>NC_050458.1:61514375-61814375 GCF_903995425.1 Onychomys torridus | reverse complement strand
TCCCACCCTAGCCTTACACATCATTTTATATGTGGGGAGACGAAGGCACCAAGAGACTCCTTACACACTGATAGCACAGCTAACAATTGATGGGTAATTAGAACAAATTTCTTCAGAGTCAAATCCAATTCAATGCTTTGCACCAGCGTGAGTGAGCTCTAGAACAGAAGAGCTCTGCTTGGCCATTCTGCTCCTTGGCGTGTCCAACACTGTCTCCACTGGACTAAAAGTTTTAAACAGAGAGATATTCAGACAAAAGCAGGGAACTTCCTGGAAAAAAAGTTAGTGTTGAAAGCTGTGTGGAGCCCCCCAAGAAAATACTATTAGCTTTTGAAGAGAAATGTATAAGCCAGGCTAGGTGGGTCTAGATGGACATCTTCTGTACAGGGAAAGATCAAATGACCTATCTGACAAAATCATAAGTCGGCATTCCATTCGTTACCAGTCTCCCTATCTGGCATCCTATAAAAGAGAATCAGAGAGGAACATATCGGAAGGTAGGCATGCTTGCTGAGTAAGACATTACAGTTACTGAATACTTTATTTGTATGGTTTCCTCAAGTGTCACCATTTAGGTGAATTTCAAAATGATTAAGATAAATAAATGGAATTATAGATTCTTATTTAAAGGTAAGTTCGACTACCTAGGAAAGAAGAGTTTTCTGTAATTAAAAACCAATTCCTATTTTAAAAACGAAACACATTAGGAAAGAAAACAACAAAACTACAAACCAGCCTGACTCCCGAGCACTTCTTACTCATTCCCGATCAACACACAGGGAGCTCATGTGAAGATCAAAGTGGTGGGTCCTCAGCAGAAACTAGATGTGGGTGTGTGAATGTTGGTTCTTCCACGGGCTAGCTGAGTGTGCACAGTAATCCCCTGTAACGTCCAGCCGTGGACTGAAGCATTCTGGGTGGGTTTAAGGTGTATGCCTAAGCTGCGATGTGCAGTAATAGGTGTGAGCTAGTAAACACATCTTCAGCTTAAAGTGGGTTTCTCAGGGCATACTGTGTCTCACCTCGAGCGGCCTCTCTGCCATACGAACCCAAGCTCTGCTCTTCTTGACCAAGTGTATGGCATGGAGATGTCGATGGTCCAGACCTAGAGCAGAGACTCAAGCCACAGGCAGGTAAGGCTGCCTCATGCTGTGTTGGTGATGTTCATAGTCCACAATGACCTGCATCAGCATAGCCAGCAGCACAGTTTCTTGGCATAGCTGAATTCTTGAGCTCTGGGTGGTGCAGGTGGGTTAGATTTTTGTATGTACTGATTTGAGTTGAATAACAACACTAAGTCCTGGTGTTCAAAGCCCCATATGGTCCCTCCAGTGGCCTCCCCATCTGTGTTTCAATACTGCAGACGCTCCTGGCAGCCAGTAACACCTCTTGCCTCCTTAGAAGGTGAATGATGGTTTTCTGCTTGCAGCCTGCTCTCCATGCAATTTCTCCTGACAACCTTTGTTGATTCCTTCCGTTTCAGCCCATCTGCCATCTCTTCTAGAATGTTCATTCTGTCCTTTTCAAGTTAAGCTGGGTGCCATACTTCTTCCCCTCCAATGGGTATTTCCATACCGTGTTACATGATCATGACCTATTTCAGCCACAGATTCTCTTAAGAGAACAGATCTTGAGGACAGAGACTGGATCTTTTGTTTTTGTTCAGTATTAGTTACTGAGTGAGTAAATGGAGACGAATAACTCCTTATTATGCACACAGAAACTGATCATCATGCAGTATCACAAAAAAGGTTATCTCCATTTCTGGACAGTATTTTGAGGCCTGCTGGAGTACCACTTGCAAACAGGAAATCTAGCCTTTCAGAAAAAAGTTGAAGGCATATAATTTGATCTAGACTTGAATTTGCTCTGAGATGCTGGCTGGTTGGTCTTTGTCAGCTAGAGTCATCTAGATAGGAGGAACCTCAACTGAGAAATTGCCTCCATCAGACTGGCTGATAGACAAGTCTGTGAGGCATTTTCTTATTGGGTGATTAATATGGAAGGGTCCAATCCAATGTCTATGGTGCCACCTCTGGGCAGGTGGTCCTAGGTTGTATAAAAAAAACAAGCCATGGGAGCAAGCTGATAAACAGCACTCCTTCCCAGTGGTCTCTGCTTCTGTTCCTGCCTACAGGTTCCTGCCTGTAGGTTCCTGCTTTGAGTTCCTGCCCTGGCTTCCTCAGGGATGGGCTGGGAGCTCTAAGTTGAAACCCATTCCTCTGCCAGGTGGTTTTCAGCCATTTGTTTATCACAGCCACAGAAGTTACAACAGGGCATATGTTTATTCAGAAGTAAATATTTTTTGAAAGTTTGATAGCTAAGTACCTAAAATATTCTCATTAAAAATAGAGGTTTCATGGCTGATGCCTGGGAGTGATCAGCAGTTTTTGAAAAAGAAAAAAAAAAAATCTAAGAGAGGGAACTCTTTGGTTTGGGTTATTTTTGTTTTTAGTTATCTTTACTATTTTCTAAAAACAAAAGAAACCCATATTTTCCTTTAGAAAATCAAAGGCATAGATGAGATAAAAAGAATATTAATCCACCTTTCCATATACTAGAAATAACCACTTGATATACATCATTTCAGACATTTTCTTCTTTGCATTCATTTTTATGTTACATTTATAAGTTTTTTTAAAAAGAATTTATGATGATGATGTATATGTGTGTATGTATGTATGTATATATGTATGTATGTACACACAGATGTGTTGGGTGCCTGAAGAGGCATGAAGAGGGCACTGGATCCCCCAGAGCTGGACTTAAAGTTGGTTGTGAGCCATTCAGTGTGCATGCTCGGAACCAAACTCAAGTCCTCTGGGGGAGCAGCAAGTGTTCTTAATCACCGTGCTATCTCTCCAACCCCCGCATTTGTACATTTTAAAATAATGTCAGGGATATAACATGCTATTATTTGATTTTTATTCTTGCAGTCTATCAGTTATAATTCCCCCTTTTCTGAATACACAATCTGAATGGTTGGTGATGTATGCTTTGTTCTGTGGTGCTCACCAGGCTTCCTATAGCTATAGTTCAGCATTCACCTTTCATAGGGGGCTCTGATCTTAGGGAGTCACAACATTTTAACGTATGGCAGGACCCATCAGTTAGAATTGTCATTGTATGTCTTATTGCAGCTGTACAAATAAGTTCTAAAGACAGGTTTGCATGAACAGCTTGAATAAAAACTTATATTCATTCAACATTTATACAGTGCCAACTATAGGCAGGCATAGTCTATTATTAATCAAAGTAAACAAGGCGGGTTGTTTATAGCTAATTTAAATTGGCTGTCTAGACAGACTTAAACCCATCCTCACGCCTAAATATACCATCTGTCTGGGTGACTCCCATCTGCTGCTGTCCCACTGAACAGGTCAAGACATTTTCTTGAAGATCAGTTCTATTGATTTTACACCCAGCCCTCCAGAGTTATATATAATTCTTAACTAAAGTAACCCATAAAACACAAAAAAGCTGAGTTATGTTGCCAGCCTGGACACCCTGAGAAGACAACAGTATGTCAGTCAGTTGGTAGCCCTGTGCAAGGGCTCTGAGTGCAGTGTGATCACACTCTGGAGTTGCTTGGAACCCCACTCTGGAGTTGTTTGGAACCCCACAAGGGAAATGATCTTTGTATCAGAAACCTGTGCTTCCTCCATTGAAGAGATATCAAGAAATCCTTCCCAGTTCACTGATATGGAGTTGAATAAACATCAAGAGCCCTATGCCTGCCCCACACCCCCAGGGTCCTTTGAATGGTGCTGTCTAGTAGGCATGTGTATTAGTCTTCCACTGCTGTGAGTGTGTACCTCAGAAAATCAACTTAAAGTATAAAGCATTCCCTCTGTCTCATGGTTTGAGATGTTTCTGTCTATGGTCCTTGGCTCTGCAGCAAAGTATCATTCAGGGGACCATTTGGTAGAGAGAAGAGGTTCACCACACAGTGATAGTCAGAGAAAAGAGGAGGCTGTAGGCAAGACGCACTTTCATAGTCCCCATGACCCACTTCCTCCTCTTAGGCCCCAACTTCAACTGTTTCTACTACCTCCAGGTAATTCATTCAATTTTGATTTAGTGTTTCAAGGGGTTAATCCATCGATTAGGTCAGAACCTCATGATCTAGTCACTTTTCAAAAGCCCCACCTCTAACCCTGCACTGGAGACCCAGCCACAATCCATGAGATTTCAGTGGTTCATGTCCAAACTACAATACCAGAGACTTCCTTATTTCAGCATTCTGGCTGGGATGCTAAAAGGGTCAGCCTGCGCACAGGTCTGGCCAGCAGGGACCCTTCTACAGCGCAGAGCCACACTATCACTGAGTATGATGATGGCCCAGTCCCTTCTAAAAGGAGCTCCTCCTGGAGCTCCTAATCTACTCACTCAATAACAAACAGCCTACTGGGTCACAGTTTGGAGAACTGCCGAGATCTCCAAATAATACCAGGTTTACCAGGTTCAGTAGCTAACAGAATTACAAAATTAAATTGTTCCTTTAGAACATTTGTTTTTATTAAGGAATACAAATGGGAATGTGAAAGAAAGCAATAGGAACTAGTGTACCACATCCTGGAAGGAATGTGATTTTCTTTTTCTTTAAGCACTGCTATCATTAGTAAGAAAGCCAACTCAACTCAACCCTATCAGTATGAAGAACCAATGCACAGGGTGACTAGTTGTTTAGGAGATATTGCTCGAATTATGCATCTTTTAGCCATGCTGTTTTATCTAGTAGGCATTTTTGTATATATAATGTATGTGTGTGAAGTGTCTGTGTGTATGTGTGTGAAGTGTTTGTGTTTATGTGTGTGTGTGAGCACACACTCAAGCGCATGCAAGTGGCAGTCAGTTCTCACCTTCTACCTTGCCCGAGACCTCTTCTTTGTTGCTGCATATGCCAGGCCAGCTGGCCTGTGAACTTCTGAACATTCTCCTTCTTCTATAATCTCCTGTGTCAGAGGAACATCAGAATTACAGGAGCACAGACTGTGCCTGTCTTAGGGAGATGTAAAGTCAGGGCCTCACACTTGTATGGCAAGCACTTTACCCACCAAGCATCCCCACAGCCTCTTAATAAGAATTTTCAAGGCTGAGAATCACCGTTTAAGCAAGTTTTTAAGAAGTACGATTTAGTTGGGGGGTGGAGGTGGTGGTGCATGCCTTTAATCCCAGCCCTTGGGAGGCAGAGCCAGGCAGATCTCTGTGAGTTCGAGGCGAGCCTGGTCTATAGAGTGAGTTCCCCAACCAGGGCTACAGAAAAACTCTTTCTCAAAAAAAAAAAAAAAAAAGAAAAAAAAAGAAAAAAAATAGAAAGGGGGGTAGGGTAACAATTTAATATTAACATTTAGAATTTCCATAGATTGTCTAAGCTCCCATAAGTTTCAAAGACCCCATTGCTTTTATTCACCATATCTACTTGAGTGGAAGCCTAGAATAATTTCTGACACTTTTTCTGTGTCATTTCAATGTGAGATCGAGAAATGAGATGTATAAGAAAGATCTGTTTCAAAGGGAAGAGAAAATACCAGGCTATATACTAACTACCTTCTAATGAGTATTTTTGTTAGCTGAGGCTAAAGGCAATTTTCTACTTAGGTTGGTGGCAAAGTCAATAAATTTGTCAACCTTTACCAAACTTGTTTGCTAATTTTGCAATGTAGCTGTTGGTTATTCAAACATTTCTAAAATGGCCCATTGTATAACCATAGAGGTGGCGTCGGGCAGGTTGAAGAGAGGCAAATGCCATCAAGTTCACAGTTTTCCCCAGAAGTCCCATCCGGTGGGAGCAGTTCCCTTGGAGCATGTAGGACAGAAAATCAGCCTCTCCCATCCTGGGATCTAGGCTGAGAAGCCCTTTGGGGGTCTCATGTTTGGGAGGATCATACATTTGGACTTTTGATGACTTCACCAAATGAAGCTGTACATGCAGTAATTTACAACATGTGTGTGCTGACATTTAAAAAAAAAATAAGGATGAACGGGCCCCGTGTCTTTGCAGTCTTCTACTGGGCAGATCCATCAGGAATCTGGAAGAACCAGTAGAAGAACTTTTACAAAAATGGTGGTTATAATGAAGAAAATGTACTGAAATTCTAAATCTTCAAGTAGAAACATCTGCAATGCATTACAGTTTGGAAATTCTGTTTCAGATTTTGTTAGATTTCCTGCTTTCAAAAAAAAAAAAAATTCTAGTAGGCCAACATTCCATGGAGGCCTGACGTGTTCTACTGGAGGGGAGCTGGGGATGGAGTTGGAAGGGAGGTTACAGAGCATGCACAAAGCCCTGAGTTCCACCCCAGCCCTGAATAAACTGAGTATAAGGGTGCACTCTTGGAATGCCAGCCTTCAGGAAGAAGATGCAGAAGGGTCAGAGGTTCTAGGTCATCCTCAGCTCTACAGCAAGTTGGAGACTAGCCTAGGAATGAGACCTTGCCTCAAAAAGCAAAGAGGAAAGAAATGGAAAGAAAGGCAAACAGAAAGAAAAACAACCTTTTCTGTCTACAGTTAATGTGACACATGTGCGTGCCTCTTTATGGTAGCGTTCAGTTTGTCTTCTGTTACTTATTTTTTTATTATGTAAGTTGCGGCAAAGAACGTAGAATCGTGGGAAGATATCCGCACAGGACGCGTGCACCTTCGCTACCCGGCAAGTGATGAGGAGAATGCAGGGCACATGCGGAAGAGCTCTGCTCACTCTTGTGGTAACATGGGCAACACAGAGCCCGGCCATTTGAATTTTGTAGGACCGTTTTGGTAGCATTTCTTTGTGGATTCCCCCCCCCCCCACCCTTTTTGTAAGAGCCAATATTTCACAAAGTGATAAAATGATGACTTTGGAGTACCAGAGCTGTGGCATCCAAAAAGATCAATACTCTCTTCAGTACACTCAGTCTGGAAACCAAAAGGCACATGGCAGAGTAGCCACAGGATGTTGTTTCCTGCTGAATGTCGGGAGCTTCCACGTGTGTGGACAGGCTTGGTACACTGGTACATTGGGTAGTCATTTACCTGCACCACTAGGAAAACACTTGGACTAATGCAAACATTGTGAGAACGTACCAGAAAGCTTGGCATCTACTTCGTTAGAGTTTGAGTCAATGATCCGGAGGGCTGGAAATGACAAACAGTAACTCTTCTTGAAGATTTGCACATGGTGAATACAGCATGGTATAGAGAAGTTAAGTAAGTCAGGCGGGCTGGTACAGGCCCATAGTACCCACACTTAAGAAGTAGGGGCCAGGGAGTCACGAATTCAAGGTTACCCTAGACAACATACAGAGACTCTATCTCTATAAACAAGCAAATAAGTTAAGTAAATAAATACATCACATATAGCATAAAAATGTTGGAAAAAAAATGAAGAAATGTCAGATAACAAGAAAAGAAATTAAGTGGGAGCAGGAAAACAAGTGTGTACTTGCAAGAGAATGTTGCAAAATTATTAAAAAAAAACAGATGACTTGCTTTCTCAGTCATCACTGGGGTTGTGTGTCTTCCTCGAATTTGCCTGTAACCAGAATCCATTTCCAAGTATTTTGATCCATGACTAAAATTAGAAATTTGGATACAGTCAAGATGAGAACAGGGGTTATCTTCTATATTGTTGCAAAATGCTGAGGTGATCAGGCTAATGCTGCTCTGGTGTTTTGGTTTTTTGTTTTTGTTTTTCATTGTTGATTGATTTTCTGAAGTTCCTTTGAGGACACTGTTGAAGCTAAAATTTCAAACAGGGTACTTGAGTGGTTTTGAATACGGGCAAGGCAAATTCTGATTCCACACATTGATGTATCTAAGCCTCTTTTGACTCAGTAGTTTTGTGCTTACAGTTAATGACATCCTCTTGGGGTTCACATTCTAGTATCTTCTGTTTGAGGACAACAGCCAAAAATAAATGGAAGCCGCCCTTCGCTGTGCAAGGCAAAGATTTGATTTCAAGTTTTCTGGTTTCCCCTATTACAAAATCCATAGCCTGGATCATGAGCTAGAAAAAAGTGATACAAAAGTTTTAAGAAAAAAAAGGCAAATTCCTGTTGACTTCAATTTGAATTCTGTTTGCCTTCTTTTCAGACAGGCCAATGACATAAATCCCAAACTATCATCCTTGTCCCCGCCTCCAGCTCCGCCCATCTCTTTGCACACTCCTCTGCCAGCTTTATTGTGTCCGGTGATGGCAAGGCTCCTCATCATAACCATCTGAGTTCCCAGACTCAGTGGCCTTCCATCTGGATGGCTTCATTGCATTCTCCTGTCTGATCAGAAGGCTCCACTGTGGCCTGAAGGGTTCTCACGTTGTCAGAACATGTCGCTTTTCACTCAGGATGTCTTTTGCTTTCTCTCTGCCCACTGGGATCTCAGATGGCCTTTCCTCTTAGCCAGGGTTCCCCAAAGCTCCCTGAGAACTTCGTGGATGACTTCAGCCCCTAGCAACTCTTCATTTGACAAGTCCCAGAGGACACCGTGTAGTTAAATCTGCTATTCACTGTGACAGAGCCTGGGAAGCCAAGGATATCTTCATGTGAACATGTGTCCTCAGTCCCAACCCTGTGCCCACATAGACCAAAGCATCCGCCCCCATTTGTGGAATCATTTACTTGTGAGTTCTTTTAATGAGGATCAGTTAAAGTGTGTGTCACCTCCTTATCCAGATTTTCTTTACTAGCCACCCTTATAACCTACATCACTTTTACTTTTTTAAAAATTTATTTATTTATTTTAAGAAAAAGTCTCTCTATGCAGCCCTGGCTGTTCTCTGTCCTGGAATATACTATGTAGACCAGGCTGGCCTCGAACTCAGAGATCCACCTCCAATCTGCCTTTTAAATACTGGGATTAAAGGTGTGTGCCATCATCCCTACCCATCATTTTCACCTTAAAGAGACCAAGTTTGTGATCCATTACCTCCTTCTATAATGATACTTCAACCATATTAGAACATAACTGAACATATTGTATTTACTATGTGTTTTAAAAATCAAAACAGCATAAATCTACCACCAGATATATGTGAAATTACACTATGGTATGATTGTAAGAAATAATCAAGGCATTAGGTTATCACGTATAAGTTCTGTTTTCTTACAGAAGGGCAGTTTTTCTGCCTTTTGTCAAGGCCGGACCACACACTTTCCTTACTAATTTGACCACATTTCAATGTGTGTAAATGGTCTATGAAAATACAAACAGTCTAAGCACAAGCCAGGGCCTTGGCCATTCAAGCTAGTTTCCGTGGGTTTGACTTTAAGTCAGTCTTAGAAACTTTGTGATTAGAATTTTCCTAAGTTGGGATAAAAAAAAGCCCATGGAAGTATGTTTGTAATTTTAACCTAACATACTAATTGCTATAATTATTCATTACACTTAAAAATAAAAATGATAAAATGTTAAGGGAAGCAAAATGTTTGAAGTGTGTGTGTGTGTGTGTGTGTGTGTGTGTGTGTGTGTGTGTGTTTATCAACTCCCTATTTACTACAAAGACACTATACAGTAAAGTTCTATTGGAAGTACGTCTATGCTGGCTCAGTTGGCCAACCGGGAAATGGAATTTTAGCAGAAGCATTTAATTTTCTAACAATTACTGCAAATCTTTGCTGGCTTATTCTCACCTTCATTTTGCAAACAGGATGAAATTTTAAATTGGAAAGATAATAATTAAATAATGGAAACAGTCATTTGAAAAGGAATTTTTTTTTTCAGATTTCCCAGAAATTCATGAGTAGTATTCTTTTCTCCCTGGATTACAATACTTCTCATCTGGGGTGGGGGTGGGGGTGGAGAACAAAAACAAAAACAACAGACACTCTAGAAGTGAAGAGCACGCTGTGACAGGTAAGAATAAAAGCCATCATCGTAGAGTCAATGAACAAATGGGCAGGTGGGAAAGGAAGAGAGACATGAGAAGCCCTCTCACGTGGGGGTGTTGCATCAACTTGGGAATTTCCTAGCCAGAGGACAGTGTTTGGTTTTTACAGGAACAGATATTGACAGACTGTCCTGACAGATCGTTGCTTCTGATTGGTTGGGAGGTTTATTTAAGCTATAAATATTTAAAAGGGAAAGAGCCTGAATCTGGCTTGGTTTTCATTTCTTCTCATCTCCCTTTCAGAATGTCTAGCTGATAAATTTCAACTGAAGATAAATTATTTGCCAGCACATTGGAACACCCCCTCTGGTGTGTGGCGGGCTAAGGAGGCTTGGTTCTTGAAATATATGCATTCAGAAATTCGTTGAAAGCATCCCACGGCTTGTTTGCTCAGCACCTTGCCTCTGGTGAGGTAGCAGTGGCTGACAATGGGTTACTGTCCCCACCTCCTGGGACCTTGAGGACCTCAGTACTGGTGGAGGTTCTGTCTGTCAGTCTGTAAAATTTCCTCTGAGCAGGTCAACAACGCGAAGGGAAATAATGCTCCTGTGTAAGCAGTGACATCTGTACATTCTGTGATTTTCCACAGTGTGACTTGTTTAATGTCTGTTACATTTTGCTTTATGTTGTCCATTCATAAAATATGAAAAATGGCTGCCCCTTGATCTATCCACTGGCCACACAACAGACTTTTGAGTGCAGCGTGACAGCGAGGTAAAACTTTCAATAGTCGCTCCGTTGTATAAAAGCCAGAATTCTAAAAGCAAACAGAGCTTGCTGTGACCCATGTTTCAGCCAAGTGTACAACAGCAAACCAAGTTCACATCCCTCTTTTAAGCTGACGCAAGCTGGAACTAAGGGAGGTGTTGGGGCAAGAAGGTGGGTGTTGATTGGCCTGTGTCATTCACTCCCACTGGCCTTTAAATCATTGTCTTGCTTTCCCAAAGTTCAGATAAGTCATCTCTGTGACAGGGGTCTGCCATCCCAAACAATTCATGAAAGACTGCACAGGACTGGATACATAATTAAGGTACAGTTGGTTTTACATGCATGTTCACAGAGTGATGGTAGTGTTTGCTTTCTTCATTTTATTGTGTTGATTGCTTAGTCATTACAAATTAAAATGTTTAAAAGTGCTACATGGAGAAACTTTAAAAGATCAGTTTGATATATTATCAGACATTGAAATTATTTATCCAGATCCCAATTGCAATTTTCTTTGCAAATGGTTGGTCTGATCAGAAAATTGGACAGTGGTTAACAGGAAAAGGAAACATGGCAAAACCAGCTGGCAGTTTCAGGACTTGGGGCTTCCGGCAGATCACTGACTTTAATAAAAGTTATGAAAAGAGACAGAGCTGGAGAAGTCCTGTCTTCACGTGATACCATTCAACAAAACCTGCAGAAATGCAATCAAAGAATGTTTCATGAGTAAAGGTGGGAATGGATGTTTGCCCTGTCCACTAAAGGAGGAGGAGGAGGAGGAGGAGGAGGAGGAGGAGGAGGAGGAGGAGGAGGAGGAGGAGGAGGAGAAAAGATTCATGTCTTCCCTTATTTTTAACTTGATCATTTTCCACAGAACGTTTTTTGTTTGTTTGTTTGTTTGTTTGAAGAGTAAAGTCATCAGAAGAGCCTGTGGGATAGAGGAAATATAAGTAGAACTTTAGGTTTTGAAGGACTAGAATTGGTGATGTAGAAACTGCTGTTCTCCAAACTACCAACAGGGCAGAGGCTTTTCACAGACATGCATTAAGCATCTGATAGAGGAGCTAGCAATGGTTTCCATGAAAAAGACTAAAGCAAAGGGTGTTTTATAGCCCAGTGGAAACATTCCAGACTTGAAACATGTCATAGTCTTGGACAGTGGTTTACAATGAACCTCTTGACAAGTTAACGAAGTTAGCTCTGTTTTCTAAAAAAGATTACAATTCTTTTATAACTCAAGAGCCTCAGGTCTGAAGTCATACGTTAATTTTTCTAGAATTCTCCTCATAGCATTTAGCCTCCTAAAAAGTACAATGTCAGCATTTAGGACTGTGATGGTCAGACCTGAAGGGTTTCTTACAGTATATGACAAAGGTTGTTGAGATTGTTATTCTTAATATATATGTTGTTTGAAAGGGAGTGAAATCATTTATTTTGGGGAGAAAAAGAAGATGGTCTCTCCAGAGGTGGCCTTGAATCTTTTATGGGATGTAGACATTTGGGAATGTACTGTATTCACGGTCATGGCAGGTTCTTAGATAGCACTAATTTAACCATATGGCATCAAGAGCTTCCTTTGACAAGATTGTACGTGTATGTTCCTCCCTGGTGTTCCATAAGATGGCTGATGTATGGGGAAAATGGGTTTCTGCTTAAGATGACCATGTCTTCACCTGGAAAAAAATCTATAAGGAAGGAAGCATATTCCAATTTTATGAATGGTCTTCTAGTCCTACTGTTAACAAGCATGTTGTATTTTTATTTTGAGACAGGGCTTCACACAGCAGCCCACACTGGCCTAGAATGCACTTTGTATCCTCAGCTGTCCTCACACTCAAAGCAATCCTTCTCTTGGGGTTATAGTCACGTGCCCTCCCTCACCTGGCTAAGCATGTAATTTGTGTGGAGGACAAAGCCTCAGCATAGGGGATGTTCACTGGGAAATTTTCTAGTTCTTTCTAGATGCTATTCCTAAGCTGTGTCTAAGTATGGGACAAAGAAAGAATACTAAAATACTGAAGTAAATATGAAAGGGTTCTTTTCCGAGAGACCCCTGACTCCCCACTCTGTGTGTGTGTGTGTGTGTGTGTGTGTGTGTGTGTGTGTATGGTATGTGTGTATGTGTGTGTGTGTATGTGTGTGTGTATGTGTATATGTGTGTGTGTGTGTCTCTGTGTGTATGTGTGTGTGTATGTGTATATGTGTGTGTGTATGTGTCTCTGTGTGTATGTGTCTCTGTGTGTGTGTGTATCTGTGTGTATGTGTGTATGTGTGTATGTGTATGTGTGTGTGTATGTGTGTGTGTATGTGTATATGTGTGTGTGTGTGTCTGTGTATGTGTATGTGTGTGTGTGTGTGTGGACACGTGGTGGTCACAGGTCCACACTGGATGTCTTCTTCACCTACTCTTCATCTTACTTGTTAGGTAAGATTACTCACTGACCACACAGCTCATGGGTTTAGCGACACTGGCTGGCCAGTGAGACCCAGGAGCCTTCTTGTCTTGGCCTTCTTGGTGCTGTATTGCAGACACCCACTGCCATGTCTGCCTTTTTTATTTGGGGATCAAACTCGGGTCCTTAGGTTTGTGCAACAAGCACATTATGAACAGTCACCTCCCTAGCCGCTCGAAATGTCTCCACGGAGAGTAATTCCTGTGAGAAACAGTGAGTTAGGTAACCAGTTCGCCTTGCTATTAAAGTGTGAGAAGGATTCACTGGGGAAATTGAGGCGCTTTAGCATGCAGGTCGTATTAAGTTGGTCTTCACGCAAACATTCTATTCAGTAATCTGAATTTTAGGTGTGACTTTAAGTCAGTTCCTCAGATAGAAGATCATTTGGCCTCAAGTTGCGTGGGCAGCTGCTACTCACTTGCCCAACCCAGGGGTCATTGCCACGTTGGCCGTCTGCTACCCGTGCCAGGCTTTTGGAGTAGACTCGTCAACACTGAGATGGTCTGAAGGACCAGACCAATGGCAGTGGCGGAAAGCCTACCCTGACGTCACTAGCTCCCCTTCCACTGTCCCTTATCAGGTAGGACAAATGTTTGCAGTCCCCACAGAAGGTCGTCACTCCAGCTTCTGATATGACTCAGGACAGTTTTGTTTACCATTTTCGATGTCTTGGTTTGGTGATGAGCCACAACATTTGAGAAATTTCTCATTTTGAGGAGCTTCCACTGTGAGCTTCTTACTAGCAATTCAAAGGAGAAACCTCTAGCACGGTTGCTAACCAGGGTTTGGATCTGAGGAATTTGCTGCTTGAGACACCTGCTAACAAATGTGCTAAACTGAAAGTCTGCTAACATGACAAAGTCCCAATCCTACTCTTAAATTTTGACTTTGCCTCTCCACGGGTAGAGAGGATCGGTACCCGAGCTGCTGAGCGTTGTGTTGGATGATCTCGCCTGTTTCTGTAAGACTTCTTCATGTCACCGAGAGACTGAGCTAGAATGGAAAGGAAGGCTGAAGGAGAGAGAATTCTGTCTAAAATCTGACTTTTAGAAGTGTTCAGAAGCATTTTAGGGGCAATGAAGCTGTTCTTTCTCTTGGTAATCAGATAAACTTGCTGCTTACTTTTGAAATATTAGCCATACACACCCCCTAAAACTAGCAAGCGTGTATACCCATGTCTGTAACGAATACAATGTCAAGTTGCTTTGGTGTTCACAGAATATAATAACAGCGGGCACCGTGCCAGATGCTAGGAGTCTGGCACCCGCTCCATTCCCATGAAGCTTCTTCCCTAGTTGGACAGATGGCCATTAGTCAGATAACCACATAAGTGCAAATGTAAGCACAGGATGAGACGAGCCCTTCAGGGGAAGAGAGCATGCTATGAAAGCACGCAAGGTCTAGTTCAGATGTGTGTCTTGAAGGGGCGTTCCAGACACAGGGCTTCTTAAGTTGCCCTAGTTGAGCTCTGGAGATGCCTCCTCGGGAGTACAGGGAAGAAATTTCCATGCTGAGGAAACCACGTGTGAAGAGGTTCAGAGGTGGCGATGGGAGCTGCAGGATGTCCAGTGACTCCATGAATGTCAACTGTGATCGCACATTGGTGCTAAAGAGTATGGAATCTAGAAAGTTCTGCGGCATCACTTGAGGTTAATAATCTAGAGAGACCACTGAGGTGGATGTGCTCTGTGTTGAAAGAAGGACGATAGGACTTGGTCATGGGGGATAAAGAGCAGCAACTGGGGATGTCAATGTTGAAGACGGGCTTCATCCAGTGGGTACCCAGTAAACAAAGTTGCTGTGTGCTGAGTCAGAGCACAGAATTTAGACCCACAGAAAGGGGCCTTCTCAGCCCTGCTGTTTGCCAGCATTGTTCTTTTCTATCTTACTCATGCCCCAGTTTGCTGATTAGGTCAGTAAATATTTACTCAGAAAAAAATAGCAGCGATGGTCACTGGGCTACATGTAAAAGTTTTCTGTTTTCAAACTCTTTTCTCTAACAGACTGCATGCCTTGAGTTCAGGGCTCTAAGTCATTCTCTGTGACTTCTAGTGTTTCTGGTTTGTGTTTCATTCTCCACATTTATTAAACGAATGAATGAATGAATGAATGAATGCCACTGTGAAATACTTTCATGCTGAAGTCTATTTATGTGACTTAATATGAGGTTACACTTAGGCAATGCTGATGTGACCAGGATCCTTCTAGATGCTTATTTTGTGCTTCAAGCAATTGATTTGAAGTATTCCGAGTGCCATAGTGTTCTGATGCTGTTGGAATTGTGCTTGGTCACTGCTAGACCTTTAAACTAGATCAGTAGTCAGGTGTTCAGAGATGAAAATGGGCTACACATCTTGTGAATGCTCCCTGGCGATGACCAAAATCAGAATCAGAAGCTGAGGACTCAAACTATTATATGGGGTATATCACTCTCCAAAGAGAATGAAAAGGTGTTTTATGCATAGTAAAAGCACTATAAACACAAAGTTCTTTGCCCACCTTGCTTACAAGGCTTGCAAGAGTTCTGAGAACATAAGGCCCTCTTTCAGGGTATGTAAGGTAAAGTATACATGTTAGTATGTGTGTTCAAATGCAGACAAAGACAGTGATGGGAATCTGATTATTGGAGGAAGGAAAGGGATTCAAGTTTATTGAGGACCTCCTACGTTATCATACTTGAACTCTGATGCTGCTTTTGTGGTAAATGATATGACCCCCATTTTTCCAGAAATGGGAAGTCTTTGGTTAGACGTCTTCAGTTAGGTAATTTGGCCAAGATTTATACCTAGTTCTATTTGTCACCAAAGCTGGAGTTCCTGTTCCCCACCCAGGCTTTAGTTCTCTAGACAGAGCAATAGTGTGAAGGTCACTCAACATGTATGTCCATTCCTCATCTGTATATGCAAATAGAGCAAGATTGGTACCCACCTCAGAGGGCTGCTGTGAGGACCACCTGGGGTGATGTCTACAGCACCTTAAAATGGACCCTGGCTCGCTGGACACACAGAGTAGGTGCTGCGTGAGGTTTGGTATCTTCTGATTTAGATCTCAAGATTAGCATGGTTTTAGGTGGTGTAATAAGGTGAAATGAACTTTAGCTGAGACTCCTGGACTGTGGACAAAGGTCTCAGCCATGAGCTTCCACAGAGCAGCCTTCCCTGATTCTCAGAACAAGTTGGACCATGGGATAGAACTTCTTGTCATTCTGTAGATGGAAAAGCTGAGTAAAAGACAGGGTCGAGGAGGAAAAGGCCATTTGGGCCGCTGTGACTGGCAGGTGCAGCTGGCCTGAGGTAACAGCGAACAGAGTGTGTTCCTCAAACTATAGACTAGTGTAGCTAATTGATGAGGAGAATGCAGGACAAGATAAAACCAGAGGCTGGAGAAACAGACCAGGTAGACGGTAGCACCGCATTAGGCTCGTGAGAATGTGGACGGCATTAAAAGGCATTCAGCAGAGGGAGGCTGTGACGAACTCTAGAAGTTCACTCTGCCTTTGAGTGTTTGGGGAATGGCTCTGGGGTAGGCAGGCAAGGGCAGGTTCAAGCTCAGTTAGGACATGTCTCCTTGGACAGTGATGGTGGGGGAGATGGGACAAGGTAGCCCAGTTAGAGGAAAAGCCTGAGTTGCTTCTAAAATCATCTAGACTTTGTAAAGGACTGGAAGTTGTGGGAGTAGACTCCTGCTTCTGGTTCATATAGTTGCACCATGTGGCAACACGCTTAGCATGGCTTGTGGTAGATGAGGAGGAAGATTTTAGGCATATGGAATTTAAACGTTGAGATATGCAAGTATCAGGCCTCTGGTCACATGGAAGCACAACTTGGAGGCGAAGCCTGGGCAAAGATGTAGCTTGAAAATCTTCCGTGTATGTATTAAAAGTCAAGGACACAGGACAAATGGGCGGTGAGCAGTAGATAACTAGATAGTTGATAGATGTGGTCACAATGTATTACGGGGAATTGGCTCATGTGATAATGAGGACTTCACAGGTTCCACGCTCTGTCATCTGTAAATTAAAGAACTAGGAAGCCTAGCTGAATAATGTGTTCTGAGGCTGCAGGCCTCAGAGCCAGGCAGCTGTGTGCATCAGCCCCTGGAGGTGAAGAAGGAAGGCCTGTGAACTAGAAACATGATGGGCGTTCAGGTTAAGGAGGGCAAGTGAGTTTGCCCTCCCCATACCTTTATCTTCTGTTCAGATTCTCGGTGTACTGGTTCAGGCTCACAGGCTGCACTGGCAGAATGCCTTCTACACTGGGTCTATTGATTCAAATACTAATTTTTTTTTCCTGAAACATATTTGTGGATACTTTCTTTGAAGGACAGTATCTTACCAGCTTTCTGGCTATCCCTTAGCTCCATTAATTTCACAGCTTAAAGCCTTAAAAATAGATAGAAGGGGTTTGGGGTATGGCCTCTAGAGAATTAAACAGTGAGACTTTAAAAAAGAAAAAACATTGTAAAAGGCAAGCCCATGGGCAGAATTACAAGTGGTAGCTAGTGATATCATCAACCCATGGCAGCTTTGGAGAACTCAAAGAAACCAGAAAGGAGATAGAGTTGGGAAATCGGAGCCTCGGGGTAAGTGTTCTTTTTCTAAAGGGTGCTCTGTTGCCACACCAAGTCATGTCAACATCTTCAAAGAGGAGACTAGGTCACAGGTGACCAGGGACAGTATTCACCAAAGAACCTTGCTTTGAGGCACTGTAGTCTGCTTGGGCCACCATTTTTTAAAATGTACCTCTTTTGGAGAATTTCATATCTGAGTACTATATTTATATCATTTCTCCCCCTCGCTGCTCTGACTTCTCCCGTGACCCTCTCCTTCTCAAGTTCACAACCTCTTCTATAGTTATAACCGGTACACATAAATACAAACATTAATTTTTTAAAAATAAACCTGCTGAGCCCACTTAGTGTTGCTTGTATGAACATATGTTTAGGGCTTGTTCCTGGAGAAGACTGATTCTCCCTCCCAGCAGCCACTGATGGCCTCTAGCTCTTCCTCCGTGGGTATGCCTTGTGACATTTCCCCAACTGAGTTGGCACGTCAGCTGGTGTGGTAATTATGTGGGTCTTGTTTAAGCAATCCTACTGTTGAGATTTCACGGGTGCACTTTCCCTGGTATGTTTAGAAGACACAGGAGTCCTGGCTCTCTGGCTCTTACAGTCTTTCCTCCCCTTCTTCGGTTGATATTCCTCGAACCTCAGCATCTAGGGTTTGCATTGTAGATGCACCAGTTTGGTGTGTCCCATGGTCACTAATTCTCTACATTTTGACCAGCGGTGGGTCTCCGTAGTAGCCTCCAGTAGCTGCAAAAAGAACCTTGTTTGATAAAGGTTGAGAACTGCACTTCCCTTGTGGGTATATATCAGGATCTAGAATATAGTTAGAAATGATATTGGCTTAGGGAAATGGTGGCCTGCCATTATTTTAATCTTAATTCTGTAATCCAGTCCATAAAGAAGACCTGCAAAGGACTCTCTGTTGAGTGCTTGGCCCCTGACAACAGAGAAAGAGTGTATACCAAGTAGGAATGGAAGCCCCAGCCCCAGGGGCAGCTGTACCTACGAGTGGGCCCTGCAGGGTGTTTCTCCCCCACTCAGGGTCCCCCCCCCCCACATACACACTGCAGAGGAGCTGCTACTCAGAAAGGCCATCAAAGGGGCAGGCAGCATTGAAGCAAGCCCAGGGTACCTGAAAACCTGAAGACCAGCTATTTGACCAAGTCCCGAAGATGCCAATGCAATGGCATTAGAAAGAGTTTGGAAAATATTATGTCCATAAAATCAAACAACAAAAAGAAGACCTGAAGAATGAGGAGGAGGAAAGGGAGGGGGACGGGGGGACACTATCAGTGGAAATTAAAAGCATGTCTCCTCAGGTCCAGAAAAACTAGGGATAACTGGTTAACTGTGGTACCTATTAGCATACCAAAGTGCATGCCGGCCTCCTGGCGGGCTCTCTCACCATCACAAGTAGCTGTTACAGAGGCCAGGCTGTCCTCCTGAATCTTCTCACCCTGCCCCCTCCCTACCCTACACTTCTCCAGCTCATAGACTTCCTTTCCCCCAGCTTCTCAGTCCTACATAATCTGCCATTTTGACCCTGTGCTCCCTTGGCGCCTCTCTCTCTCTCTCTCTCTCTCTCTCTCTCTCTCTCTCTCTCTCTCTCTTTCTCTCTCTGCTTTTTCGAGACAGGGTTTCTCTGTGTAGCTTTGCACCTTTCCTGTAACTCACTTTGAGACCAGGCTGGCCTCAAACTCACAAAGATCCACCTGCCTCTGCCTCCGAGTGCTGGGATTAAAGGTATGCCCTGCCACCACCGCCTGGCTCTGGCCCTCTCTTATCTTCCTCTGTTCCTCTTCCTCTCTCACTCTTCCCCCTGCCCCACTCCCCACCCCATGGCCATGTTTAATCTACTACTTTCTCTCCCTGCTCTGGACTCTTTTGCATGCCCTTTGGCTGTTCTCTCCCTCAGACCATACCTTGTGAGGTCATGTCCTGACTTTATACGTCTGTGGCTGAAACCCCCACTTTCTACATCGGGTGCAGGGGCATCTGGAAGAGTCCAGAGCAGAGAGAGAACGTAGGAGACTGAATGTGCCTGAGGAAAACACTGAGTTGTTAGCTGTGTTGAAAATAAAAGCTATCCATAAAAGTCATGTTCATTGTTTGGGGCGTGACATTGGAAAATTATACCTGAGTGTGGACCAGTAGGATAAAGACAGGGAAGACATAGTTGCTACTTGATTGACAGTTGAGCGACAGCTTGATGAACGAATTCGAAGTTGAAAATATCTTAAGGTGAAGATGTATTTAGTACGTCTCACCTTCTATACAAGTTGTGTAGTTACTGTAACAAAACACTGGAGGTAATGAGGTTAAAGGGGAAAGTGGGTATTTGGGCTCAGAGATCAGGGCTTTTGTTTCATGGCCTTCTTATTCTGGACCTGTGGGAGTGCCGTTTACACAGCGGCAGCACATGGCAGAGGAGACTTGTTTATCTCTGCTGTGCCTAAAGCAAAAAGAAACACAGAGGAGCGGGTCCTTCAAAAGCCAGCTTCAAGTGACCTGAAGGTTCCCATGCTAATAGTGTTCCAGACCGACAGCCAAGCCTTGAATGTCCCTCCACAACAGTTGATGCACACAGCAAACTAGAGAATTGGCTGTTTTCACACTCATCCTCGCTGGCTGACTGGGACCTGGAGCTCACTGCTGCCTCCTAGTGACTCAAAGGAGTGGTACACAGCCCCCAAAAAAAGATCAAATTTCAAAGTGCACTTTCTCCTGAGGGCAGGTGGGTACTGTATCATTTCAAGTCAGAAACACTGTAACTTCATAAACAAGACGCTATCTGTGAAGGGAGAGCTGAACAATTTGGACCAAGAGGCCTGCCATGCGGGCTTCAGATAAACATAGGGGAAGAGATAAGTTGGCTTTAGATAATGGCAGGAAAAAATGTGTTTCTGTCCTGAAGGAAGCTGCATGTCCTTTGATTGAACTGGTCCTCTGTGTGCTGAATGCCAGGGATTGTAAAAGCTACCCACATCTAATGTCATCCCGATTGTTTTTGTTTGGTTTCTGTTGCTGTGATAAAGCAAGGATGAAAAGCGGCTTGTGGGGAGGAGAGATTTGATTTTAGCAGGTTCAAGGCCATCATGGAGGGAAACCAAGGCAGCAGCTTGAGCTGGAAACAAAGGAATCCTGGTTACTGGCTTGCTCAGTTACTGTACTAATACAACCCAGGCTCAGTTGCCTACGGGTTACACCACCTACAGTGGGCTGTCCCCCTCCCCACAGAGGCTAACAATTAAGAAAAACCCTCACAGATTGGCCCTTAGGTCAATCTGATGGTGGTGGTGGGGGGGATCCCTTATACGAGGTCCCTACTCCCTGGTGTGTTAAGCCAACAACTGAACCAAACTTAGGCACTGGTGAAATTTCAGGTCAGTGTAAGAAGAAAAACCTTTAAATCAATCAGAAAATAATGTTAGCTACAAAGACACAAGAAACAAACTAACCAGTAGAGGGCTGAGATGAAGGGAGAAATGTCTTCAATACCCAGAGGGAAAATGATTCTGAATCTGGAATTTCCAGCAAGGACCAGTGAAAGCAAACAAAGTTGTTTTCCAGCATGAAAAAACGACTCGGAAGTCCTGTTATGAATGAAGGCGCATCACATTCCAACTAATACAACCCAGGCTCAGTTGCCTAGGGGTTATACCTAGGGGCAACTCCAGGCAATATTTTCGCACAACGCAACCTGAGTTGATGAAGGGGGAAGCTGAGTTCAGAGGATGAGGCCGTTCATAAAGAAAGAAAGGGCGGGAACCTTGCTTTCAAAATCCTGGTAATGTAGGGTCTCGTAGTCAAACACAACACTTGGTTTTCCCAGGCATGCCATCTACACAACGGGAAGGCAGTACATGGCGACGATTGGTCCTGTGTGGAAGCATGTAGGTAAATCAGGACAGATTTAGTAGTTTTGTAGAGCAGGATAAAATGGGTCTCCACACGGTGACCATGTTTCTTTAACTGACGCTGCTAAGAGTGTAGTAGAAGAAAGCCCACCACCATCTCGCCGTGGTCGCCAGCTATGCACGCTTCACTTAAGTTTAGAATAGAGGAACCGGAAGCAGAAACCGCTGAGTAGCTCCGGTCTGGAAGTGAGACTGGGCAGGTGTGACGGGCAAAGGGACCCACTGTGCGCAGTTTCTGTTGGTCTGTTTCTTTCTAAGCATCTACATTTTCCTTTCTGTGCCCCACGTGTGTCATCTCTTGACTTTATCTGACGCGCTTACTCTGTCTTGCATTAATAAAGGATTCATTTCATCCCTCTGGCTTGAAGTGCATGCCCTCTTTGAAATTCTGGGACTTGCTGTTTTTCCTTAATCCTGAAACCAATTCTTTGTTAAATTTCTCTTTGCAGTCTGTCTCTCCGCTTTTGTGATTCTGCCACGTGAGACCAGTTATTAGACCTTGTGAGGATCTCTTAACTCCTCCTTCACATTTTTGTTTCTTATCTCTGTGTTATGATTTGAGTGATCTCTACAGCTCTATCTCCACTTTCCTGTTTCAATGGCTGCATTTTTTTTTAAATTTTAGAATTTGCTTTTGCATAAAATTAACTTTCCTTGTTTTACAACATACTTAAATAGATGCTATTTTCTCATTTGGATCTCTTTTTTTTTTTTTTTTTTTTTTTGAAACAGGGTTTCTCTGTGTAGTTTTGCATCTTTCCTGGATCTCGCTCTGTAGACCAGGCTGGCCTCAAACTCACAGAGATCCACCTGGCTCTGCCTCCCGAATGCTGGGATTAAAGGTGTGCGCCACCACCGCCAGACAATTTTTTTATTATTATGTCACTTTAAAAGCCTACTTTAGGGTTGGAGAGTTGGCTCAGAGGTTAAGAGCACTAGCTATTGTCCCAGAGGTCCTGAGTTCAATTCCCAGCAACGACATGGTGGCTCACAACCATCTGTAATGAGATCTGGTGCCCTCTTCTGGCCTGCAGGCATGCATGCAGGCAGGACATACAACTGTATACATAATAAATAAATATATCTTTTTTTTTTAAGCCTATTTTATATTGCTCCATGACTTGGGAATCTCGTCCTTGCTTGTGCCTTACTGACCTTCATATATTAGTGCATTTCCACATGTGTTTTGAACTTCATAATTTGGGGGTCTTAAGCTCAAGTGTGTGAGCTGCCTTCTTCAGATATGCTTCTGGGATTGATGGGGCATTCTCCTATGCAAGCTTCACATTTCTCAGGATTTGTGGCTTTTTGAGTTCTGGAGCAATTTCCATGGTTGTATGTCTGTCTGCTCAATACGTGCTTAGCAGGTGGGCAACTCTCGTATTAGAATCTCTCCTTTCGAGGGGAGTTGTGTTTCTGTTAGTATAAGGGCTCAACAGCAGCTGGATGATTCTAGCTGTAAGCTTTTCAGAAAATTTCCACCAGTAACATAGGATGATTTGTGGTATTCTTAGAAAAGGCACTTCCAGCCAGTCCTTCTTCATCACTTCACAGCTGGGGAGAACAAAGTCCAAACAAGTTGTGCTTGGACCCATTGACCCAAAGACAGCACAGGATAAAAGGCACATCTCAGCCGGGCGGTGGTGGCGCACGCCTGTAATCCCAGCACTCCAGAGGCAGAGGCAGGCGGACCTCTGTGAATTCGAGGCCAGCCTGGTCTACAGAGCGAGATCCAGGAAAGGCGCAAAAGCTACCCAGAGAAACCCTGTCTCAAAAAAACCAAAAAAATTTTTTAAAAAGGCACATCTCTTTGTGAGTAATATACATTTGAGTTTGATGTAAATGATGTCTAACACCGATTCGAAGGTAAACCCGTGTGTTTATTTTGTTAGTAGTTTCCACTGTGGCCTGCATTCCAGGTGCCTAGAACGCGGCTTTTTAGGCTCAGTCCTGCCGAGGGCTGCATCTTAGCAAGCACTTTGGTGGCTTGAATTCATTCATGCTCAGTTAAATGAAAGCATCAATGTTTTTTCTAGTTACAGCCCGTGAGTTACTTGGCAGATTTTCCTCTGTCAATAATTTACTTGTCCCTCTCCCCTCTGCTTTAAAAAAGCATGCAGTCTGCTTACAGAGACCTAAGTCTTCATAATGACTGTCTGCCACATTGTGGGATTTTTTTCTAATTTATTCCCATGGTGAGTTACAAAATACCCACCATGTTCTGTTCTTTTCCTTCCTTCCCTTCCTTCCTCTCTCCCTCCCTCCCTTCTTTCATTCTTTGTTTCTTTTCTTCATTTTCTTTTTGTATTAGGTGAGGGGAACTGTCAGGGCATATTTTTTGTGAGGCTTCTAAGAACTTCATTCCTTTCTGTGTTTTAGGGAAAGCGCCCACAAAGGGGATTCAGATTCATCGATCCAATTCAAAGCAAATTATAATGGTGTGTTTTGTGTTCTGTTTCCAGAACAGGGTGTTCTGAACGTCAGGCGAAGTGGAAAAGCCTTAAGCTGGAAGGTGCTGTGTATTATTTACACTGAAGAAGCTCTGTGTGGACAGGACAGCGCTGACAGGTCACATGGACCCCATGGAACTGAGAAACGTCAACATCGAGCCTGACGACGAGGAGACCAGCAGTGGAGAAAGTATTCAAGACAGCTACATGAGGATGGGCAGCTCCGAGAAGGCAGCCATGAGCAGGTAGGGATGAAAAGCGGCCAGGCTCTCTGGACAGACGAGACAGGCCACGGGCTTGGAAAGCCAGGGTCTGGGCAGAATGGTTGGATTGATTATGGATAAATGGGAGATAACAATGTGGATGTTTACACATCAACTCTCTGGGCCTTCGTGTGACTGAGTGGAAATTGAAATTGCAATGTCCTTGTCTCCATTGCTAATGTAACCCATATTTCACCAACATTAGCCTGTTGTTCTGTTTCTCTCTTGGGGGGGATGGACCCTCCCACAGATTCTTCCTTTGACTATTCTTTCACTGTTGTGTGTCCCCAGAGGGTTTTGTTGTTGGTTGGTTGGCTTTGGGCTTTGTTTTGTTCTTTGCTGTTGTTGTTGTTGTTTTGGTTTGGTTTGGTTTGGTTTTTTTCCTCCAAAGGCATATCCTGAGTAATATCATTCACAAACTATCATGGGGTCACACATTAAATATATGGCATATTCTCAGCCTATTAAACATTCCATCTGAGTTTTGGGTCATTCTGTTCATCTATCAACTGCACTAACCTGTGCAGCTCACCCACCTCATTTCTAATAAGGACGTCATTGTCAGCTCCTTCCCTCTGTCCGGGAAGGGCAGTCAGGAGGGAACAATGCTCCTCCTATGGATGATCTGGTGCAGTGAGTTTTAGGATTGTTGGACTAGGAAGGGGTAGATGGAGGCAGATTCTAAACTCAGTGGCTCCTGAATGCGGTAGAACACAGGGAGGGCCCTGGCATCTGCAGAGTGGTTGCTTGGCTTAGGGGGAGATTTATCTTCATTTTCGCTCCCATTGAAGTGTGGGCTAGTGAACTAGCACCTGCTTTTCCAGGGCATAAGTAACTGTTCCGGGTGTAGGGCGATATTCCCCAATTCTGTGTTCCTTTTAACTACATTGTTGCTCTTAATATACTGGCCCAAATCTGAGGCGCTTTTAATTCTGAAGGGAACATGCACAGGTATGAGTGCTGTGGGAGGTGGATGAGCTGAAGGGGATCCAGTCCCAAGAACAGCCCTGGAGTCCACAGTGGATGCTGCTGCTCAGCCTCACATTGTCTTAGCTACTCACAGTGACATACTTTCTAACTGTGAGCTCATGCATAGGATGTCATTTTAATGGATGGGTTTTGTTTGTGCTTGGTTTAGAATGAATTTGTAGTTGTTCGTTTTTTGTTTTAGTTCAACATACTGTAGCCTTTGCTTGAGGTCATTCTCCTTATGTTTTCAATAGAGGTCGCCTCTGGTGTAAAATATTTAACATGCTGAGGGTGTTTCTCTCATATTTTGTACAAGCTGTCTGTTCTATGCCTACATGCCATCTCATGCCAAAACAAGAACATTGCAAATGCCTCAAAAATAAGTTATATACTTACTTTCAAATTCTAGGTTTGAAAAACCACTCATGCAATGGAGATTTAATTTGCTGAGGAAAATAAAATTAGAGTGTTGGACACACTTCAGTTTAGATTGTACTAGAAGAAACACTTGTGTTTTTTTGGTTGTTTTTTGTTTGTTTTGTTTGTTTGTTTGTTTGAGACAGGGTTTCTCTGTGTAGCTTTGGAGCCTGTCCTGGAACTCACTCTGTAGACCAGGCTGGCCTTGAACTCACAGAGATCCACCAGGCTCTGCTTCCCAAGTGCTGGGATTAAAGATGTACTCCACCACCGCCTGGCGAAACACTTGTTTTTATTGTCCTTTGTCTATTTTACCTTATCATCTCAGGTTCCAACTGTGAGCATCATGTGCCAGCCCCCTACATAGTTAGTGTATTAAACACAGACTGTTAAACCACAGAAAGGTAGTAGGAGGATATGAACACAGAAGAAAGCCGCAGCCCGGGGCATTGGGTTTTATGTGAGAAACATGGGGCAAAGTGTGTACACTCAGGACTATTACTCTGTGCTTCCTAGAAACACACAGAAAGCTTTGTGAGTGTGCTGTTGTATTGGAGATGTACTTGTATTGACACCACGTGAGTGTGTCTATTGTATTCTAGCAGTACCTTGTATTGATATCATGTGAGTGTGTCTGTTGTATTGGAGATGTACCTTGTATAGACACCATGTGGGTGTGTCTGTTGTATTGGAGATGTACCTTGTATTGATATCATGTGAGTGTGTCTGTTGTATTGGAGATGTACCTTGTATAGACACCATGTGGGTGTGTCTGTTGGAGATGTACCTTGTATAGACACCATGTGGGTGTGTCTGTTGTATTGGAGATGTACCTTGTATTGATATCATGTGAGTGTGTCTGTTGTATTGGAGATGTACCTTGTATAGACACCATGTGGGTGTGTCTGTTGTGTTGGAGATGTACCTTGTATTGACACCATGTGGGTGTGTCTGTTGGAGATGTACCTTGTATAGACACCATGTGGGTGTGTCTGTTGTATTGGAGATGTACCTTGTATTGATATCATGTGAGTGTGTCTGTTATATTGGAGATGTACCTTGTATAGACACCATGTGGGTGTGTCTGTTGTTTTAGAGATGTACCTTGTATTGACACCATGTGGGTGTGTCTGTCGGAGATGTACCTTGTATAGTCACCATGTGGGTGTGCCTGTTGTATTAGAGATGTATCTTGTATAGACACCATGTGGGTGTGTCTGTTGTGGTCTGGCTATGCCTTGTGTAGACACCATGTGGGTGTGTCTGTTGTGTTGGAGATGTACCTTGTATTGACACCATGTGGGTGTGTCTGTTATATTAAAGATGTACCTTGTATAGACACCATGTGGGTGTGCTGCTGTGTTCTGGCTGTGCCTTGTATTGTACTCTAGTGTCCTAGAGTCACCTTACAGTGTCTCTTCTCCCAGATCATTTGTTATACCTCTTCCCTGTCAGCGTATTTTCAGGACTAGCTCCTTTTATAAAAGGCAGTTTGGGGGCTGGAGAGATGGCTCAGAGGTTAAGAGCACTGGCTGTTCCTCCAGAGGTCCTGAGTTCAATTCCCAGAACCCACATGGTGGCTCACAACCATCTGTGATGAGATCTGGTGCCCTCTTCCTGCAGGCATCCATGCAGAGAGAACACTGTATACATAATAAATAAAGAAATCTTAAAAATAAAAATAAAAGTAAAAGGCAATTTGTAAGGCTCTCCTGGAGGAATTCAGTTTTCATTTTATTTCTAAGAGCTATCTTCCTAAACCATTCTCCAACTGTTTGGTTTTACTCTGGAATGTGAGAAATGCCTTCAAAACCACAAAGTACCAGCTAGGAAGGCCTTTCCAGAAACAGGCAGAATTGAGTGTGTAATATAGCCACAAAGGCTTGTGTTGTAGTTTTACAGGCAAAACGATCATGGTGGCAGCCGGCCTTGCTGCTCAGGCCTCTTGGCAGTGAGACTGGACCCCTGACCCTAGTGTCACAGCTCCTGTGTGACTGCTGGAGCTGACCAGCACAGGAAGGGAGCGGCATCAGTGAGCTCGTGCAGTCTCCAGCCTGTGCCCAGGCAGACCATGAGCCTTATGGATCACGCCTTAGTCAGTCAGTCAGTCAGTCAGTCAGTCAGTTACTTAGTTAGTTATTCAAGACAAGGTTTCTCTGTGTAGCTCCAACTGTTCTAGAACTCACTCTGTAGACCAGGCTGGCCTAGAACTCAGAGATCCACCTGCCTCTGCCTCCTAAGGGCTGGGATCAAAGGTGTGTGCCATCACTGCCCAGTGGTTCCTGCCTCTTTAAAGTCTACTTTCTCTCTCAACTTTTCTGCCAATTCACTGGGTTTCATTAATAACTTTCTCAGTTTTACCTATTATCCAATAATAACCAAAATACATTTTCAGAGTAATGTGAGCAAGCGCGCGCACGCACACACACCACCAAATACAACCAGAGTTACTGTGCAACTATTTTCTGATAAGCAATTACAGGCATAGGCAGATTCCACTGAAAAGAAGGAAGCAGCTGAGGAGTCCTGCTGGGACTGTGTGGTGCCCAGAAGGGCCACAGGTGGAGCCTGGCAGGTGGACATGCTCCTTCCCTTTCCTGACTGCAGTCACCTTGCCTTTAAGAAGGACCATGGAAGCTCCTCCCACAGGGCTATCTGGGGCATCAGATGAGAGGAGTGCCTGAGCGTATTTGTTACATCCGTAAAATTAGAGCAGGGTGTGGCTATATAGAGCCCTGGCCTTACAGAGGGTTCATCTCTAGCACCATTAAAAAAAAAAATCAATAAACAATAATAAGAGCATCATCTCATCATGGCATGACAGTAGTTTTAAAAACTCAGGGCTGTGGCTCTGCACCCTCTCCTTGGAGGGGCTCGTAAGGAGACAGAACTAAGCTCAGTCAGCCTCTTTCTGGTATAGTCAGCGTTGGGGGAGGGGGGTTAGTATACATGATTTTCAGCTGAACATATTATATTTCCTTCCTTACAACATAGTCTGCTTCCCCAAAAGTGTTCATCGTGAGTTCAGTGGTTGGTCTAGAAGGAACACTAGTATGAAGGAAGAGAAAGAGCACTTTGGACATTGTGTTCCCTGATACGATTTGTTAGACCACCATGCACTAAACACAAGTCAGAGCATTTACCGAGGTGTTTTGTTTGTTTGTTTTGTTTTGTTTTGTTTTTTCCGGCTGTCCTTTCCTCTGCTCCTCCAGTCAATTTGCTAACGAAGATGCTGAAAGTCAGAAGTTCCTGACAAATGGATTTTTGGGGAAGAAGAAGCTGGCCGATTACGCGGATGAGCATGTAAGTGACGGCCGCTCTCAGGAGGTAAACAGGCAGAAAGGTGTCTGATCTAGCGCGGTGTCGGTGGGAAAACAGTGTGATTGAAATTTTCCAAGTCTTCATCAGCACATTCTCTGTTTATTCAGGCCCTTACTGGAATAAAGGCTTGTTTTTTCCCCGTTTGCCATATGGCTGCATGAATCATTTATGAAATTTATTTCGTTTGTTTTTTTGAGAAATCATTCTAACCCAAATGTAATCTGCAGCCATACATTGTTTTCCCTTCTTTTTTTTTTTTATTGCTCATCTGTATTTTTAATTTTTCCTGCAACCTATGCTGAAGCCAAGACTTGCATTCCATTCAAAATTAAATGTTCTTTTTGACGCTCTGAGTAATTAATGGCTTTTACGCACTACGATGTTATCTTATTCTTCCATTTGGGAATACAGTCTCTTCCAGGAGATAGAATGTGAGAATAACCAAGGAGAGACTGGTCCTTTAGCAAACATTTGCTCATACTACACTTCTTTTCTTCCAGCACCCCGGAACGACTTCCT
Organism: Onychomys torridus; assembly: GCF_903995425.1. Classification (NCBI taxonomy): domain Eukaryota; kingdom Metazoa; phylum Chordata; class Mammalia; order Rodentia; family Cricetidae; genus Onychomys; species Onychomys torridus. The sequence goes on along the minus strand of NC_050458.1, from coordinate 61,784,930 downwards.
TTGGAATGTCCTCATTCAATCTGAGTAATGCCATTATGGGCAGTGGGATCTTGGGCTTGTCCTACGCCATGGCCAACACAGGGATTGTCCTTTTTATGTAAGTGAACATATACGTCTGTGTCGAGTGCTGAGCCTGGATATAACCCGACAACCTGATGCAAGTTGTGAATGAGAGTAATCTGAGAAAGTATTAGTAAATTGCTCTTGCCTTAATATAGATCTGCTACCTGAGGGATAGCCGGTGGGGTCTAATCATGGCGCTTGCTCATTCGACCATCTTTAATCAAGTGGCAGAGTGTTTCTGTATTCAACTACCAAGATGTTAGTGCAGCCCATCAGTCCACAGGAAGAAGAAACCGCTTCCCGGAGTAGCTCATCACTTGATGCTCAAAATAACATAACGTAGTGTTCAGTAATCAGAAATATTCCTCCCCAAAGCAAATCAAATTCTTGAATAATCTTAGGAAAAAAAACTTCATGTCATTCAAGAGCTCTGCACACCCCAGTCCTATACCTTGTGCCTCTGGACACCAGACACCAGGGCACTATCCTTTGCACACGGCCCCAAAGCCTTCTTTCCTTTCTTCTTCATTTAGTTAACTTCTACCTCTGTTTGGCTGAATCTCAGTGCCGCCTCCCATGATCCCTGTGACAGAGGCCAGTGTCTCATACATGTGCCTCCGCTGTCACACCCTTGTGTGCGTGTCTGACTTGCTTAGTGCCTCGCTCCTCTGCTAGACTATAAGACCCAGAGAACTGGCCCTGTGTCTTCCCACACACCCTTTCCTAAACCCTAACACAGTGCGTGGCATGGAGGATCTGTGTGGGTGCCTGCAGCTTATTTCTAAACCTCTGTGCTATCTCCACACTTGGCCCAAGGCTGCCTCAAAGTAGCAGTGTTCCACAGCTGACCAATAGGATGGCTGCATAGGGGCCTTGCCTGTGACGGACAGCCACAGATGTCAGCATGGTTACACACAGTTTAGTGTTTTCCGAGACACGCTTATCAGTATCTGCACAAGCATGAAGATGCACATCAGGAGTCACAGGAACATGGAGCCTGGTCCCAGACACAATGCTAGAGAGCTAACTGTCTAAGAATGCAACACTTACACTTTAAATACGCTGTTTGGGTTTTGCCAGCACATATGATTTGCTAATCACATAGCTATTTAAGGACTGAGGATGGGAACTATAAATATTTATTTTGTGTCAAATGAACTATTTTATGTTTAATAGTCTTTAGCTGAGTGGGTTTTTCTACCAACTTCGGTAAATTGTCTGAAATCAATTAGCTGTTTACAATCTGAATAGTAGGCTCATACTATATTTGCATATCTATATGCTTTTGTAATGAATACAACCTTTGAGACAAAACGACTGCCTACTCATTAATCATTCATGCCATTAAAAAATAATTAAGAAATTATCACAGATCATTGATGAGCAGAAACAGAAAACACTTTTCCCAACCATGGAGCCATAGATCACTTTCTGGAGAACATTGCATTCCACATTTAAAAGGGAGGCTTCATTTCATTTCAAGCAGGTTAACTTGACCTGAGCCATCACATCTCCAGACACCATAGAGTGTGTTCTGTGTGTCTGAGAAACATTCAGCTGTCTCTCATAGTTTGCTGTAAGTGGCATAGTATTCCACTGAATTCACTCAGAATTTGTCTCACAGCAAGCACATGTTTAAGATGGAGGAATGCTCATTGTTTTCCCATGTAACAAAGCTACATAAGCTGAGCTACATAGTTCTTTAAACACAGGCCCATTCATATAGCATAGGTGAGTAAGCCATTGATTAGATGGTTCAGGAAGACTTGGTTTCTGGGAAATCAGGACACATATGGCTAGAGTAGCTGTAAGTATGTAATCCATGGTCTGAATGCACACATGCAGCAGTGATCTCCCTGGGATTATCAGATAAACTGTGGGAAGATGTGTGCTCTCAGGTAAACGAAGGGAAAGATTGCTTTTTCAAATTTCAGATGTTAGTACTGTCCATTTATTATCTAGATGATGCTATTCACACTCATTTTTTTTTTAAGTTTGTCTGAGATAAACTTATGTAGCCCAGAATGACCTGGTACTAATAATCCTCCTGCCTCAGCTTCCCAAGTGTTGGGATTATAGGTGTGTGCCACCATGCCTGGCTCTACTCATGTTCTTTTTATGCCCTAATTCTTGGTCTTGGAGAAATGTTAATCAGGACTAACATATAGAAGCCATTCATATACTTGGTCATGTAGAGGGTCCTGATATCAATGTGATTCCCTTTGAATATAAGCAAAGAGTGATCCTGCTGTCTGCTCTCACCCTCCTCTGCTTTCTGTATTGTACCTGACCCTCCAGCTAGCAAAGCACCTTCCTTTCTTATGTAATCAGAAATACTTAGAGTATCTAAGCCTAGGTTTAGTCAGGCTCTCAAACAGCCTTTTACTGATACCTGTTGATGTAAATATACAATACACACACCTGGACGCTGAGTGAGTAGATGGAATGTGTTAGTCTCATGCCCATTAGCATCTCGGCTATGAGATACATTTCACCACACTGTAGGAAGCTTCAGGTAGTAGCTGAAGCATGGACAATATAGAAAGTCCTCGTGGGGTGGCAATCAAGAATTTCCCAGAATCCTCCAAATCCATCTACTTTTGCAAAGTTGACAGTTGAAGAGGCAGAAGTATTGCTGTAGATTATTACAATGTTTAGCAGAACGATGTCTCGCCTGTTATAAAACTTGTCTACTTTCCGTCCCGTTACAGAATCATGCTGCTTACTGTGGCGACACTGTCTCTCTATTCGGTTCACCTTCTATTAAAGACAGCCAAGGAAGGAGGTATGTTCCCTTTACGTCCACACCTTCAGCCAAGAGGCTGTCTTCCTAGTTTGATTCTCATCAAAGAACCTCCTACTCACAGGGGATTATGTTAAGCTAAGGAGGAGGTTAGTCAGGTTCATGGTTCCTTTTTTTTTTTTTCTTTCTGACCCCAGCAATATACTTTCTCAGGGTTTTTAGTTAACTGGGCAAGTGAGGATCAAAAATGAAAGCTGATTGACCCAAGTTCAAGCCAAATAGGGGGAAAGAAAAATTTTTGGCAAATGGTCGGTAGAGCTGCTGTTACTAGTGACACACAGCTCAGGTGAACAGAGCCATTGCTTCTGTTTGGAGAGCAGTGACATTGCTTATTGGTTTCTGAGGGCTTATCCTTTGGTTCTATCATGTCTCTCTTCTATTTAGTTATATGTTTAATATCCTAGTGTAGAGTTATGTAAGGAAGTGCTAGAGGCATGAGAACACTCTTCTAACACAGCAATTTTGTCTTCCCTTATAGGGTCTTTAATTTATGAAAAATTGGGGGAAAAGGCATTTGGATGGCCTGGGAAAATTGGAGCCTTTATCTCTATTACAATGCAGAATATTGGAGGTAAGGGAGGAGCTTGCAATGGACCACTTGAACCTTCTGTAAGATGCTCGATGAAATAAACAACAGAACTTCTGCTAACACGCAAACAACTGTAACCTAGGTTTTCAATCTCACCAAGGCCCCTGCAGCACCACCGAACCCACTGGGGTCTTGAATATGCATGAGCTCTAACACTGAGCCCCACCCACAGCTCCCAGTGTGTCTCTCTTTATCTTTAAGTTTTAAGATTTGAGTCTTGTGTAGACATCTCCAGAATCACTGGGATTGTCTTTGTTTTGTTGTTGTTTGCTTTTTGATGTTTATGCTTTGTTTGTTTTGCTTTTATTGGCTTGGGGCCATAAACATCTAAGCCCGTTAAAGGACCCGTTCTACATTTTGTTAAAATCTTCGGCTTTACGGAGATTTCAACCATCGTGCATTTCATGAGATTGCCTCCTGCTTGCTCCAGTTTGTGACAGCTCAAATAAAGAGGCCTGGATGTGTGGAGCCCTCAACTCCCCAAGCTGAGTGATGGTGCCATGGTTCAGTGTAAGCACAGCTTCCAGGGGTAGATAAAGCAGGCTCTGGGTCAGGCCAAACACAAGCAGCATGGCTTTAAGAGAGATGGAGCTGTGCACTCCCACCCCAGAAAATGCTCTCATTTTGGCTATTTCATGTGATTAGCGATCTGGCATAAGGGGAACCACTTATACTTCTTAAATTAGCAGCTCCACATTTAGAACACTCAATTTTTCACCCCCCTAAAAACTTGGCATTCACTGCCAATATTTTAACATTAGCAGGATGATGTTGACATTACCCGAACAGGCCTGTAGCACCCTAAATTTTCAAAGGCCAAACACATTAACAGTGGTGACATCACCAAAAGTCCGTAGTTAAGAGCTCTCAAATCGAACCGTCCCTCAGCAAGCCAGCTCATCAGAAACACCTCCTGTTTACGCTCTGTAGGATTCTGCTGTGGCCATGGGCATTGTAAAGATTAACCAAGCCATGTGGACAGGAGACACAGCAGCTATGGGAGAAACCATCTTGCTCTGACACTAGGGAAGAGCCGGTGACCCAGAGTCAGAGGCTTTGTGTTTTTTCAAAGTCTGCCCTTTGCAAGAATATGATCTTGGATGTGTCATTGAACTCCTCACAGTCCTAATGTCCTAAACTGAAGGGTAGAGTATGACATACACCTGTTCTCTGCAAGACTTTTCAGACAACCAAATGATGGAATCCACAGAACTCAACAGTGTCAGAAATGATCGATACCATTCTTACTTCCACGCAAGCTTAGGGACTAATTTGAAACCAGTCAGAGTTCAGTGTACAACATAGATCCTGTTCGTACAACCGCATCAGAAGGGTGTAGCTCACACTTAGAGTGTCTGTAAAACTGGCCTTTCCCTGTTGCGGTAGGGTGGGGGACTAGAACCCAGATCCCTGTGCATCATTCTATCCCCTGAACTACAGCTTCGGCTCTGTCAGTTTTACTTATGTAACTGCACCCTTGACCATGTATCAAATAACAAATTAGAATCAAATTGCACCAAACGGTGGACTTGGGAAAGGAGTGTTGCACAGATACCTCCAATTGGAAGCAAAGCTGTCATGTTTTACATATGTGTACAGACATGTATACAGGGAGAGGTTTTATAGATTTTTATGATGTTTTCAAAATAGTGACCCTTTCTGTAAGTTTTTTTAACCAATGGGAAGTTGGAATAAGAGGGAAAAACCCAAACCCTTAACAGACAAAATGGGGGAGACGCTGTCATCTTGTAGACTCTATAGTCAGTCTAGAAGACTCTCAGTGGTCATTGCTCTGAGTCTCTCTGTGGCTCTGGAAGACCACAGAGGACCCGACAGGAATCACTTGGAGAAAGCCAAAGTGACTGGAATGCCCAGAGACCTGCCTTACCTCTCTGCTATCTTGGTTTAGGCCTCCATCTCCTTTGTCAGACCACGGCCCGTAGACACACACAACACAGGCCATGATGATCCCTAACTATGAGAAGGAAAATGAGGGACCCTAAGTCCCCTAGATCCCCAAGTTGGATCAACCAAGAATCAGCACAGACACTGTCAGCAGCAGCCCCTTGTATACACGCTGGCAGGACACATGTCTGCTTTAAAGAGAACCTGGAAGCCTTGTGGAGTGCAGGGTTGGGGGGGGGGGCTTCACATTCTGTTTTAGGGATGAGAAGCTCACCTTTCCAAGGAGAATGAATGGATGTCCCAAGTGCTCTGACTTCTTACAGCTTGTGTGGGATGAGTGTGCACACCACCACTAAGCTGTCTCTTTGTCCATTTCAGCAATGTCCAGCTACCTCTTCATCATTAAATACGAACTACCTGAAGTAATCAGAGCATTCATGGGACTTGAAGAAAACACTGGGTATGTCTTAAGGTTCTCTGTGCAATACCAAGCGGCTCATTCTGCTATCTTTTCTGTTCCCAACGTCCTCTCTCTTTCTCTTCTAGGGAATGGTACCTCAATGGCAACTACCTCGTCATATTTGTGTCTGTGGGGATCATCCTTCCACTCTCCCTCCTTAAAAACTTAGGTATTAATTCACTAACTGAAAGTATGTTTATCTTTACTTCATATTCTAATAGGCAGGCTTTTTTTCCTTTGATGCTATAGTCACCTTCCGAAATATTTCTGCTAATTCCTAGGTTACCTTGGCTACACCAGTGGGTTTTCCCTGACGTGCATGGTGTTTTTTGTGAGTGTGGTAAGTGCTGTGTTGACAACACCCTCGTAGCCTGTCAAGCATGTCATATTTCATTAGTGTCCTCCTCATTTTTGTCCAAGCACTTCACTGGCATCAAACAGTTCTTGCATCACAAGCAATTTTTATTGTATTCTAATTTGGAACGAGAAAGGGGCAGTCATGAGTTTAAAAATAGTTGACTTAGAATGCCAAGGTTCATAGCTCATGGTATGATCCAGGCTCTCTGGGTGAACATTTAGACAAAGGACCATGGTAGGGGAAATAGCAGACATGAATAGGCTGGGGCCATGTCTGTATGTATCAGCCATTCTCTCTTCCACTTTTTACCCATTAAGGGAGGTTGACCATAGTGGAATTAAAGAAGAAATCAACTCAAGCAAAGGATATGTCTTGGAATATCATAGATGCGAAATTTGTAAATTCCCCCTGCCCCCCTGCAAAGAGGTAAAGGAAAAGGAAATAATTTTTGATGACTTGTGTCATGGATAAAGAAATTATCTTTGTCATAGAAGAGCCAGAAAGGCCTGGAGTGGACTCACCAAAGCCTGGTACTACTGCCTAGGAAGTAGTACTGCCAATCATAGTTCACCTCTTTTCTTGACAGAGGCAAGGAGTCTCCATGGCCCAGGAGACTAAGGAAACCCTCAACCGAGTTCCCTCACCTGCACCCCTCAGCCACACAGATGGATTTTTATTTCATTGTTTGCCCCTCAAAGCTTTGACTTCTTTTGTTTTTGTTGTTTCAATTTGTAATGACTGGCTGCAGGTGATTTACAAAAAATTTCAAATACCCTGCCCTCTACCCGTTCTGGATCACAATGTTGGAAATCTGACGTTCAACAGCACACTTCCAATGCACGTGATTATGTTACCCAATAACTCGGACAGCACTGATGTGAACTTCATGATGGATTACACTCACCGGAACCCTGCAGGGCTGGATGAGAACCAGGCCACAGGCCCACTCCACAGCAGCGGAGTGGAGTTCGAGGCCCACAGCAGTGACAAGTGTCAACCTAAATACTTTGTATTCAATTCCCGGGTGAGTGACAGATCCACACCCCTCATGGTCCGAGCCCTGTGGTCTCTGAATTTTACATTGTAAACTGAGATGCTCTGGAGTTGCCATCTACGCTGGACATACCTCTAAACATATGGTGTTTGTTTTACAGACCGCCTATGCGATTCCAATCCTAGCCTTTGCTTTTGTGTGCCATCCCGAGGTCCTTCCCATCTACAGTGAACTCAAAGAGTAAGGCAGCCATTGTTTTAGCACTCTCGTTTGATTTGCAAATATGTTCACCAGTACAAAGACGCTTCATGAGGAGGCACATCCTGCGGCTTCCTGAGCAGAGATGGTTTGTGCCATAACAATCTATTGGTAATGTGGTTCACCAAGGTTTGAGTGAGCCCACAGTGCTCTGCTTCCTCTCCAGTCCGTCTATAAGGGTTCAGGGGAGGATTTCCCACAGCTGGAGGAAGAGATAGTGGGTGCATTGATTTGGGCAGATGTATGGGTTTGAATGTGGATTTTGTTGAAACTGGAAACGACAATACTCATGATAACCAAAACCTAGAGTTAGGACAGCCTTGGCAAGCAACTGATGCTACTGTGGTCAGTTCCTTGCCTTAAAGGTGTTCACCGGAATAGACGGCCTTGTATGTGCAATGGGGACACTGTCTAGTTCCTACCAGTGCATAGCTCTGTGATCCATTAGTAATTTCTTTTGAGGTTGTTGACATCTCATTTGGTCTGAACCCATTCTAACAGCTGGGGTGTCGGACAATGATTCTTAACTTTCTAAACCTGAACTGGGGTGGTGGCACCTTGTCCTGTAAGTTCTGATTTACCTCATAAAGTTCCTGGAACACTTTCAGCTATTTGGGGTCTTAGATTTACATTGTGAATCACATACAACATGAATTCCATAAGCCTGGAGATTGGGTGGTGAGTGCTATCTATACTAGTTTCTAGAAACTTCCATGTGATAATCTAAAATTTTCTCCATGGTCTGAGCTCTTGGTAGCAAGGTTTTGCTGATTCCTTAGGTTGTTTTCTTCATGGAATTCACCTCAGTGTGAAGTAGAAAAGCTTTGCCATAGGGGCCAGCTTGATCCTGGCCATTTAATGTAACTAAATTAGTTAGTTGCATTAATTTTCTATGGACAAGCTTCCTTGACATTAAAGGGACTACTAGATTAAAAGAACACTGTTTGAGAGAAATGGAAATAAATCTTCCTTAGCTCTCTGAGACAAATGTTGATAAGTTGTAAGCTTTGTGTCTAAAGTCCAGTTTCATAATTTTTATTTTAAGTTATATTTAAAGGGGCCTTTAAATGAAGCTTGGTGTTCTTTTTCTTCGCAGCCGGTCCCGGAGAAAGATGCAAACAGTGTCTAACATCTCCATCACAGGGATGCTCATCATGTACCTGCTCGCTGCTCTCTTTGGCTACCTCACTTTCTATGGTAGGTCACCGTGTGCCAGTCATTCTCTCTGGTTAGACTGATAATTCACCTGGATGCATAAAATTCTTCTTCACTCCCTCCAGGAGTAGCATGGTCTATATGTAAACGGTGTATTCTCGATTAGCGCTCTAATTTAGCCTTGCCACTTTCCAAAGGAAATGGGCCCTGGATCCACCCAGCTAATGGATTCCAGCAATTTGTGAAATCATGTGTGATTTTTTTTTTTAACTTCTCACATTGCAGCTAGAAGGATGTCTCAGTAGGTAAAGTGCTTGACATCCAAGCATGGGACCCCAAGTTTGGATTCCCCCGACACCCATATACAAATCCAGTCATGGTAGTACATGATTGCAATCCCAGCCCCGGGTAAATGGAAACAGGAAAATCCCAAGACTTGTAGCTTAGCTAAACTAACAAAATCTGTGAGCTGTGAGTCTGTGAGAGACCCTGCCTCAGAAAATAAGGTAGAAAGCAATTAAGGAAGACACCCAACACCAGCCTCTAGCATCTACACACACGTGTGTGCACCTGTATGTTCACCTTCACACACACACACACACACACACACACACACACACACACACACATCTAGACATGCACACATCATAAATCTCTCAAGTTAATTTCCTTTACGTATAAGTGATTTTTTTGTTTTGTTGGTTTTTGTTTTTTGAGACAGGGTTTCTCTGTGTAGTTTTGGAGCCTGTCCTGGATCTCACTTTGTAGATCAGACAGGCCTCAAACTCACAGAGATCTGCCTGGCTCTGCCTCTCGAGTACTGGGATTAAAGACGTGTACCACCACCACCACCTGGCTTAAGTGATATTTCTTTGTCTGGTTTCCCAGTCCAGCTCAGGCTAGAAACAATGAGAATGGATCCAACTACGAATAGTAAAGCTCTTTTTAGGGAAAAGTGGCTGCCAAGCAAATGTGAAAAACCTATAATCCTCAAGTCTGAACCTGATCTCTTTTCTACCGGTCAGTTAAAGCTGGCATCTTAGAACACCGAGTAAAATGTCTGCTATGTTGCATTCAGTCCTGTTAGAGAAATAAATTCCTAAGAAAAAGGATACAAAAGAATTTCCCTCAATCTGGGAGTATTTGAAATTATGTGTGCATGAATGTGTGTGTGTGTGTCTATACATATATATGTATAAATGTCATTGCCACAGTACACATTAAATATTCTGTCCGGCATCTTAACTGTACATAAAGGGGTTAGCATTATTTACTCATTCCAGAGCCCAATAGAGAAGTTATTGCAATCAAATATGTGTGTTATCATATTTTCTCACTAGTCAAGGTGTCAACGCAAATAGACATTTTTAATAAACACCTTCAACTTTTTCTTTGAGTTCTGTTAGTGTTTATTACAAGACATACAACACTTTGGAAAACATTTCAGTTACTTTAAAATAGAAAAAGAAATGTGCATATAATACATACACATGGAATTTGAAAAACTGACTGCAAAGTTGTAAGTCAAAGTAGTTCTTTCTCTTGGAACCTCAACTTTTTTTTTACTGATTTGGCAGATTAAATGGAGTGCATGACAGGTTTGGGAGGAAACGTCTCAGGAGGAGGCCATCATTGCTTAGGTGTCTTTTTGGTTTGACTAATATTTGACTGCTAACCAAGCACTTGCCCTCAGTTTGGTGTTAACTTCTCACTGGTTACAGGCTAGTGAAAGTCAAGATCAATACCCCTGAGTGTGTTTGTACCCCCCATGCCCCCCCCCCCCCCCCCCCCCCCCCCGTCTCATCTTGAGAGGAATAGAGGGGAAACCCGGCTACCTATGACTTCACATGCACCTGTGTACTCCTCATGTCTTGATTTCATATGTATCTCTGTGCATTTGTGTCTGGCATGCTGACCGGCTGTCTTCAAAGAAGGCATCAGAGAAGTCTTAGACTAACACAACTGGGAAGGAGATGCATTAAAAACCACACTTTCACCCTTGCACACTTTTCTAATGCACTTCATAAGACAAGCAACCCTTTAGAACCTCGAGCGGTCCTGAGCTGGGGTCACCAACACCTCTGTAAAAGCTAGGTGTGGAGGCATGTGTCGGTAACCCCAGAGCATAGACCAAAGAGGCAGATCCCAGGGTCCTGTTGGCTGGCGAGTCTAGCCAGAATGGCAGGCTCCAGGTTCAGTGAGAGACCCTGTCTCAAGAAGTAAGGCAAAGAAGTGATTGAGGAAAACATCTCGACATCAACCTTTCCTCGTCATAAATGAATGTGCACATGTACACGCACACGCACACGCAGAGAGAGAGAGAGAGCACTCATCAGTCCTAAAGTTTCCACACTGGGTGCAAAGAAGCTGCTTCAAGGTTAGCTAGACAGACAGGTTGGAGGATGGAGGTGGTACCAGCGGGACAAGCTGGTGGGGCTGAGGCTTTTCCTTCCTTTTAACAGGAGTATGTCATCCTAGTTTCTAATGCTCTTTGTAGCACAAGTAGAATTATTACTATTAGGGTACGAATCAGGTCAGGAAGCCGAGCAGGTCTTCATGCTCTAGCTCTACAAGCTTCAGGACTGTCTGAATCCCCAGGCCTGAGTCTCTCCCACTGTCCTGGTCCTCCATGATCGTCATACGTTTCTATGAGTAGCCGGTGCCGACTCAGCAACCCCCCTCCCCCAACTCTTCATCTTGCAGGGGAAGTTGAAGATGAGTTACTCCATGCTTACAGCAAAGTCTACACATTCGATACCCCTCTGCTCATGGTACGCCTGGCGGTACTGGTGGCGGTGACACTGACGGTGCCCATCGTCCTGTTCCCAGTAAGTACACCGCGTTCTAAGGATCAGTGCCTTGTTCCGACTCCGTGTGGATTTGGGTGTCTGTGTTTGCAGTCCTGTGTCCCAGCCAGTTATTATTTTCTCACAGAATCCTGGAGCCACTTAAAGTTGACCGCTTAATAGATAGACACAGCAAATCCTTTTAGATGGTGTTTTTAAAATGTGCGAGGAAACATGAACTTCATTCTTAAATTCAAAGTAAAAACAAGCAGACAGGGCTTGGGCTGCCACCCATAAACTAATGAAATTACGAGCAGTTCTTCTGACTGTGGAAATGTGAAAGCCAGAGTCACGAAGGCCGTACTGTGTCCTGCCACGGTTGTGAAGGTGTTTCAGTTTGTGCCTCGGTTCGCTGTGCCAAGCTAGTAACATCTAAAGGTTATTGAACATTCAGGTTATTGAATCTTGGTGGCTAGTGGGAAGGAGACTCATTAAGTGAATGCCATACCAGAAGGGGGGCTTTGATCTCTCCCACCAAAATGGACACCTGCCTTCTGGCACTTGAGATTCCCGATCCTTGGTACTCACTAGTCAGGGTATCAGTTTGTCATGGGCTCACAGCACCCATGGGGTAAGGACTGGGCTACCAGAGTTAAACCACCACCTAGGGACAAACACAGGTGTTCAGCCGCCTGCCAACTCTCTCCCTTCCGTAAACACTCAGTTTACTTATCCATTTTAGGGGTGTAAAAGTGAGCAACCCAGCAACCAGCTTCACCATGTACAAAATGTTCACGCAAGACTCGGCCTAAGAGAGCAACTGAAATAGTGTGCTGTGGTCACTTTAAGAACAGCTTGTATGCTGAAGCGTATTTTGTCACATTCCTCTTTCATAAGCACATGAAATCAGATCCTTGTCGTTATCATGGCTAACACTTTACTCTTAAATAATGCCTGGCCTCTAATATATCTGAGAGCATTCTGAATGTCATACATGGAACGTGAGTCTATGAGCTCAGGCTTGTGCCAGATGTTCTAACAGGATGAGATTTCTACTTACTCTGTGAAAAGTGTATCTGGAGTCCTTGTGGGTTTTGGCGTACCAGAAACTCGTGTGTTGTTGATCGATTATTTTATGCAAAGGATCTGTTACAATCTCTGCCTTTGTTTTACTTGCCAGCCCTTGATAAGGTGTTTTTGAGCCATAGTCTCGAGAGACTGATGGATGTGGGGGTGGTCACACAGCGTGTGGATAACTGCTAAGCTAATGCAAGGCTCACTGCCAGAATGGGAAGTAGAAGCCAGCCTCGACAAATACTCTATCTCACCATTGAAAATCCAAAGCTCTCTTCGAAATTCTCATCCTGTGTAAGAGCGAATGCCCTGGGCCGAACCTGATCATCAGGAACTACAGTAGCTTGTCAGTGTTAGATGCCATTAGGATGAAAACTGGCCATAAGACCCAACATCCAGAGAAGTAACCAGTGTCTACCATTTCCTGGGCATGGCATGGCCTTTCACTGCCAGTTACAGGGCAATGTGAACAGTGTCACAGACAGAATTATGGCCAGCAGAGAGGGTGAGCCAACAGCGTTGAAAATGGAAAATGGTCTTTGGGTGTATCTTGCCTTCCCTGAAAGGTGTGAAACACGTTTTTCTAGTTTTTTTTTCATGTGCCACGAATCCATGGAAATGAGGATCTGGACAAGTAAATCAAATGGCCATGAATGTGATGGTAACGAATGAGTGATGACCTCTGTGTCCTAGTCAAGTTCTAAAAGTGGTAGATCTAAAACAAATTCTGATGTGTTTTTGACATAGTGGTAGATGTGATGATATATTGTGTACCCTAATAAACTTGCTAGGGGATTGGAGGACAGAGCCAGCCACTATATTAAACATAGAGGTCAGGCAGTGGTAGCACACACCTTTAATCCTATCACTTGGGAGGGGATCTCTGTGAGTTCAAGGCTACACTGGGCTACATGAGAGAAACAGCCAGACAGTGGAGACACACACCTTTAATCCCAGGAAGTAACATGGCAGAACACAGAAAGGTACACAAGGAGTGAGGAAACAGGAACTCAAGCTCTCAAGGCTGAGGTTTTTGTAGAGGTAAGAACTAGTGGCCGGCTGTTTTGCTTCTCTGATCTTTCAGCTTTCACCCCAATGTCTGGCTCTGGGTTTTCTATTTATAAGACCTTTTAAGATTTGTGTTACAGGTAGATATTATGAATAGTGTTTTTATTTATTTCTTGTAACTTGGGGCCAAGGATTTCAGTGAATCAAACACAGGCGTGGTGCACCTGGAGGGCCTAGCTCACCTGGAGGACATGCTTCTCCTGCATGGTGTGGCTTACTTAGAGAGCCAGGCTCACTCAGCAGATGTGGCTCTCCTCAACAGCTTTCTTTGCATTCAGAAACACTTGACCCCCAAGAAACTTCTTTTCAGTCATAATATCCTCACAGACAGGTAACAAAGCAAACTTAGTCTGGGTTCAAAGCTACCACTTTTAGCTATTATTTTGCATTCTCCTTGCAGCCCTTGGTAACCCGGCTCTTGCCTAGATGAGAGGATAAGAGTTGCCTGCTCAGTTTTCTCTTATCCTCTTTGTCATCTCGGGTGTGGTTGGTTTTTCCCTTCTTAGCACAAGTGTAAAGGAGCCATCTGTCTGTCGGAATTGAGGCTAGCTTCCCATTAGCAGCTTCACAGGGCTCTCCTTAGGTGTGGGTAGGTGGTCCACTATGGGATGGATGCACCTCCTTCCAGAGCATGGAGAGTGACATTTGCAACCATGCTTCCCTTCATACAGCAAGGTTCACATGTCACCACCAAGGACAGAAAAGCAAGCAACCGTTACGATTTCTCCTAAGTGGACAGGCTGGTGTGCTACCTGTGGCATGTTCAGAATCACCTCTCAGACTTTGCAGCGCCTGCTGTTTCTTCTGCTCACAGAACAGTCATCCCTTTAGCACATCCTGCTTCTAGGACTCCTGTTCCGAAGCGTGCACAGACATAGACATAGAAATGCGGTAGAGTTGGTGTTCCCAGGATCTGATCCCCAAACACTCCTGTAACGTGACAAGGCATCTTTTCTACTCAAGAAGACAATCTGTTTGTTAAGTGCCAAGTCAAGGCTGTCCCTTTCTGCTTGACTTCCATAGCGCCTCCCCCACAGACTGTGCACAGGACACTCTGTAGGACAATTGACATTCTACCCAGGAAGTTCATGGAAACTTGCTAATGCCATTCTGTGTCAGGAGCCCTGGCTGGTGCTGGGGACTTCCCCACCTAGCAGCATCCGACCCACATTTTCATATCCTTATCAGTCTGCATCAGTAGATAAAGGGGAAGTGAAGGGCACAGGGGCTTTGTGGGTAATAAGGCTGACTTGTGAGTTGTCACTGTTGTCCTGGTGTGGGTGAACAGCTGCCCCAGCCTTTTGGACCCACTTTCTCACGAAGGTAGCACTGTAACATGGAATGATGACTAGTTTCCTTCCAACCCTCTTCTAACCCTCTCCGAGGCCATGATCAGCCTCATCCTTCCTGGTGCTGTTGCCCTCTTCTGGGGAGGATTGATGCTCCAAGTTTCCGTCAGTCCTGTGAGAGGTTCTCGTCAGCTCCCTTGCCGTGAGAACAAAGCTTTCTCCATTCCACTCCAACTGTGATCATTTACTCCTGTACATTTTCTCTCCTCCCATTTCAGTAGGGCCAAACCTTTACCTACCACATACATGACCTTGGGAAACTGTGTTCATTCCCAGAGGCCCTGAACATACAGGATTGCCCTTGATGTGGCTTTTTGTTTTTTTTCCTTGTCTGGTTTAAACTGAATGCTTTCATTTTAAGAAAAACAAAAAACAAACAAACAAACAAAAAACCATAGGAGCATGGTGTCCTCAGGAAACATGAAGGTGCATGCAGCTTGCTTCTATGTAAGTTTCCCGGTCAGACATGTCCTTGAGCAACACACACCACTATAGAAAACTTACTCCAAGCCCACTAACCCCAGCTCTGTGCACCATATCGGACCGGCCTTCATCACAGGGCACAATGTAGTCTGTCCCAGCTCCCAGGGAGAGTGGTATCAAACGCCTTCCCTTCCTTGAGGTACTTTACACAGTGAGCTTCATATTTTTCACTAATCCAAGTTTTAAAATCTTTCACAAAGTTGCTCTTAAACCATTAGTGGGACTGTGCAGTCTGCCATTCCAGACGTGAAACTCCCTTTTGACATACACAGATGGCTTTCATTTTCCATGAATGGTATGAAAGGAATGCCTGGGAGAAACTGCAGGCCATTCAGCTTGCATTTTTTCGGGTTGTCCATACATGTTTGCGAATGGAGCTCACATTTGCTGTCTCTGCAACAAGTTCCTGTCCCTGCCGCACCACGAGATTTCCAGACTGAGCTTTTTAGGTGAAAATCACTTCTGAACATAGGAAGCCCCTCGCTTCACCGAAGGGCAGGCTCGCTGAAAGGCAGATACAGTAATCCTACTAAGTCCAAAAAAGAGTGTCCTCATAAACGATTCCAAAGATAAGCAGGTTTCGGGGCCGAGCTGTCCAAACCCAAATGCTCTCTGCCCCTCTCCCACAGTGACCTCTTTGTCTACTGACAGGCAGTGACTTGAGCTCCCCTGCAAGGGGAGCCTCTCTGGAGCCTTGGCCCTAGTATTTCAGCTGCTGAATTGGGGCTGGAATCTATGGAGGACCCCGAAGGGAGTGAAAAGATTCCTGCTGTCACTTTAATTCAGCATTTACTGAGTGCCTGCTAAGTGCAAATGACTGAGCAGGACCTCTGAGGAATGTTGGGGTTACTAAATCCCACTGTTTGTCTTTGTGGATCTGTAATCTATTAATGTGGGGGTGGGGAGGGGGCCCCATGAGAAAGCAGGAAACACAAAAAGTATCACTTTTTTCCCCAAAAAATACCAGTGGAAAATGTTAAATAAAATGGAAAATTAAGAAAAAGCCAGGTTTACAGAAACTGCTTCACGGTCTGTGTTACGTCACCTCAGTGCCTAGGTTCACCACCTAGGCGGGTCTAATGAGCATAAGACATGGTTAGCTATCCCAAGGCTTCCCTGCCTCCAAGCTGTGTGGAGCTGGTTTTGTTCTGTTTTGTTTTGTTTTGTTTTGTTTTTTAAGACAGGGTTTCTCTGTGTAGCCTTGGCTGTCCTGGAACTCACTCTGCAGACCAGGCTGACCTCGAACTCACAGAGATCCACCTGCCTCTGCCTCCCAAGCGCTGGGATTAAAGGCGTGTGCCTCCCACCTCACCCCCACCCCGGCTGAGCCCTTATTTCGTCTCTTCTGCCCAAGATTATTTTTGAACAAAGAATTCTAAGATCCAAGAAAGTGGTCACATTATATGCAACCAAGGAAAGATCTCACTCTCAGACATCACAGATCAATGTGACGTTGGCACAGCGGCACGGATGGACTGAGTTCCGCTGAATTGTATAAACTTATGATAAATGCTACTTTTTTGGCCACAGGGTTGGGGAGGGTTAAAATAAAAGCCAGACGTTTTAGACTAGAGTACTTACAATCATAGCAAAAATTAAAAGCAGTCCAGCAGTGGTGGCACACGCCTTTAATCCCAGCACTCGGAAGGCAGAGACAGGTGGATCTCTGTGAATTTCAGGCCAGCCTGATCTACAGAATAAGTTCCAGGACAGCCAAGGCTACACAAAGAAACACACTGTCTCAAGAAAAAAATAAAATAAAAAATAACAAAGTGACCATGTCATTGAACATCCTCCTTACAGATTCGAACCTCAGTGATCACACTGCTGTTCCCCAAAAGACCCTTCAGCTGGGTAAAGCATTTCCTGATTGCCGCAATAATCATTGCGCTCAACAACGTCCTGGTCATCCTCGTGCCCACCATCAAATACATCTTTGGATTCATAGGTAAGTCTCAGAAAAGCCTTTGATTAGTTTGGACTTATGCCTCCTTAAATGGCAAATATGAAGATAGCACTGTGTGGGCTCCTTGTCTCTCTCAGGCTACTAAGAATCCCATGAGCCCCTGCTAGGCTCAGTGATCACACTGGCTGTGTCCTCTGCCTCTCAACTGATGTTGGCATTCACCTATAGCCATTTCGTCCAAGTGCCCTTTCAAGAGATAAAGAAACTGAGCCTCAAAGAACTCAAATCACATGCCTTTTGGTGGACACAGGATTTGAGCATGGGCTGTAGCTCGGTCTTCAAGGGAAAAGTAAGGGTTGGCTACCATAAGCTCGCTCGAGTCTGTGAGTGCCAGCTAGGGTGTTCAGGATGTCTTTAGAGGGACTTGAGGCTAATAGCCCAAAACACCTTATTTCCTTTAACCACATGATCTGTTAATTTCATTAACAGACATTTAATTTCTGGGGCATTTAATTTCTTAGTCCGGACAAAGGGTTTTCTAGATCTTCAGGGTAGAATGACTTTTTACGGTTTTGTTTTTTGTTTTTTTGGTTTTCTTTGGGGGGGGGTTTGTTTGTTTGGGTTTTTTTGGGGGGGGGCTTTTTGGCTTTTTGAGACAAGATTTCTCTATATAGCCCTGGCTGTCCTGGAACTCACTCTGTAGACCAGGCTGACCTCTATCTCAAGAGATCTGGCTGCCTCTGCCTCCCAGTTGCTGGGATTGGAGGTGTGCACCACCGCTGCCTGGCTAGGCTACGATGGCTTTTAAGAGAATCAGGTGTGGACAGGAAGCTTGAGTGTTGAGTCCAGCCCCCTGAGTGTGTGGTTATATTTCTAAGTCTTTACCAACTTGTATTATACTGCTTATTATAGTTATACTTACATAGCTATAATGTGAGGCGTATTTTAATTTTCTTTATGGAGACACATTCTAGAACACATAATCCAGATGAACTATGACTTAAAGGTTGCTTTCAATGCTGAGAAAAACAAAAAAGCATTATATTTGTTTGTCCTGAAGCTTACAGATCCCTGCTTTTCTGGGTATCCACTGTGAGACATTAACCTGCCCTGCATCTCTCTCCTCAGGGGCTTCGTCGGCTACCATGCTGATTTTCATCCTTCCAGCCGCTTTTTATCTCAAGCTTGTCAAGAAGGAACCTCTTAGGTCACCCCAAAAGGTTGGGGTAAGTAAGACTTATAATGTCCCCTACTGTAGAGGAAGTCAGAAAACACATGTGGTTTGGAAAAAGGAAACAAACAGGACTCCAAAGTAAGACCCAGGAGCTGAAAATGGGCAGTACGATAGCTGGGGAGGAGAGGATTCTGACATTCAGAGGATTCTAGGATTTCAAGTAGCAAATATCTCAATATTGTGTTGAGTTCTATGAGGCAAGTGCTGTCCTGTGTATTCCCATGGGCATGCATGCTACAAGCACACTGGCATCCAGTGCCAGGCTGGATATGATGGGACACTACAGGAAGGTACTGGGCTCTCTCCCGGTGTGGTCAATGGTGTCAATTTAGTCCCATTTGCTAGATTCACAAGGGCAAAGGTGGCTTTCATTTCCCCGCTATCCAACCCTGTATGCTCTGTAAAATACAGACTCCATCATTTTTCAGTCAGTCTTTTCAGGTATAAAATAACGTCTTATTAAACTATGGTGTGCATATCTCCTTTCCATAATACACACTATAGAAACATACATCACAAAAGGTATTTTACCCATAAGAAGTATTGGTGACCAGTTAAAAGGGTTTTCTATTAAGGCTTGGAAAGAACACTTCTAAATCAAGTTTGAGTCTTGAAGTAAGTATCTCTTGGGGTGCCCGGGATGTAAGGGCACCCTGATAGAAAAGCTCCTCCTGCCATCTTTTCCCAAAATTTGGACTCTGTGTGCTCCATCTGGCTTGGGTGTCACAGCAGTGTACCCTGAGGAAAACACTCATTGTGGCCAGCTAGAGAGTGGGTAAACTCATCCATCCCCTAGGCTTCCCCTGCTGCTCTCCAATGGGTAGAATTAGCGTACGTGGCGTATTTAAGAACACTTCCAATTAAAATTCTGAAGTATAGATGTTCTCAGTATCCCTCCTTACGAAGATACCTGTACTTCTGTCTTTTTTCAGAAGTAGTCAACATACACTGGCCTTTCATGTGATTTGTCAGTTGTATCAAACATGCTCCTCTCCCTACGTCAGGCTCTTTCTACCCAAGAGGTCATGAGTCTTCGTCTATTGCTTAATTTTTAGTAGTCCCCATGTTTCCTGTACCAAATCAGCCAGCTGTGAATCTCTTCTCGACCCTTAGGCTATTTGTTTTCAGCATGTTTTTCCTCCTTTCCCAACGAGGCTCTTCAATTGACTTGACATTTGTCACTAAGAATAGACAAGGCACATTACCATCTCATGACACTGTCCTAAAGCAAACTGTGCGGTCCCCTGTCTCTGTTCCCTAATGTGCTCCCTCTGAATCACAGGCTTTGGTCTTCCTTGTGACTGGAATTATCTTCATGATGGGAAGCATGGCGCTCATTATAATCGACTGGATTTACAACCCTCCAAATACCAAGCATCACTAATCCTGAGGAAAAGCTTTTCTATTGGAAATGGCTGAAATTATGCTCCAAAGGACATTTTAGTTGCCTTGATTGGGATTTTATCCAGAGGAAATAATGAGAAGATTCTAAAGACATTTTCTAGTTCCATTGCCTGACACCCGTGGAAGAGGAAATTATGGGTTTGGTCGGGATGGCGAATGATGCATTAAAGATCCGTGGCGCACATTTCAACCCAGGCCTGCTAGTGCGGTGTGTGATGCCCAAAGTGTGTTCTGCATTTGTGCAAGCAGAATCTGGTTGGCTGTGTGTCTTGGTCAGCAGATAATACCATGCCCCCACCCCCCCCCCCGTGCTCAGTCCCCACACTTCACCACCCCAGATTAACAAATACCTGTATTCACAGAACATCAAACAAAAATGCCCCAGTGCAAAGCTATGATCCCTTAAGGCCATCTCCCATCCTGCACCACCACTAAGGGTCTGTTGACTGAAGTGGGCATGTATCTTGGGAACTGTCCCTGTGAGGTTCATGAATGACAGATACCAGTCTAGAGTTCTTCGTTTCAATACTAAAAGAGTAGTGTGTCCACCCTGCTTATTACACTGAATTAGTGTCAATGGGTTTTTTTATGGTAAATGTTAAAACATCTCATTAAATTGGGGGGGGGTGTATTTAATTATCAAGAAATAACAACAACAAAATAATGCTTTCAGCTAAACTGCCTAGTGAGACAGCACCTGCTTTTCCACGTTGCTCCTGGTATTTTTGCCACACTTTTGTCTTAGAACAAGGCTTGGCCTCTTGTCTTCCATTCTCAGGCGTAATTTTCAGAAGACCATAATTCATGTGGAGACACACTACCCAGTATTGTTTGATATATTTTTATTTGATAAACATTCAGTGCAGGAAACTGTGATTTTGCTACATGTTTGTGTATATAATCTCATTCTGTAGTTATCAGAATGTTGACATATGGTACATTGGATTTTTATTTTTTAATATGTGTAATTTTCTTTCTTCACAGTCAAACATTTATATTATCGGGTTGGGGCAGGGAATTAAGCTAGTGGTCTCAAAAATCCATGGGTATGTATCTGCCCATTGGAGACATCTAAAAATTACAATCAAAGTTGTACATAGTTCAGTAATGCTCTTCACTGTTTACAACACTGTAATTACCTATGGGAACTTAGCAGAGGAATGGGACCCCTCATTTGTAAATAATTTCCGGTACTAGCATTGGCTTTGAGTTTAGCATGTCTAGAATAGGACTCTGCTCCTCTTAGCAAATGGGAATTTGCTGACATTCATCTGTCATTAATATAATGTCAAGTGGTTAGAAACAAATGTACTAACACAACATGAAAACACAGACCACCATTCTTGTTCACATCCGTAGATGCTTACATGGGATGGAGTTCAGTTGCTACTCACTGCCTAGAATTTGGGGCATTCACTACAACTTTTCTTTCAATTATTTGTTATAGATTTTACATTTCAGTAAACCCAAGTATGAAATACAGGTATCATACAGATCATGATCATAACTGTCATACTAAAACAGTTTTTCTGCAGTGTGCCTAAAAAATATATATTTATGTATCGTTTTCTGTAGTTATAATACTATAAAATGGTGTGTTTTGTAATAGAAATTGAGCATTACTAGAAACTATCATAACTTTTAAGTTACCATGATTTGGAAAAGAGATAAAAAAAAATCACCAAATAGCATCTTTAAGATGTCTTTCCATTTTCATTCACCCAACAAATAAAACCAAGATAGGAAGTGGAAAAGGTACGTTGCAAATATTAAATATGTTTAGTCCGAACATATTTAAATGTAAATACAAAAGGTTAATCCAAAAATATTGGAAAACTGTAAAATCTGTATATATTTTGAGTATTTTACATCGAGAATGACTAACTTGAAAGTGTCCACATTTGTAGTCATATAAATATTCAAGAGCAATATGACAGTGCCAAATAGGACATACAGCACCGGTCTTTCGCATGGCCATTTTCAGGGTTAGGGTTTGCACAAGATGCAGGGCCGGTTTGCAGAGTACCTTGTTCTGGCAAATTGAACCCATTTGTAAACAGATACAAATTTTATTTTCTTATATCATTTATAAGGTGGTTTGATGTACTGGGAAGATTTTTTTTTTATTACAGAGACTGTATATTGGTATATAATAAATGAACTTTTCAGATGACCCGGCTGTGATTTTTCTTCTCAATAAAGAAGGCTGGGGGTTATGATTTGTATATGAAATGAAACTGAAAGTAAGTACCGCGCATCTCAAACTGGTGCACGTTTATTACGCATATGCGGAAGGTACAAGTCTCTCATCCCCTGAAGATACAAAACACACTGATACCTCATCTCACACATGTACACTACTATTGCTATTGTGACAGGTTAGCACATGTTTAGTGGTGTAAACACACACAGACAAGTTAAAGCCAGGTGTGAGGTCATATACCTGTCATCAAGCACTGGGAAGCAGAAGCAAGAGAATTGTCAATTTGAGGCCTCCTTGGGCTACACAGTAAGGTGTGATCTCAAAGAAGTCAGAGGATATCGATAACTATTTTATTGTGGAAGTCAGCTGTCCTAAAATCAGGTGTGGGGTGGCTCTGACTCTCTCTGGAGTTCTAGGGTTGGATCTAATCTATTCCTTTGCCTTTTCCAACTTCTGGAAGCCACCTAGATTTCTTGGCTCCTCACCTCTTCTTCCATCTTCAAAGTTCACAATGCATGGTTTTTCAATTCAGATCTCCCTCCCTCCCTACCACCCTCTCTCATATTCACTTTAAGGATTCTTCTGACTGCAATGGGGTCCATCCAGATAATACATAAAATATCCCTTTGTAAAGATCCCTAATCACATCCATGAAGTCCCCTCGCCTAAGCTGCAAGGACTAAGACATGACCATTTGCAGGCAGGGGCAGGTCATTCTTTCTACCACACACATCTGCCAGCCTATACCACAGACAATGCTTGCGTTTACTTGTGTGCCTGATATGTGTACAGGTTACCCCAGATACTGCAGATGTCTCTGAAGTATATATATAAAAGGAGGTGAAAGATATATTTTAGAAAGATGATCCTAGCCACTGGCTGGAGAGTGGAATGGGGGGCAGCTAAGAAAAAGAAGAAACTGTAGGCCTGTGTGGGCCACTGAGAACAGGAAGGTCTATTCTTGCCATTGACAAGTTCATTCTGCTTTAAACTAAAGAAGTGCTTTTGGTCAAGAGTCTTGCAGATACACATTTCTCTGGTCTGTTTCTTTAAATTTGAATCATCTTTTTTAAAAACAATTATTAAAGAAAGATTAAACTAGAGGATGGGATGTAGGCTGATTAATATCATGATATATATGATTCTAAATGCGTCATACATCTTGGAAGCTCAGAGGCATCTTGTAGGCCCTTTCAGGAAGAGGTGCTTGCCTACACTACTAGAATTCTCCAAATGTGAGTCCAATATATAGAAGAGCGTGAAGGGACATCCCAGTGTGAGCATCCCAGTGAGAGCAGTGACCTTTTTACTAAGTACTTCTGCATCAAGAAACACTTAAGGCAGAAAGATAATTTTGTGAAAAATATAAACATCTATGATTCTTAAGCAGAAATTAAACATTGACCCATAAGAGTTGTAGTTTACAAATGAAAAATGAGAATACTTTAATAGTTATATTTTATATTTTCATATAGCATATGGATGTTATATTTTAGTTATAAAATATATGTTCTATTTTATGTTATATTTTCTTTTACATATGAGCAATGTTATGTTATTTTTTTCCTTTTACATGTATACAGGAGTTTTAAATTAAAACTTCTGTCTCAAGTTCTAAAAGTCCTCTTTTCAGTAATTAGATTTTTTTTTTTTTAATTCCAAATCTAAAGAACATTGCAGCCTGGTGTGGGAAGATGTCTCTCTTTTCCTACAAGCAACCAGAGAAACAGTTCCTATGGGCTGGAACCTCCTCCACTGAGCCTCTGGGACAGAAGGGATTTGGCCACTATGAGCTGCTCAGAAACTTAGTGCCTAGGACTCCTCTGTCTTCTCAGAGACACTGAGATATCTGGGGTCTACTTGCTGGGGGACCTGTCACACTGAAATCCCAAATAGCAAAATCTTTGTATTCCTTTCTTCAAGCTCAAGACACCCTTCACCAGCAGAGACACCTACAGCCTGGCTTGGGGAAAACGTTTTTTGTGTCCCAAGCATCATTAGCAAGAATCTGTAGACAGAACAGAATCATGAAAACAAATAATATAACAAAGATTCTTAAAATTAAATTGCAATGAGTACTAGTGTCACAAGATAGGTCAAAAACTGTGTGCTCCAATGAAGGATTTAAATAGACATGTGACATAGAATGTCCAGTTTATAAGTGAAAACCACCTGTCACATCAAGAACCAGTAAAACTACAATTTAAATGAAAAAGGAGAACTGTCTAATGCCAACACTAAAATGAATCAGATGACAAGGATTTTAAAGGCACCCACCCTAAAAACTCAACAGTGAATTGTAAGTTCTTTTTGGAAAACTAACATATTCCAACAAGGAAAGTGATTTTTAAGAACCAAACAAATATAAAATGTAGCATTGAAAAATACAGCAGCAGAAAGTGCAGCTTGTTGAATATACCAATGGTAGGTGGAGTCAAAGGAAGATCATGTCAATGAACTCAAGTGAATTAGTATCTGGACAGCAGGAAGAAAGAAGGTGAAAACAAAGGATAAATCTCCCAAAGCACAATGAGGCTGTGCTGCTGTGGGACAAAATACAAAAATAAATTCCAAAATTCTGTTATTAGATTTCCAGAGGAGCTTAAAGCTGAAACCTACGTATTCAAAATGCTGAGTAAATCCCCAGTAGCATAAATGTCCCACAACCAGTGCTAAGTTAGTAGTCTAGCCTCTGAAAAACTAATGTCAAGGAAGCCTTGAAAATATTTTGAGACAAAATAGCACAATAACTACAGGAGAACACTAGTTTAAAGAAAAGTCTAAGGATTCCTCATGGAGATCAGAAAGAAGTCTGCTAGCATCTTCAAGGAAAGAGAGAACTGGCACTGCAACTTTTATACCCAGCAGAAGTATCTCTCAGGCAGCAACGTAAAATAGCTATGTTCCTCCAAAAGGAGAAATGAAGAGTGTGTTGTAGACCTTCTGAAATCATTAACTATGACAATAATAAAATGTTTTAAAAAGTGTAAAAACAAGTTCTTCAATCAGAAAGTCAATGATAAAAATCAAATGTTGGCACACAGGAAAGAAGAAACAAAGGAAAATACAGGTGATTATACTAGACAGAGTATCGTTTTCTCTGTGAACTTCATAAATACATTTTTTTGAAACAGGGTCTCACTATGTGGCCCTGGCTGCCATGGACCTTACCATGTAGACCAGGGTGGCTTCAGACTCACAGAGATCCACTTGCCTCTGCCTCCCCAGTTCTGGGATTAAAAGTGTGCATGACCACACCTCACCATAAATACATTTTTATTAAAAAATGAATCATCTGGTCCCAAAGCAAAATTTTTAATAGGGAAGGTAATGGTTTGAAATAGAAGTGATGGTCTATATTACATTCAATTTGGTTGATAATGATACCATAGGCTGTATTAAGTCACATACATAGACATAAAAATACACATAAACATGACAAAGAGAGAATCATTACTTTAAAACAATACAAAGACATAGTCAGGCCAAGCGGTGGTGGTGCATGCCTTTAATCCTAGCACTCAGGAGGCAGAGCCAGGTGGATCTCTGTGAGTTCAAGGCCAGCCTGATCTACAGAGTAAGATCTAAGACAGGCACCAAAATTACACAGAGAAACTCTGTCTCAAGGGAAAAAAAAAAAAAAAGACATAGTCAACAACATAAATAAATAAATAAATTTAGGGGATTACAAAAATACGTACGTTTAGATAACTCACTCAAATCCAAGAAAGTAGAAGGGAAAAAATAAACCAAAGAGAATAGATAATAAAATAGCAGACTTAGGCATTGACATATTAATAACTACTTTATTGGCAACTGCGATCTAAATATTCCAATCAATAGTGATTGGAAGAACACAAATCTACAACCTAATAATTAGGTGCTGTTTGTAAGAAATTGACTTCAAATTCAATGACCTGGGTAGGTAGGAAGAAAAGAGATTTTAAAAAAAGATATACTTAGAAAAATCAATGATAGTGAAAGGAATGTCTGTATTAATTAGATGCCAGAAGAGCCAAGGAATATCATTTTGCCCTTATCATGTACATAATAATAAAAAGATCACCTTGGAGGAGAGAGGGAAGAGAGAAAGGCCCATCCTAACACATCCTAGCATGTCCTACCACACTCCAACAACAGAACTCAAGACCCTTCAAGCAGAAATTGATAGACATGAAAAGATATAAATAATTCCACAATTATAACTGAGGACTTCTCCAACCACCTCTCAGAAGCTGAGAGAACCACTAGAAAGAGTCTTCAGAGGAGCTGGGAAGATGGCCCAGCGGGTTAAATATTTACTGTGCAAGCATAAGGATCTAAGTTCAGATCCCAACATCTACATAAATGCCAGGTAGTCACAATTAGTATACCACTGTTGTTATTCCCAGAATACCTGTTGTTTCTGTTTCTTTCTACTTAACACAGACCATGCCAGCTCATTCCTTATCCACATACCCCTCCAGGCTGTAAGCTGGTGAGGGCCATACTCTGCCTGTCTTGCTCATTATTGGCACACCCAGCCACTTGCATAGCATTAGGCTACAGTGGCTGCAATACACATTTCTGATGGGTGACTAGATGATTTCTAGTGGCCCCTCTCCTGTTTGGTATCAGAGACAGCCAATCTCTTCTGACTCAAAAAGCCATGGGAATGTAGTTACAGGTGACTTCTTTTCCACACAGCAGTGAACACCTCATCAGAGCTCAGGGCCAAGCCCAGGGCAGCATCTCTGAAGGCAGAATGCAGGGCCACTGAGGAGAAGCTTGTAAAATCAGGAATAAGAATAGGATCCAGCTGTCTAGTTGAACCTAAAACCTACTTAATATCTGGTACTAAAACCTTAGCCAAGAACCCTTGGCTCTGGA
Source organism: Onychomys torridus (assembly GCF_903995425.1). NCBI lineage: Eukaryota > Metazoa > Chordata > Mammalia > Rodentia > Cricetidae > Onychomys > Onychomys torridus. The sequence continues at coordinate 61,757,969 of NC_050458.1, read as the reverse complement.
GGAGATGTCTCTTTTGAGGCTGGGTATCTCATAGCTCCAAATGTGACATCTATAACAAAACCTAAGGCTCAGGAAACTTCCTGGAAGAGGGTCCATAAAGATGGTAAGAACCTGGGGATCAGGATAACTGCCTGGTGATAATGTCATTTAACAAGACAGGGATGCTGCACCCATGAATTCTCAGCAATATGGCTGCCTGCACAAGACCCACAAAGACCACACCAGGTGACATGCCAACACAGATGGAGGAAAATTTAACAAGGTCATCCCTAGATGAAGAGCAGTCAATGGATCATGATGGAGAAAGAGGCAGCTTTTCCCTCTAAGGGTGGGACTCCCCCATTCTTTAGTGATCAGCCTTTAACACTTGCATAGATTTATATATACTGATAGATGATAGATGAGATAGATAGATAGATAGGTAGATAGATAGATAAATTGATCCAGATCTATGAATATAAAAATGAAAATAAATATAGAAGAGAGATCAATTCGAGAGAGGGTGGTTAGGGTCGTGGCAGGAATTGAGGGGTAGAACCATGCAATTAAAGTGTATTTACATGTGAAATTAGCCTGCGCTTACATTTCCTTCCTTCTTAAGGCTGAATGACATTCCGCCTGGGCACATTGTGTTTGCCTTATCCATTCTTCCTTCAGTGGACAACAGACCTTCTCTACCTTGTGGGGATAATGCCCCAGTTACCATGGTTCTCGGCATCAGATGTCTAAGAACCTCCTTCCCATCTCTTGGCTGCATGCCTAGAAGTGGGTCTCCTGGGTCACATGGCAGATTCCATTTTCATTTTTTGAGCAGTCTCCATCCCACCTTCCATGGTGGCTGTGCCATTTTACATCCACAGTAACTTGGTTCTAACACATTCATAAATTTTAATATGTCTGGCAGTAATCATCTGTATATTATGGACATTTTCTTTAAGCCTTTCCTGGTTTCTGTAACTTTTCGTATAATGTCTTTTTCACATAACAGCCCTTTGCTTTGACCTAGTCCGTCAAATCCTTTCTTTTTCCTCCAAACCCAAGGACATCAAAGCATTGTGTTTTACACTGTAAAGTATATCTAAAGTACTTAGATACTTACCATAATTTATTTCTGAATGTGCCGCTAAGAGGAAATTGTTTTCTTTCTAAGTAATTAGAAGTTTTCTCTGGTTTGGGAATGTCATTTTTGTCCTACAGAATTCTTACATGGAGCAGAGGCTATCACTGCAGTTCTGTGGACTTCTGCCTTCTGAGCTTGAGTGGGAATAACCATACGATCTCCTGCCCTCCTCCAGCAGGCATATAACTGAATGCTTTGAGTGGGCAAAGTCAGTCATGATCCCAATTACACCCAAGAAGGGATTTGAAATAAATGAGAACACAGAGGCTTCCTCGGAAGAGATTAAGATCGACTTGGGAGCTATAAAACAGGCAGATAATTACTTAATGGTAATAAGGAACACCGCCAGCATCAACCCAGGCTGCACACGTGCACAGAAGCGTTGAGTCACCCACTGTTGGCAGAGGGAGCTTCCTGGGAAAGGAAATCCTGAGTGGTGTTCAGAATGTAGGGAAGAGAGAGCAGTGGAGAGAAGGAAAGGGGAAGCCGGAGGAGGGAAGGGAAGAAAAAGGCTTGAGGGACCAAGAGGGAGGGTGGGAGAGAGAGAGAGAGAGAGAGAGAGAGAGAATCCCAAGCGATTGCTCCAATGAGCAAATCAGATTGTCTAGACGAGAAGCGTGGTTGAGCAATGAGGACTATGAGCCTTACAAGCAGAAGCTGCCCGGGTTCAAACACCTCTTGCCTTTATGAGCTTAGAAAACTTCCCTGCCTCAACCCTCCCACCTCCATATTCAAACTACTGTGAGTCAGTGTGTATAAGGTAGTCAGCTTGGTGCCCATCACCTCCTAAAAGTCCTCACTTTCAGCAATTGCTCACACCCATGATCTGGAGGCAGGAAGGGGAAGGAGGCTCAGATCTCTGAAGGTGGTCACACATTCTCAGCTGTCACATCCTGATGTTTGTAATGTCCTTCATGGAAAAGCACCTATCACACTTACTGCACCTAAGTGCTTCCGTGATGGGGATGAAAGCCCATAAGTGATCTGTGGTCGGTCAAGGATTCAGCCATTGCCCGACCCAACAGAACTCCATCTAGTACCAGTGTGAGCCTCAGCTGGCTGCCTTATGGGCTCCATCTCGTACCTGTGTGAGCCTCAGCTGACCACCTTATGGGTAGCAGTCCCCACTTTCTAGGACAGCCCAGTTTGTGCATCAGCTGTACCTGTATCCTGTTAGTAGACCCATTCACTCAACCACATCTAGAGTTAGAAAACAAATTTAACAACCAGCGTGATGGTGAGTTTTAATTGTCAACTTGGCACTATCTAGAGTCATGAGGGAGGATGGTCTTGGTGAGGGGTTGTAGATCAAATTGGCTTGTGGGGACTGTCTTGGAACTTTAATTGAGATAAGAAGACCTTCTCATTGAGGGCAGCATCATCCCCTGGTTTGGGGCCCTGACCTGAAAGAGTAAAGAAAAGCTGAGAAGTAGGCATGTTACCCTTCATTCTCTGTTGGTTTTTGGGGGGGAAGGGAGTGGTGGTAGGGGGTGCGGAGGAGGGAGAGCAGGGGAGGCGGGGGTGTTATTTGGTTGGTTTGCTTTTTTGAGATAGGGTTTCACTATGTAGCTCCAGCTATCCTAGAACTTACTACATAGACCAGGCTTGCCTCTAACTCACAGAGATCCACCTGCTTTGTCTCTCCGAGTGTTGGGATTAAAGGCATGCACCACAGTACTTGGCTTTCTCTCTTGGCTCTTAACTGTGAATGTGACCAGCTGGCATCATCAAGCTTTGCCTCAACTTCTCTGCAGTGATGGAATGTAACTGGAATTCGGAGCAAAGATACCATTGCTGTCTCAGAGTCTGAGAGGTCTATACACTGTGCCTATCACATGGGCCAGTCCCCGCAGAGGGAAAGATGTGATTCCTGAAGAGACAGAAAGACCACGAAACAGCCTATTAAACCAACTTACTTGAAGTGCAGGAAAAGACAGAAGCTGATACCTATGACTACCACAGATGAATCAGATTCAGGGGTTCCTGCTCAGAAGCCTGGGCCTGCACACTCCAAATGTCCAAGGACAGCTGTGGGTGAGTTTCCCAGAGCATGAGTGGGCAGGCTCTGGTACCACTGCTCGGAGTTGCTGGTACTTATCTCAGCCACTGTGCCCTCTCCTCTCTTCTCATCTGTTAGCTGCTTTCGTATAGCTGTAGCTAACTTATTTGATAGAAACAACTCAAGAGAGGGAAATACCGATTTCGGCTCATGGTTCCAGAAAGCTCAGCCTGTTGTAGTGGGGAAAGGCATGGTTAAGCAGATTGGTTCACAGCACGGTAGGCCAAGCGGCAGAGATGGCCGATGGGGGATGCCATCCCCTAGATGCCTTCCTTTTCTTACTCTGTTGATTCTGTCCCACAGGAGGTGCCACTCACTTTCAGGGTAATCCTATTCCTTCTCAGTTACACCTGCTTATAAATGTCCCCACAGACACAAGTCACCAGTTTCCTAATGACTCTAAATCCCATCAGGTTGAAAATGAAGATTAACCGGAAGGCACTCTTCAAGGTCTAAAAAACACCTCGCGTTTATATTCTGTTTTAAAACGTCAAGTAAGAATGCATGGGTGATGAATAGTTGTGAGTTCAGTTTCAATATATTCCTGGTGTTTTCTCGTGAATCCAGACCCACTCTTGTCAAGCAGAAGTACAGGCAAATATAAAACGAAGTGTTTAATACAGTGCAGAAGGAAACCTTTAGAAGAACTCGGAGTGTTTTTATTTACAATGTTTACATTTAATTACATGAAATTAGACCCGATACTCCACACTGATTGGTTTCCTCGTAATACATTATCTACTACAATAGGATTTAGACTCTCTGTCCTAAAGCCAAGATCCCCCGCAGTGTTTTTCACTCGGGGGCAAGATGGAGAAGAAAATACGTCCTTCTTGGATAACATCCAAGGTAGTTTAATCCCTGAAATGCTAAAAGAAAATCACCACAGGGCAAGAAGGGCTCAGAGGGTGGCTGAAGTATGTCAGTTGGAAAGAAGTACACACAAGAGAAGCTTCGGACAGTGCTCAGATTGTGTCTGGAAATACTTAGCATGCTTTGCAAATTTAACTCATAGTGGAATCAAAGAGAGTAACATCAAATGTTTCTAGAAATTCCTACTCTTAAGACAGGAAAGAAAGCCAAGGAAGAGAAGGGGCTAGAGGTGGGGGGTGGGGTACCCACCAGAGAGCTGAGGGAAAGAAACAAAGATGCAAAGCAGAATGAGGCTTTCAGAGAAAGTGGGGCTCAGAAGCGGGAGCAGTAAGCCACCCATCCCAAGCCAAGCCCTCTCAGCACCCACACCCTGGGAAGCATGTTCATAAGACCTTCCCCGGCTCACAAGAAGAGGAGAGTGGACTACAGCTGCCCAGGGTGTGCTTTTTCCCAATGACAAGCAGTGCTGGCTAGCAACGATGAAATAATAATTAACGTAGATTGAGCACTGCCTCTTCCACCATGTTGCCTTACACTAAACATATTTCAGCCGCGTGCAAAAACAAAAAACAAACAAACAAAAACCACCCTTGCTGGACTCTAGTCCCTTACCAATGACACCCATTCTGCTGAGCCTCAGGCAGACTTTGCACAGTCAAGAAACAGATGGGAAACAGATAAAGACTATGTTCCCTTTTCTATGTACTTCACATAGTCACAAAGCTTGGGCCCAGTGGGCATGTGCAGGGATGATTTGGAAGGTTGAAAGGCGTGGAGTGAGGTAAAAGCTGTTTCCATAGAACGCAGTGTCACGGAGGTGTTTGTGTATCGGCTCTGGGAGAAGCTGGTCACTTAGGACCATGCCAGCCTCTCTGGGTGTGGAGAGGGGCAGGGCATGGTTTCCCTGGCCAGCATCACAGGCAGAGGTGGGGAAGGAGGAGCTCAACACTAGCAGCAGATATGGTACTGCCTGTTCCCGAGACACAAGCTCCCTCAGAGGACCTGTTCGTCATCCAGCACACTTCAGCGGCTATTCTACAAAGCTCAGCTGCATCTTTAGCCTCCACTGCTGCTGAATGCTCCATTCTCTAGACTATCCAACTCTCTACCAAGATGGCATGAAGGCTGCTACCATCTGACTTGTCTGACTGGTTACCAAAACTTGCCAGGCTGGAGGATGGTGGAGACTGGAGACCCAACCACCGTTATTGAATAGAACATTTATAATTCAAAACAGGTAGCATCAGAATAGCTCACTAAACTGCTACCTAGAGTCATATGAAGAAAGCACCTACTTTTTATTTGTTTGTTTTGTTTTGTTTTGTTTTTCTGAGACAGGGTTTCTCTGTGTTGTTTTAGAGCCTGTCTTGGAACTCGCTCTGTAGACCAGGCTGGCCTCCAACTCACAGAGATCCGCCTGCCTCTGCCTCCCGAGTGCTGGGATTAAAGGTGTGCACCACCAAGGCCCAGCAGCACCTACTTTTTTTTTTCTTGGTTTTTCGAGACAGGGTTTCTCTGTGTAGTTTTGGTGCCTGTCCTGGATCTTGCTCTGTAGACCAGGCTGCCCTCGAACTCACAGAGATCCGCCTAGCTCTGCCTCCATTTTCTGGATCCAGCAATGATAGAATGGAGTCCAGACCTTTCCTTCCTTCCTTCCTTCCTTCCTTCCTTCCTTCCTTCCTTCCTTCCTTCCTTCCTTTCCTTCCTTCCTTCCTTCCTTCTGTTGAAAATAAATTTCTTTCACACAATCTATTTTGATTATGGTTTCCCCTTCCCCCACTCCTCCCTTCCCATCTGGATACAACCCTTTATGTCTCATTTGGAAAACATAGGGACTTCTAAGGAATAATGAAATACAGTAAGATTAATAAAAAAAAACAAAACAAAAAAAAAAAACCTTTTCCCATTCTGTAGGCTGTTGCTTTGTCTTGTTGACCGTGTCCTTTGCTCTACAAAAGCTTCTCAGTTTCAACAGGCCCCATTGATTGATTGTTTCTCTCAGTGTCTGTGCTACTGGTGTTATATTTAGAAAGTGATCTCCGGTGCCAATGCATTCAAGACTACTTCCTACTTTCTCTTCTATCAGGTTCAGAGTAATTGGATTTATGTTGAGGTCTTTGATCCACTTGGACTTAAGTTTTGTGCATGGTGACAGATATGGATCTATTTGCAGCCTTCTACACATTGACATCCAGTTATGCCAGCACCCTTTGTTGAAGATGCTTTCTTTTTTCCATTGTACATTTTTGGCTTCTTTGTCAAAACTTATATGTTCATAGGTGTGCGGGTTAATGTCAGGGTCTTCAATTCGATTCCATTGGTCCACATGTTGGTTTTTATGCCAGTACCAAGCTGTTTTTATTACGGTAGCTCTATAGTAGAGCTTGAGGTAGGGGATTGTGATGCCTCCAGAGGTTGTTTTATTATACAAGATTCTTTTGGTTATCCTGGGGTTTTTGTTTTTCCATATGAAGTTGAATATTATTCTTTCCAGATCTGTGAAGAATTGTGTTGGTAATTTGATGGGGATTGCGTTGAATCTGTAGATTGCTTTTGGTAAGATCACCATTTTTACTATGTTAATCCTGCCTATCCATGAGCATGGGAGATCTTTCCATTTTCTGACATCTTCTTCAATTTCTTTTTTCAGGGACTTAAAGTTCTTGTCATATAGGTCCTTCACATGCTTAGTTAGAGTAACCCCAAGTTATTTTATATCATTTGTGGCTATTGTAAAGGGTGATGTATCTCTGATTTCCTTCTCAGCCTATTTGTCTATTGTATATAGAAGGGCTACTGATTTTTTTTTAGTTGATCTTGTATCCTGCTATGTTGCTGAAGGTTTTTTATTAGCTGTATCAGTTCCTTGGTTGAATTTTTGGGGTCACTCATGTATACTATCATGTCATCTGCAAATAGGGAGAGCTTGACTTCTTCCTTTCCAATTTGTATCCCCTTAATCTCCTTATATTGTCTTATTCCTCTGGCTAGAACTTCAAGTACTATATTGAATTAGTATGGGGAGAGGGGACAGCCTTGCCTTGTTCCTGATTTTAGAGGTATTGCTTTGAGTTTCTCTCCATTTAATTTGATGTTGGCTGTTGGCTTGCTGTAGATTGCCTTTATTATGTTTAGTCTTCAACAACCCCACATCTGACAGAGGGCTGATATCCAGAATATATAAAGAACTCAAGAAATTAGACATCAAAATGCCCAACAGTCCAATTAAGAAATGGGCTATAGAACTAAACAGAGAATTCTCAACAGAGGAAGTTCAAATGGCTGAAAGACATTTAAGGAATTGCTCAGCATCCCTAATTATCCAGGAAATGCAAATCAAAATGACTCTGAGATACCACCTTACACCTGTCAGAATGGCTAAGATCAAATACACAGAAGACAGCTTATGCTGGAGAGGATGTGGAGCAAGGGGAACTCTCTTCCACTGCTGGTGGGAATACAAGCTTGTACAGCCACTTTGGAAATCAATATGGTGCTTCCTTAGAAAATTGGGAATCCATCTCCCCCAAGACCCAGCTGTCGCACTCTTGGGCATATACTCAAGGAATGCTCAATCATACCACAAGGGCATTTGCTCAGCTATGTTCATATCAGCACTGTGTGTAATAGCCAGAACCTGGAAACAACCTAGATGCCCTTCAACTGAAGAATGGATAAAGAAAATATGGTACATATACACAATGGAGTACTACTCAGCAGAGAAAAACAATGACATCATGAGGTTACAGGCAAATGGATGGATCTAGAAAAAAATCATCCTGAGTGAGGTAACCCAGACTCAGAAGGACAAACACGGTATGTACTCACTCATAGGAGGATACTAGATGTAAAACAAAGATGACTAGACTGCTACACAACTCGAGGGAGGCTACCTAGAAAACGGGACCCTAGGAAAGACACAGGGATCACCCAATGACAGAGAAATGGATGAGATCTACATGAACAACCTGGATGACAGTGGGAGTAATGAAGGGCAAGATTTGAGGGAAAGAAAGCTTAGGGGAGCAGGAGATCCCAGCTGGATCAAGAACAGAAAGGGAGAACGAGGAATAACAGACCATGATAAATGAAGACCACATGAGAACAGGAATAGACAGAGTGCTGAAGAGGTCCCCTGAAATCTACAATGATACATCCTCTGTAGACTGCTGGCAATGGTCGAGAGAAAGCCTGATGGCCAAACACCCTAACAGTCATGCTGGAACTCTCATCCAATAACTGATGGAAGTGGATGAAGAGATCCTCAGCCAGGCCCCAGGTGGAGCTCCAGGAGTCCAATTGTCGAGAAAGAAGAGGGATTGCAAGAGCGTGAATTGTTGAGACCAAGATTGGAGAGGCACAGGGACAAATACCCAAACGAATGGAAGCACATGAATTATGAACCAAAGGCTGTGGAGCCCCCAGCTGGATCAGGCCCTCTGGATAAGTGAGACAATTGAATAGCTTGAACTGTTTGGGAGGCACCCAGGCTGTGGGACCTGGACCTGTCCTTAGTGCAGGAGCTGGCTGTTTGGAACCTGGGGCTTACACAGGGACAGTTTGCTCAGCCTGGGAGGAGGGGACTGGATCTGCCTGTACTGAATCCACCAGGTTTAAATAAATCCCCAGGGGAGTCTTGGCCCTGGAGGAGATGGGAATGGTGGGGAAGGGATGGGGGAAAGTGGGGGCAGGGGCAGGAGGGGGGAGGACAGGGGAACCCATGGTTGATGTGTAAAATTAAAACACAAATATAATTTTAAAAAGTTAAAAAAAATAAATAAAAACAAACCAATTGGAATGACAAAACAACCAAACAAGAAAAAGAGCAGAAGAGAAAGCACAAGAAACACAGAGACACACACTTCGCATACACAGGAATCCCATAAAGACCCCCAAAACCAGAAGCCATAATATATATGCAAAGTACCTGTAACATTAAAAACAAAAATAAACAACTAACTTAACCTTATGAGGCAAAGAACTTCCAAAGATGCAGTAGGGGTGTTGGAGAGTCAGGATTTCATGTCTCCCAGACTGGTCTTGAACTTGCAATATAGCCAAGGATGACCTTGAACTTCTGTTCCTCCTATGTGTACATCTGGAATGCTGGCTGGGATACTAGGCATGTGTTACCATGCCCCATGTGCTCTTTATCTAATTACTCATCCAGGAGGTGCAGTGTAAACCAGGCTAATTAACAGACACATTCACGGAAAACATGGCATATGATAAGAGAAAGTTACTAAGCAAATTATTTTCTTCTACAGGAGCCATGTCAAATTCAAGTTAAATGTTTTTTTGTTGTTTTTTTTTTTTAAATGCATTCTGGCACCTTTGGGTGAGGATGTCTCTTTGCTTACAAGCCTGTTTGCACATGCCTATGCAGTAGCAAACTGTGCTAGATGCATGCTGTTGTAGTTAACACAACATACTTGATGGGCTTGTCATGTCTGGAAGCAGGAGCTTCCTTTTCTGGGGCTCAAGGCACGTAGCTGCTTGTTTCTGTTCATTTCTTCCTTCCCAAAAGGCTTAGCGAGTCAAGGAAACTGACAGCTCATTTTTCAAGAACTTGGATGTGTCAGAGTTGGCAAGAATGAGCCTGTCTCCTTCACAAAGGCTGTCTCCCTGGTCCTTGATTCAGCTTCATTTAACCAGACAAATATTCATCGTTTGACGCAGGTATAAAGGACCAGAGAGGATGCCCTAGGGAAAGAGTGTGACAAAATCCCTGCTATCAGAAGCAGTAGTATGGAGATATATTACACAAATGCCTCCAATGCAAAGTATCATGAAATATCGTGAAAGATGCTTGAAGTGCTAAGTGGGCGTGACTTGGACGAGGACCCTCCTGCTGCTGCTGGAAGATGAGGCGGCACACCTGTGCACAATGCCGCAGACAGAGCACCTGCAGCTCCCTTTGGATGAGCAGGGCACTCAACCTGAAGCTGGTCCTCAGCTGGAAAATGGGCAAATCGATCTGCCATCCTATGTCCAAGAGTTAGGCTGAGGATTACATCAAACGTTCTGGGTGAGTTTCCTCAGCACATTCCCTGGCAGGCAACATGGGCTTGGTAAACATTAGTTTCTTTGGCTTCAGCGATAGCTTTGGGTTGCCCCCAAAGGTAGAGGATACAGAGACAGAAAATGGACGGACAGTGGGTGTAGATGCTTTTGGCAGGGAGAGCTCAAGAAGGCACACAGGTGGGAAAAACATTTTTCTCAGGAAAGAGCTAATAGTCAAAATTTATGGTAGGTAAGAAAAGAGGTGGACAAGGAAGGGTGTGCTGGGGCCACCCCAAAGGGATGTGGTGTCTGGAGAGGCAGAATGGGTCAGTAAGCCTGGAATCTGGAGCCATGTCTCTTGGGTCCAAACCATTTCCACCATAAAGTAGTGATGGTGTTTATACTCATTATCAGAGAGGGCCGATGAGAGAGTCGCTGCCATAGTATCCCCCTGCAGGCTACAAGGTTTTAGCTTTGATGAAGCAAGGAGAACTGTGCCTGGCACACAGTGAACACCCAATAAACACTAACTGGCTCTGTTCAGCCTGCCCAACTATTCATCACGAAGGGCCATGGCCAGAGGGTGTGCCATGAATGTCCCAAACACAGGAAATTAAGCCTGCCTTCACAGGTTGAGCAAACGCTTGAGATTCAGAATGCTCCAAAAATCTGCGCACATGGACACAGTGTCCTCAGCGGAAAATTCCACAGCAGGGAACTTTGTTTTATGCACAGAATTATTTTTAAGTTTTGTAAAGTTATCTCTGACTAACGTGTAAAGGTATATGATACCTACATAAATTTCACGTTTGGTTTGGTTGCATCCCTAAAAATGTTTCATAATGGATATGCAAATATGCCAGAATCCAAACTATGCAAAGTCTAGAACATTTTAGATGAAGATACCCAAACCACAATAAGGTAAATGGGTCTTCCAGGTCTGAGAAACAGACCAAATTATTCAGCTGAGTGTCCTAGTCTGTGGTTTCTTAGCAAAAGATGAAGAGAGGTGGCCTGCACCCTTCAACTTCCTGTTCTTCAGCTGATGGTCAGAGGCTGTTTGAATCCCAGCCAACTTGCTGATGCACAGGTCCCTCCAGGATCATTCCATCCATGAGCTTCTTCTTTGGGGCTTTCACAATGGAGAACCACATATTCTGATCTTGAGCGAGAGTGTCTGAGCTGTGCTCCTACTCCAACAACCAAAAGTAGTGTAGATGACAAATATGAGCCAAGCCTGCCACACAAGTCTCTGATGTTCACAGAAACCTCAACCATTTCCCTCTGGATGCTCAAGATGGTGATGGCACAAAAAATCACATTCTGTGGCCCTTCCGAATGTTTGGCATAAAGGAACCAAGCTGGTGTTTAATGACCATCCATGAATAATTCTAGAGAATGCAGATTTGATAAGGAGAAAACTTTACCTTAACATAAAAGCCAATGCAAACAATATTAGATCTGGCCAGGAATGGAATATGTGCTACCATCCGAAAGACTGGGCTATCACTGGAGATACTGAAGCAGGGACTGGAAGACATTTGTCAACTATTTTGCAGGTGAGATTTCTGCACTGGGAGATGGTGGAAGAGACAGAGGGTTTGCCCTTGACTAACACTCACCAAGGTTGCTTCTGCCCCTCCAATGGCCCAAACTCTCAAATATTTTCATTTTATTCCATAGAAACCCAGGGAGTTAAACAGTTCTGTTTCTAAGATTCTAAAGTGTCTTGGGAATCATACAGCTCAAACTCACTATTTTTTTTTTCTGCTTGTTTTTTTTTTAGATAAAGAGACTGGGGCACAGTTGCTAGTTGTTTTTAAGGTCACCTGGTTTAGCAAGAGGCAGTACCGCAACACAAGCCCACGACCTGGAGCTCCAGCATAAGCTCCTCCCATCCTATCCACCCTACACATACACCATATTGATGATACTCCTAAGCCCTGATGCACTGGGAACATGAAGGTCCTTACCCACATCTCTCTAGTGAAACCAGTGATGTTAAGCACACAGGACTGTCTTTTCAAAGGACATATAACCTATTCTTCCACACAGAAGGCTGGGAATTGGAAGTCATTAACAGCCTGGTGATCTGCGTTATCTGTTAGGCCACATCAAGCTCTCTCAACCAGGACCAGAGGTGGCTGGGAATCTAAATGACCCTTATATTATCTGTATGGCCACCAGGGGCTCCCTAATAGTCTAAATGACCCTTATATTACCTGTAGGGCCAGAGGCTCCCCCAAGCTCCCACAACCAACACCAGAGCTGGCTAACAGCCCAAATGACCTTGACACTATCTATCTCTAGAAGCCATCTTCTTGGAAGAAATGACATGGACCTTGAGTTGTGTTTTGATATAATCATGTCTCCTTGTGCACTGGCAATTGTATTACACCAGGAGACATTCCCCCACACACACACACATTGTACTGTGTTTAGATATGCTGGCAAAAAAAAAAAATTACCTGGGATCAGATTGATCCAGGCTAAGTCAAGCTAAACTGAGTTTCCATCCTCACCTCTTCTCAGATCATTTTACTGTTGGCTGTGATGCCTGAAGGAACACCCCACCACCACCACCACCCACCCACACACACATACACACACACACACTGACTACATCATTGCAGCATTTAAGCATGAGCAAAAGCTGCCTGTGTTCTTTGAATGTGTACTTGAGATTCTCTACCACAATAATGAAGACTAGATCTTGGGGCCAGAGGAATGGCTCAGTGGGTAAGGGCACTGGCAGCTCTTGAAGTGGATGAGCTTTCATTCCCAGCACCCACAAAGCAGCTCATAATTACCTGTAACCCCAGTTCTAGGGGATCTGATGCCCTCTTCTGGCCTCCTCAGGAACCTGGCAAACCCATGTTTGCATACATACATGCAGGCAAAACACTCACATACATAAAATAAATAGATTTTTTAAAAAACATTAGGTCTTGATTTTTTTCTCTCATTATAACCTCAGTACTAGCTATTTCTATAGCCTACATATTCTCTTTTAAAGCTACATGTATGCTAAATATGGCAGGTTTGATGAAAAAGAATTACAAGACTATTTCTTGCCGCTTTCTTCCTTGGGAGGGTTTCCTGACCATCTGGTGTTGAGCAGCACGTGACAAACCTCAGAATTACAAGCTGGTCTTGGGGGAACTTCCTGCCGCCACTAGAGAAAGCCAGTGTTTTCCTAGGTGTGTGTAGTCAGCCTCGGAGATGGATCCCTGCCTTCTGTTACCACGGCCCTGTGTGCCCCCCCTCCCCCCTGCTCAGGGCCTGGGTTCTGTGACCCACTTTTAACAGCTTCCGGGGGAAACAAGGAGGTGACCCTTCTAAGTCAGTTATAAAAAGACTGCAACTTCTGACTTCAGGAATGCCCCTGGTCGCTTTTGCTCTGGGAAGCATGCCACCGTGTTATAAGAAACTTCTGGAGAGAGGTATGTGGCAAGAAAAATGACACCTCCAACAGACAGACAGACAGATGACAGTGGGGACCTGAGGTCTGCCCGAAGTGTGGAGATGACTGTAATGTCAGCCACCTTGATTTCAGCCTTATGGGAGCTTGGGCCTAAAGCACTCCTGTGCTTAGATTCCTATACGCCCAAAGGGGGAACAGTGTTGGTTATTGTAAGCCATAAACTTGGGAGGTGTGATCATTACTCAGTGATGGATGAGCAGTACAGTGGACCTGCATTTTAATCCTCAAGACAGTTTACAGTTCCATGAGTCAGTTGGATCATTGTCTTGGCATGGGCACATTTTATCTGATCCTTCCTGAACTTGTTAGGGCTCTGTGGTAAGCTAGTGATTTTGATGGCAACGTCACGGTTCTGAATGGCCCTATCCACATGTAATGGCTGGTACTCAGTGGCTAGGAACACCACCTCACCCCAGTCACCTGACAGCTTCAACAACTTAACTTAGATTGCTCTTCCAGGGTGTGTCTTGGGGCTCCCAACTCAGCAAGAAAGTGAGCACCAGTATGTAGATACTCTTCAAGCTTCTTGTTATATCCGGTTTGCTAACGTCCTTTTGGCCAAAGTGAGTCACATGACCAACACATATTCAGAGTGTAGGGATACAGACTAGCCCCCATTGAAGGGGGGATCTGCAATGTCACATATAAGAATGAGGATGGAGAGCCAGGTGGTGGTGGCACCTTTAATCCTAGCACTCATTATTACAGTCATCCCAAACTCAGATGCCTAGACACCAGCATAAAAACATAATCAAAAATAGCCAGGATAATATGTCTGCACCAGAAGCCAGCAACCTTACTACCCGAGAAATGAAGTAAAACTGAAGCACAAGACAAGAGCTACAAAAAGGCTATTATGAATATGCTCGAGATCCTTAGAAAGAATAGGGGTTAATGCATTTATGAAGACAAAGAAATACCAGAATAAAATGAAGGAAACAATTCAAGACATGAAAGCAAAAACAGAATCACAAAGGGAACCCAAACTGAGGTAAAACTGGAAGTGAAAATTTTAGGAACAAAACCAAAACCAACCAACCAACCAATCAAAAAACAAAAACAAAAACTCAGAGGAAAGCCTCACCAGAATACAAAATATGTAAGAGGGTGACAAGATAGAAGAAATGCATACCTCAGTCAAAGAAAATGTTAAATGTTAAATCTGAAAAAAAGAAGAGAATTCAGAGACAAAACATCCAGGAAATCTAGGAATAGAAGAAGGAGAAGAAATCCAGGTCAAAGGCACATAAAATATTTTCAATAAAATCATAGAAAGAAATTTCTCTAACCTAAAGAAGGAGGCACCTATCAAAGTACAAGAAGCAGACAGAACACCAAATAGATGGATCAGGAAAGAAAGCACCCCCCCATCAAGTAATAATCAAAACAGTAAATGTACAAAGAATATTAAGAATTTCAGGGAAAAAAGATCAAGTAACATATACAGGCAGACCGGTTAGAATAACACCTGACTTCTCAGTGGAGACAATGAAAACCAGAAGGGCCTGGGTAGATAATTCTATAAACTCTAGAGACCACAGATGCCAGCTCAGTCCATTATACCCAGAAAATCTATCAGTCACAATAGATGGAGAAAGAAAAACATTCCACAATAAAACCAATCCTTTTTTTTTTTTAAGATTTATTTATTTAGTACACAGAAGAGGACGCCAGATCTCATTACAAATGGTTGTGAGCCACCATGTGGTTGCTGGGAATTGAACTAAGGACCTCTGGAAGAGCAGCCAGTACTCTTAACCTCTGCACCATCTCTCTAGCTAAAGCCAAATTTAAGCGGTACCTATCTACAAATCCAGCTCTACAGAAAGCACTGGAAAATTGCAATCGAAGCACTTTTTCACACCCAAGAAACACACAGGAAATAAATAACCCCAGACCAGCAAATCAAAAGAACAGAGGAAACCCACAACATAACAAGTAAATAACAGGAGTCAGCAAACACTGCTCATGGATGTCTCTCAACACCAGTAAAAAGACGCAGACTAACAGAATGATACAAAACCAGGTTCCATCCTGCAGCATCCAAGAAACAGACCTCAACATCAAGGATAGACATCACCTCAGGGTAAGAAGATGGAATGAGGTATGCTTTGTCCGAACATTTTTTTTTCTTACAGATCTTTTGCTTATACATTATTGTTTCTGGTTTTGTTTTATGGGTTTTCTGTGTGTGCAAATGTATATGTGTGTGTGTGTGTGTGTGTGTGTGTGTGTGTGTGTGTCTGTAAGTGTTTTTATGTTTTTCTTTTGGCTCTTTTTTCTTTCTTTCTGTTTTTGTTAGTTTGTTTTGTCCTGTTCTGGTTTGTTTTTATTTTATCTACTTTTATTTTGTTATTATCATTATTTTTAGATGCTCGTTTGTGTTCTACTGAGAGAGAAAGAAAGGATGTGGATTTGGGTGGGTGAAGAAGTAGGGGAGGATCTGGGAAGAGCTGTGGGAGAAGAAACCTTAATCAGGATATACTGTATGAAAAAAGTCTATTTTCAATTTTTAAAAAGCCATGAGCTAATACTGTATAATAAAACAGCATCACGGAGAATTCTTCTCCCTGTTTTCTGTAACTGTACAAGGTTTTGTCCCAAATTCCATTTTCCAGAGGAGGAATCTGGTTCTTTCGAGTACGGCTTATGCAGACTCACTCAGTCCGCCAATGACATAATCAGAACCACACAGTCTTCTCTCTCCAAGTCACATTCCCCCCATTTCATCACATTCCCCCCAGGCCCTCACAGCTGCTTTATGTCTCTTGTAGGGAAAGCACTGAACCCATCCCATGAGAACAGCACAGGGGAAACACAATCTCCGTGACTGTTCTCTGTCCCTTGCAAAATTGAAGAGGCCAGCTTAAAAATCTGTTCATGAGTTAGACCACAAGGCATTGTGAGCATACAGAAACTCACAAACACAAATACATCACGGTAATTAAAAACTAACCCTAAAGAGCCATCAGGAAGTCCCCTTGATGTAGGAGAAATTCTACTCACCCCTTTTGCTGGTAAAAACTCGTTTGTGCATTTGTGGTTGTCTTAGGGTGTTTATTGCTGTGAACGGACACCATGACCATGGCAACTCTTCATTATCATCATGGTGGGGAACATGGTGGAATGCAAGCAGACGTGATACTGGAGCTGAGAGTGCTACATCTTACAGACAACAGGAAGTCAACTGACTATCACACTGAGTGAAGCTTGAGAAAAAGACCTCAAAGCCTGCCCCCACAGTGACACACCTGCTCTGCCTACTCCAACAAGAGGACACCTTCTCCAACAAGATCAAGTCCACTCTGACAAGACCACGCCCACTCCAATAAGACCACACCTACTCCAACAAGACCACACCTCCTCATAGTGCCTTTGGGGGGCCATTTTCTTTCAAACCACCAGAGTGATCTATATTGTCTTAATTTTCTTAGCAAACTTTCATGTGTTGTCAGAAAGCTTCGGCTGCTGTGGGCATATCTGTGTGGTATTTCATGTTTCTACACAATATTTTCAAGCACATACATGTATTTGATCCTGTTTTGTGAGTGTGAAACTGAAGTTCAAAGAAGTTATGAAATTCTCCTGAGGTTAAACTGCTCATGGGCTCAGCATGACGATCAGCTCAAGGGTTCATCAAGGGTCTTCCTGGACTATGACGCAAGGCAGTTTTTTCCCAGAATGCACCGGGCCACACTGGCCTTGCAAGATGCTACACACACACAAAAAAATTAACCCAATAGATTTAAGATACTTCACATGAGGGTTCATTCATCAAAGTATGCTATTAGAGATTGGGGATGCAGGGTGTATATGAAGGAACGGATAGCCAGAAATGCAAAGTATGTAAAAAAAAAAATCATATGATGGCTTAGATGAGGACCACAGAAAGAACCCAGATCTCCAAACCCCAATATGATGCTCTTTCCTACTCCCCACAGAGACTCTGTGCTTAAATGTTTACCTAGTATAGAAAAAAAATAATTTTGGCTACATTAATACTCAAACCAGAACCATAATTTGAATAAAAATCTTACTTTAAAGAGAGAAAAAATATTATCCATAGTTTTTAATTCACCTCTGTGCTGTCCAAACCAGGCAGTTGATAACAGCTAGCGTTTCTGAACGTCAGAAAACAACGACACTTGATAAAGCTCAGTCTAAGGCTTTTTACAGACTGGGAAGTTGGTTGTATTCACAGTTCTGAGGCTTAGAATAAGCTAGCTTAAAGAAGATCACTCGCTGGTTGAGAGGAGAGACAATGATTTGAAGTTGAGTCTGTCTGCCCCCAGGCCTGTTCCAAAACCACCCCAAATGTCCTCTCATCTCAGGGGAGATCCCCAAACGAGATATCATGCTCTGGTATCATGGCCACCACAGTGGATGGACTTAGAGGCACCAGTGGCTGGAACAACAGGAGCAAAACAGTAAAACCCAGCCCAGGACTGAGCAGGCTGGATACAAACACTGGGGCACACGGAAAGGCAGATCGGTCACAAGCACAGTGCAGAATATATATGCCTTCTGCTTTATTAATGCCTTCAATTCCTTAATTAGTTTTTTTTTTTTTTAATTAGGACCCAAATCCAGAAGCATTCTCTAACTAAAACCAAAATAGCAATCGACTTCCCAAAAGATTAGGTTCATATCATAGATTTCAAGCCCTGGTATCTGCCAGAGTCCTCTGGCTTGAACCTAATCTTTTGGGAAGTCGATTAAAAAAAAAAAAAAAAAAGGATGGGTGGCAATTGGCCGCTGAACACTTGGTGGGTGGAGTCTAAAATCCTGAAGGAATGCCATTTAACTACTGGACATATTTAACTTTAGGGCAGCGGTTCTTAACCTTTCCAACGCTGCGAACCTTTAATACAGTTCATGTTGTGGTGGACCCCCCCCATCCATAAAATTACTTTCATTGCTACTTCATAACTGTAATTTTGCTACTATGGTGAATCATAATGTAAATATTTGTGTTTTCCAATGGTCTTAGGCGACCCCTGTGAAAGGATCATTTGACCCCTAAAGGGGTCGTGACCCACAGATTGAGAACCGCTGCTCTAGGCAGTCCTCTGACTGCACTCAAAGCCTCCTAAAAGGAAGGATTGCTTTTGGCATCCTTAAACTACTGTGGAGTCTAGCAAAAGAGACTCTATCGCTGAGTATCTTTAGAATGATTGAACGATATGACGTGCTTCCTTTTTGTAACATGAACCCTGGTATTCTAACTATTGGGAGCGGGAGATACATTTTTCCAAACCGTATCCACAGAGTAGCTTCCTCAGCAAAACAAAATCTCAGTATCTTTTCCAAAAACTTGACTATAGAGCTTAACTGTTAAATGCACCCATCTAAATGTCAACTGTCATCATCAGTCACTTTCTCTGTCTTATTTTTTGAGACAGGTTCTCTCACTGAACCTGGAGCTCTCAACCACTTGGCTACACTATATTTATGCAGAAATCTCCAGGAATCTGCCGGCAGCGTCTGCCCGTCTCACTGGATGTATCAACAAGTGCCTGCAGTCACCTGGCTGGGGTCAGAACTCAGGTCCTTGGATTTGTGAGACAAGCTTTACCACCTGAGCTGTCTCCCCAGCCCCTAGAGACTTTTGATTTCCTGCCATCATTTGCCAGGTGCTGGCATTGGAAGTGTGTGCCACCATGCCTGGCTAATTCTTGTTAACATTCTTTGTATAAGACAATGAGCAGAAAGTTTGACTTCTTTCTTTCTAATCTAAATGTCTGACTGTTTTTTGGCAGATTTCTCTCACTAAAACCTTTGTGGAAATGTTTACTAGGCATGGGAGCAGGCATGCTTGTCTCTGTCTAACCTAGGGGAAAACTTTCAATCTTACAACATTAATATGCTAGCTGTGGAATTTGTTTTACACATTCTTAAGAAAGTCCCTTTCTGCTCCAAGCTTGTTTATGTTGTTGTTTTTTTTAATCATGGGTGGGCACTGAGTCCTCTCAAGCGCCTTCCAACATCTGCTCTGATTATCACATGCCTTTTGCTCTCTACCCCTTAAAATCTCACATTTCATCACTTTGCATGCTTTTTAATTCTATTTTATTGTTATTCTGTGTGTGTGCGCGCAGTTGTAGCTCTTAGCAGACTGAGGCAGGGGGATTAATTTTGCACGGCCAGTCTGAGCTTCACAACCCTACTCTGTCTCAAGATAAAACAAAACAGAAAAGAGCCTTAATGTACCTGAACCAGTCACCTGCCACTTTAGGAAAGCAGGAAAAAGAAGGGTAAACCAAGCCTGATATAAACAAACAACAAACAAACCAAAGAAGAAACACCAAGGATTAGAGAAGAGATAAATGGAACAGAGGACATCAGTAAAATGGAAGGATGGTTCTATGAAAGATTATCCATACTTATAAACATTTGTCTAGGCTGCCCAGGGGAAGGAGACACATGACTTAAATTAGTGAAAATCAATAGCAAAACAGAGATGGACTGACTTTCCTGAGATAAAAAAGATCACGTTAGCAACATTTGCATGCCGGGAGAGGGTTAGGAAGGTGAGGCTGACAGATCCTTACAACACAAACCAATGTTGCTGGCACCGGAGAGGTAAGAGCTCAGGAAGGCTGGTATTGAGTCATCAACACCCTTCCTGCAAAGATGCTCAGACTCAGACACCCTCAGTGAATTATTTCAAAAGTTTATAGAAAACTAATGGAGAACTTTCATAAACTCTTCCAAAAATCCCAACCAAACTACACAACAATGAAACAAAAGAGAAAACACTTTCCCATTTATTCTGAGGACATGTTACTGTGATACCAGAATCTAACCGAGGTGTTCCAAGAAAAGCAAACTATAGGTGAATATATCTGCCACAAATAAAAATATAAAACCTAAAAAAAACCCCTAGCAAAACACTACTAAATTTCATGGTACATTACAGTTTTACTAGGGAAGTTGATCATAGGAATGGAGAATCAGCCTGACAAAAATGAATCGGTGGCTGGATAAATGGCCCAGAGGCTAAGAGCACATACTGCTTTCCCTGGGGACACAAGTTCAATTTGCAGCACCCACACTGGGCAACTTATCTGCCTGCAACTCTGGCTCCAGGGGATCTGGCACCCTCTTTTGGCCTCCATAAGAACTGCATTCACGTGCACAAGCACACAAGCAGACACACACACATATGCAGCACCATACTTGGCTAGCTCTTCCTTACTTTACAGGGGGGCCTTTGAAGTTACACATAGCTTTGGGCTTGCTGCTTCAGCCATATTCTGTAAGTTTTGGTATGTTATGCTGTTATTTTCTACAGCTAACTCTACAATTGTGGGCGCACAACATGTAAAGTGTGGAAGAAAAGAATGGAGCATAATGGAAGAAATATGTATACACTCTAAGAGTTATATTATTGCTTTATGCTTTTGCTCTTCATATCAATACTTATAATTCTTTATTTTTTCCTTGTGTGGTTATGTTTAACAACGTTGCTTATTTCCTCATATGGTTTAGCTTATGACCTTTCATTCCAGTTTGAAGGGACCCTGCCAACATTTCTTTAAGGTCTGTCCGCTGCTGAAAAAAAAAATCAGTTTTAAATTTGTGTATCTGAGAAGCCAGCCAGACCGTCAATCTTTTCTGACCTTCATCTTTTCTGTGTAGTTGGCTTTAGTGTCGACTTACCACAGACTAGAGTCAGCCGGTAGGAAGTCTCACCTGAAGACCTGTCCTGCCTTGGTTGGTTGGTGTGGGAAGACCAGCCTTGGCTGTGGGTGGTACCTTCCGCTAAGGGTGTGGCAGAAGGCCTTCTCTCTGTCCCTCTTACCTTCTTGCACACGAAGCTCCTCCAAGCATCCAATGTGGCCTGGAGACCAGTAGCTCTCCAGGAAGCTTCTGGGCTTCCAGCACCAGATTAGGACAACTGAAATACGCCACCTGTGGACCGAGTAACTAGCTGTTGTCAGCCACCCCCCACCCCCACCCCCACTTAGAGACAGCTACTGTGGGACTACTCTTGTGCCGCTAGCCGCAGGAAAATGTAATGGAATTCAGCTACTATCACAAAAGCTACTACTTGGAAAGGTCAAGGACTTTTCCGAAGGTCAAGCCATGCCTTAAGAAGTCTTGGTGATATTTGAGCTTTTGTATATATATACAAATATATACAAATATATATATTAGCTGGTTCCTACAATGATTGTCTTGTGTACTTCCAAGAACTCCTAATAGTGTATTAATCTAAAATACTTATCAAGCATCCAAGGCCAAACAATCTCCTAAACTAAGGTAACACTCTTATGGAAACAACAGCTGTCTCCTGGGTCAGGCGGATAGCTTTATTTCTTGTGCATTTTACATTTATATCAGGGAAATGAGGCCCAAGAACTTACTAGACACACCAGACCAAGAAGAAATGTAACTCCTTCACCTAGACTCGACACAGTGATGGACATCTAACCCTCATATGGCAACAGCCCCTATGGACCTGTCGTTCACCCCCTGCTGTGTGCATCAGGTCCAGAACTCTAGACCATGCCTTGCTTGGTTAGATCCCCACTGTTGACAGAGTCTACTCAACTGCCATCTACCTGTCCTCCTGCCCATCCCTCTGGACCTGCTGTCCATCCATCCACCCATCCCTTCCTCTGGTTCCAGTCCTGCCCTTGCAGCTCTGCATCTGGGCTCAATACCCCAGCTTCACTCACGTTCTGACATGCAATGGCTTGGCGCACAGCCACGTAGCGTCTCCAGCTTCTGGTCCTCATCAGGACAGAGTCCATTTGTGTCTCTATCAGGGCTATTTCTCAGGACTTCGGCAACCTCTTGAGCTCTATTGTGGCCTCTCAACCCTTTACAGTCACCCATAATGCGTGTGTGTGTGTGTGTGCGTGTATGTACGTGTGTGTGTGTGTGTGCGCGTGCGCGTGTGTGTACACATTTATTAAATATATTTTTATTAAATTTAAACGTATTTAAATATAAATATATTTATGTAGCATTTAAATATATATATATATATATACTCTGTGATTAGCAATATGTAATCTGAGAGTAAATATTAATAATCAAGATTAGAATAAAATGTGTTTACTTTCTCCATGGTTACCATGGAAAATGGAAATATCTGGCAAATTTCTACCATTAAAACTCCTCTAGGAGCTGGGCAGTGGTGGCGCACGCCTGTAATCCCAGCACTCGGGAGGCAGAGGCAGGTGGATCTCTGTGAGTTAGAGGCCAGCCTGTTCTACAGAGCTAGTCCAGGACAGGTTCAAAAGCTACAGAAAAACCCTGTCTCGAAAAACAAAAAACAAAAAACAAAAAAAACAAAAACTCCTCTAGGGCTGGAGAGATAGCTCAGAGGTTAAGAGCACTGACTGCTCTTCCAGAGGTCCTGAGTTCAATTCCCAGCAACCACATGGTGGCTCACAACCATCTGTAATGAGATCTGGCACCCTCTTCTGTATACATAATAAATAAATAAATCTTAAAAAAACAAACAACAACAACAACAAAAAACTCTATGTTGCGGGGTAGGGGGGTGGGGGTTGGGGTGGGGGGTGTGTACTCCTTTAATCCCCACACTCTGGAGGCAGAGGCAGGCGGATCTTTGTGAGTTCAAGGCCAGCCTGATCTCCAAAGCAAGTTCCAGGAAAGGCGCAAAGCTACACAGAGAAACTGTCTCGGGGGAAAAAAAACAAAACAAAAAACCAAACAAACAACACACACACACACACACACACACACACACAAACAAAAAAAACCAAAAAAAAAACCACTCCTCTATCTTGGGGCTGTTGAGACAGCTTAATGGCACTTGCTGCTCCCGCCACCCACATGGTGGCTCACCACATCTGTAACTCCAGTCCCAGGGGAACTAATGCCCTCTGCTGGCCTTCTGAGGACATTAGGCATATATTTGGAGCACAGATTTACATTCAGGCAAAACATTCATGTGGTGGCGCATGCCTTTAATCCCAGCACTCGGGAGGCAGAGGCAGGTGGATCTCTGTGAGTGCAAGGCCATCCTGGGCTACAGAGTGAGTTCCAGGAAAAGTGCAAAACTACACAGAGAAACCTTGTCTTGAAAAACAAAAACAAAAACAAAAAACCAACCAAACAAACAAACAAAAGATATATACCTTAAAAATGACAGTACCTTTCAAATTCATTCCTGACACTATGGAAAGACACAGAGGTCTTCATCTAGGTTTCCGACATAGCACAGCCATGACACATTTAGGAAATGTCTATGGGGACCTCAAGAACATTTAAATAAGTATACAAAATTGTTTCTTTATAATTCAAAAGGAAGTGTGCTGCCAAAGCCTTTACTATATACTGGTTAAAAAAAAGAAAAAGAGAGAGAGAGAACAAGGAGATGCAAGGAGCTGACCGAGTGACACAGGATTCTTCTTGAGGTGTGTTTGTGAATGAAATAAAATACAGCCGGAATTCTCAGGAAAAAAGTCAAATTTCAAGTATTCTTCCCACTGTGCCTTTATACTTTGAAACAGGCGGACAATCCCAATGTTTTCAAATTTCCAATATGTAAAACAGTACGCTAGCAGCTCAGAGCTGATGGAGAAACCAGAGCCACGTTTTACTCTGGTAAGCCATTTCTACCTCGAAAGCAAACAGTGAGAGTCTGATTTTACTCACTTTACTCTGTTCCACAGGAAAGCCTGAGGATGTGTCAACAAAAGAAAGTCAGGGCAGAACCCAAAAGAAAGCCATCTAAAAATCACTGGGTATAACTTCATTTCCTTTCTATCTCTTAAGATGTGAAAATTCTAAGAAATTATTTTAGAAAGATAAGTATGAGCAGGAGAGTATCAATATGGTGAGAGACTACACTACTTACAAACCTTTCCCCAGCTCACATTCACAGGTTTCATGCATTCCCTCCTGAACCTCCACACTGAATGCTCTCCTCATTCACCTGCTGAACATCACAACTAAAACCATCGTGTCTACACCTTTAATAACATCCACTTGAGAACCACTGCAGACATCTGGAGGGTAGAGAGTCCAGGACCTTTGTGAGCTACGATGTGCCCAGCCACTCACCTGACCCCCACATTCGATTTCAACTACAGACTTAGAGTCACCATTTGCTATTAGCCTAACTATTTGATGCCACAGTGAATCTGGATAATGTATCCTATTTATTTACAATTGGAAACATAGAAAAACACCAGTTTCACTGAAGAGATGTGTTAGGTTTCAGCAACTCTGTCAATTTTTGTTATTTCATCATTTTGCTGTGAACTATTTTACAGAAATACAATAAAGAATTGTCTGATACTTAGTGTTCTGGTGGAAGACCCACCTCAACTCCCCTCCCCCATCTCTTTCCCCAAACCCGCCCCTTCAAAGCCCGCCAAACACAGCTCCTCCCCCAGAGAGGCTGGAGACCACTCACTCCCACAGGGTATATAAGCTGCATCCCTGAAAGATCCCTGGTTCTTCTAGTCTCTCATCCTGGCTCCTCTGTGGGGGGGCCGGATAATCACCCAGGGATGCTTTACCTATTAAACCAGGCCTTTTCCTAATTCAGTCTGATTTGGTCTGATATGGATTGCTGTGATGGTGGGGAGGCCTATGGGGTACAGAAACTTACCACTTAGCACTTGATTTTGTCACTTGTCACAATTGTTTACACACACACACCATATCCCGTCTCTGTCTTTTCCTGTCTCCCCTCCCAAATGTTTACTTTGGGATATACTGTCTAAAACAGATTTATCAAGACATGCTGTTAATTCTCTGTCTTCAGTTCTTACTTGAATCTCTCCAACTTTCTCAACAGTATCATTTGTTGAATGTTTTTGTAATTCCAGATCTATTCTAGAATTCTTCTGGAACTTAGCTTTCATGTATCCTTAGCTTCCTTTAATGTAAAAATTGTCTCTCATGACAATTAGACTTTTACATTTTGTTTTGTTTTGTTTTTTGAAGACGTGGAAAAGATGAAAATGTGTAGCTACACTCAATGAATTTTTAATATTGTTGATTCAATACTAAAGTGTTTTAACTCAATATTAGTAAGTATTTTATGCACTAAGAGCTCAGATGTAGAACACAAAGCAGAATCAAACCAACAAACAAACAAAAAATGTTTAGAAGCTTGCTGCATGTCTGTAAGTCCAGAGCTTGCTGCATGTCTGTAAGTCCAGAGGTTTGTTTCTGAAGAATTGGAGTTATAAAGGCCTCTAAGATGAAATTGACTGGTGTTTTCTCTGTTGCCTGGAGACCAGACTTATTGATCTAGGCTTCATTACTTTATAACTAATGTGGAAGGAAAGGAAACAAAGTGAACAGGAATGGGAAACTACACACACTGATGCAGATTTCAAGGTCATTTGCTACCTCAAATGTTCAGAGGGAAATGCATCAGGCGAAGAAAAGTGGAAATGTCACCTTGCCTTATTCAAATATTCTAAAGAAGTCAAAAGCAGGTTAAAGTACTGCTCCATCTACTTGGTTTAACAAACGTCTAACGGATAAGTAGAAGGAAAACAGAGAGAAAGACAAAGCTTGGTGCCCAAAACAGAAGCCAACGATTTGCATCAGACAACATCAGTGTGCTAATCTGCACCCTGGGGTCATGTGACTGTGGGAGGCAGTTTCTAGACACAAGTGACTTTCTCTTCAGGTTCTGATGCTCATGTAGGTAGAAAGGTCAGAGATGGCGGAAGTCAACACCCCAGCAGTGAGCCTCAAACAGTGAAGGACAGGAGCTGGAGGACACCAGTGCCAGTGCTGGGGAATTGCGTGTGTTCTATGGAGTCTCACACGGTGCCTGGCACAAGCTAACAACTCAGTTGCTAATTTTTTCCACTGGGGAAAGCCTCACCAGTGCAATGGTTCAGGCATTGAATCAATTTTTAAACTATGTATACAGAGAGTTTATGACAAGTTTAGAAAGGTTAACAGACTGTATATCGAGGTAGATGATAGATATTCAATAGACAGGCAGACAGCTAGAGACAGAGACAGAGACAGAGACAGAGACAGAAAGAGAGAGAGAGAGAGAGAGAGAGAGAGAGAGAGAGAGAGAGAGAGAGAGAATATATTCATACATATGCCAGGGGACTCTCTGGATACTTACAGAGATACTCTTATCTGAGAGAGAGAGAATAGCTGAAAACTAAACCTATCAAGATGTGATAGGGTTGCAAAGCTTCAAAGAAAACAGAAGGCTTGCACCGTGCAAGTGCACTAAAACAGCCGCGACTGTTGGGGAAAACTATTAGCATAAAACTATCTAAATCGGAAAACTAAGAATTGTACTGTCTCTTGATCTTTACTTGTTCTGGTTAATAGCCAGCATCGTGACTTTTTTTCGAGACAGGGTTTCTCTGTGTAGCTTTGTGCCTTTCCTGGAACTCGCTTTGTAGACCAAGCTGCCCTCGAACTCACAGAGATCCGCCTGGCTCTGCCTCCCAAGGGCTGGGATTAAAGGCGTGTGCCACCACAGCCCTGCTACTCTTCTTTTTTAATTCCCCTTTTCTGCTTTCTTTCTCTTACACTGTACTGTGTGTACGTTTACACACCTTATCTACATTTACTATTTTATATGGCATTAGCATAAGAATACTATCAGGTGAGTCCCACCTCAATCCTTACTGGATGCCATCAGTTGAGAACATTGTTGAGCAGAAGCCCCTGTCTCAGGATTTTATGGCTTCTGAACAGGCTTTGCAAGTCCAGACCTAAAGAATCCAAACAGCAATCATGAGATTCTTCTCCCAGAACACTGACGTTTGGTTAAATATGCTTGGGGAGGGGAATTCGGAATGCTGTTTTAAATTAACATTCACTTACAAGACCAAGAAATTCTCCTGCCAGCGGTGATGGTGCACACCTTTAATCCCAGCACTCGGAGACAGAGCCAGGCAGATTTCTCTAAGTTCAAGGCCAGCCTCATCTACAAAGCAAGTTCTAGGACAGGCTCCAAAGCTACACAGAGAAACCCTGTCTCCAAACAAAACAAAACAAAATTCTCCTAAACTGGTCTATTGACATAAGCACTTTGGAAATTGTTGCCATTATTTTCTAAAATTAAAACCACACAGGATTTCCACATCTGCATATCTACTGTTAGGTACATGCACAGAGAGATGTGCCCAAGACTGCTCATCACACCATCCCTTATAATATGATAACATGGAAACAAAAGGTCAAATTGCCCATTGACTAGACAATGGATTAATAAAATAATGAATAATCACATAAGAAAATTTTATATAATAAACACACTATGTTTCATATGACTAAGATATGTCTTAAAACATAATGTTGGACAAAGAAGCTCAATGAAGAAACGTACATTGTATTATTTAATTTACGGACACCGTGAAGAGGCAACCTAGTTGACAAATATTAATCTGCAGTGAGGCATTAAGAATGGGGGTGGTAAAAAACAAAAACAAAAACAACAACAACAAAAAAAAACAGGACAGTGCCTGGGAGGAAGTGCACAGGTCTTCTGGGGTATTTGACCAGATTTTCCTTTTTTAAAATCTGGGCAGTCATTTGATGGGTATTTGTTAGTTATTTGGTGTTCTTACCCTGCGAGGAAACGTCCCAAAACAGGACAAATCCACAGAAGAGTTTTTATTAAGATAGGAGAAAAAGAGACAGAAGTGAACAGGCCTGTGGGAAACACACATGGTCAAGAGAAAGGGGTTAACAGGCGCAAGATGGCGCTGGCTTTATAAAGGGTGGGCCGCGCATGCGTACAGGAACTCATGTAGCTGCTCCACACATGCGTGTAGATCACGTGGCTGCACACACGCTTTACGCAACCATGTAAAGCCATGGAGTCCTAGTCACACGAGATGTTTTGACCCGGAAATGGCTATTTTGAACCGGAAATAACTAGACGGAAGTGTCTAGGTCTGCCGGGCATGCCCAACCGTGTGGGCATGTTGTGACTTCATATCAGTATTAGCTTTAAGATAACCCAACAAGTTGTAAAATTGTGTAGTATGCTTCATATTTTCAAAACATTTTAAAGAAGCAATGGGGCCAGTGAGACTATTCAATAGGTGAACATTCATTCCACCAAGCCTGATGACCTCCGGAACTTACACAGTGGAAGAGGAGAACCAAGTCCTGCAGACTGTCCTCCAATCCCCCCCTACACACACACCATGGTGCACACCTACCCAAGCACATACGCACGTAAGTAAATATATAAATGTTAAAAATTAGGAAACACTATGCTATTCCTTATGCAGAGTATCGTTTAGAAAATTCTGACACTTCCAAGTTAAAAATCAACTTCAAAGAGTCGGACTTGGAGTGAAGAAGTTTCAGAGGTACTGTAGCTTATATGCTTCCTTTTCTGTGTGTACAAGGGGCATTTTATTAAATTGTCGGCATAAATAAGCTTAAGTGTGCATTGAAAATTCTAGGCATCAAGAAAACAGAGGGGTATAACTGGCAGATTTTTGTCTTAGTTGTACATAAAATAATGGTGCATTTTCCAATAAATGCCTTCTTAGATGAGATGGATATAACGCCATTCAAGCTGTTATTTATAAATCAAACCTGTCTAACCACAGGGTTTGAACGACGCTGAGGGGTTAGCACAAGCACACTGATATGTCTGCGCGGTGGTTGTATCAATGGGAAGTTGAGTCAGTGCTCACAGTAGATGTGTCAAAGCCCAGCAAGCCTTCACTTGTATGGTGACTAAGCAGGGGAGACAATTTAAAAAGTCAAGCAAAGGGAGACAGAACTTAGAGATGGGTTGAAGAGAGAGCCACGCCTGCTCTTTTCAAGTTAGCCTATGGCCATCATTCACCACAGTTATCTGGGCTAATTCCATGTGCTGGTTATAACTGTCAACCCAGCAGCTGGGAGTGTCCATCTCCCACATTGTTTCTATCTCATCAGCCTGCTTGTGTTCTCACGACTTCACACCATAAACCCACAAGCCAAGGTGAGCCACACACCCCTGTGTCCTCCATAGCACCAACAAATGCTAAAACTGTGATAGTCAACAAGGAGACACCCCTCTACCGTGACCACCAAATTCAGTTACGCAGGGCTCTGCCTGCCTTTGCCAAAGACACCAAGGAGCCTCAAGACCTCCTAAACTCAATTCATGCTCATTGCTTGCCTTTCGACAAACACTGAGCTGAGACCCATCTTCCAGGATAAATACCCATAGTTGGGGTTCTGGTATCTGCCATAGGCTACCAGTCTGCTTCAGATCCTTTCAACACCCACAAGCACTTCTGGGCATCTCCAGCAGGTGGCTCAGCTATGCTTAGTAACACATCCCTTCTGCGCCAACTCCTACCTGTGCATCCTCAGTCAAGGCCATCCTCTTTGGCCTTATCCTCCCATCAGATCCCTGGCCTCTCAAGGCATCTTCTGAGAAAGGAGCTTTGTCTCTTCGAGGGCTGTTAAAGAACTACTCAGGCCAAACTGTTGACACTCTAATGTCTCAGAACTGAAAGACATGTCTCTTTCTGTCTTTAGTCTGCCTCCCCCACAACCCCCGACCCACCACCCATTTTTAGTCATCTACCCTATGTGGGCTTGAAATTGTCTTTCTTTTGTCTCAAATGGGCCTCCAAAAAAATGTCCTCCACTCCCCAGCTGTGGAAGTTTGTAAGCAAGACCATCCTTGCTGCCAACAACTATCTCCTAAATCACTTGTCCAAATGTCCTTTAAGTACACAGCTGGATGGAACACTTGATTTTAAATCTGCCATTTCAATTTGGATAGTTGTGTCAGGAATAAACGTGTCTGTGTGCATTTCAAGGTTAGGTTGGTTGCTGGTGCCAGGTGGCCCAGCCTATGAATGCCTGGCTACTCTAGGAAATCAGGACTGGCCCTAGAGTGGAGTGAGCTCAATGGTCAATTTCCTGGTCAACTAAAAGCATGGGAACAAGCCTATGGGCTTGCTCGGCCACTTTGGAAGTAACATAATCCAGCTAGCTCAGGTTTTGTTGCACGTTCCATGTCTAGGCTTTCCGAGTAAAAGCCTACTCACAGACTGGCTGCTAGTTTTCTCCTTAAGCCAAAAAGTTAATATTTATCAGGCCAATATTATTAATTATTGCATCTGCCATTACGCCTGACCCTCCTGGGAGCCTCCACAGTCCCACAGACTCAGGCCTCTATGGAGCTCAGCGGGCATGCCCAGACATGCTCTGAAATCAGGAGTGTTTACACTAAGGAAGACGCTGTCCTCAGTGAGGGAAAGACAGTGCAGCAGACTTTGCCTTGGCTATTACGATCAGTTGTTTCCCTCAACTATTAAATTTAAAAGGCATTGTTCTGTGTTGGAAATGCATTAAAAAGTCTAAGACAGTATAAGACATGCAGCTTATCTAATGCTCACAGGGTCATCCTGTGAGGATGAAGGTTTTCACCTCATTTCGGAGATGCATATTTTTCAGGTAAGGCAATGAATTCCTGCTCTGGGCACTCTCTCACGGTGGAGACTTGTAATGAATAAAACAATAGCATTTATGTGGTTTGGAAACCGCTCAGACGCGCACTTATTTACTTTGTGCGTTAAACACTGCCTCTGGATTGGGGCATGCAGTGGCTTCCATGAGTGAGTGAGGCTTATGTCAAAAGACCAAAGGGCTTTGTGGGGGAGGGTGGCTGCAAAGCGTCCTGTCCTCCAGTGTGACCCCGTTCACATTCTAGGACAGCTGATCACAGCTTACTTCCATGGGCAAGCCCACGACAGCAAATTACAAAAATCAGTCCACTAAACCCATTAAGTCAAGAAATTAAATAAGAATTAGGCAGGGTAAAGAGAGAAAGGAAAGCTTATTTTAATCTGAATTTCCTAGCGGCTCATAGTCAAGTCAGCCGACTCTCTGACCCCCTCTACTGGAAACTGTTAGTATTGTGTGATTTGAAAATAGATGTTTAAAAATGGCCTTGCAGAAGTGTAATGTGTTATTTTGAGAATTCCAATATTTTTCCTTTCCATTTCAGCCATAGTTTTCATGTGATTATCTTGTTTTCATAATCCCTTCTTAGCCTCTGGAAAAGTAACGAATTATTCATCTCCGACGTACAATTCTTGAGACTAATTATTGAAGAAAAAGCTAAGACTTTTAGAGAGATTCATGTAGGCAGAGACTGATAAATCGTTTAGGGTTTCTTTTCTGGCTTTGTTTTGTTTTGATAACCAGACTTGCTCAGCTAAATAACATTCAGTAATTTGTTAATTTAGACAATATTCACCTGGGGAAATCCAAGCTTTTACATGTCCCTGACCCAACACGCCACTTCACTTCCCTTGCTCGCCCTCAGCTTCCCATTTTCCCCTCTGCCCCCCTGCCTGTCCATCCCCTCTGCCCCCCTTACCATCCATCTCCTGTGACCCCATGCCCGTCCATCTCCTGTGACCCCATGCCCGTCCATCCCCTCTGCCCCCCTTACCATCCATCTCCTGTGACCCCATGCCCGTCCATCCCCTCTGCCCCCCTTACCGTCCATCTCCTGTGACCCCATGCCCGTCCATCCCCTCTGCCCCCCTTACCGTCCATCTCCTGTGACCCCATGCCCGTCCATCCCCTCTGCCCCCCTTCCCATGCATCCCCTTTGCCCCCCTGCCCGCCCGTCCCCTGTGCCCCTATACCCGTCCCTTCTCCTCTGCCCCCATGCCGGTCCGTTCCCCTCTAGAGAGACACTCCATATTCCTTTCCAGCCAGTCAGTGCCCCTCTCTCCTGAGTCTACAGTTGAGCATCTTAAATTGTCTTAGTTAGTGAGCTAAGCCTTGCCACCAAGCCATAAACAGGTTGCCAACTGTAACTTTCTTAGGACACGGCAGATAATTCCACGAACATGCTGTACATTTCAAAGGCTGGGACGAACGCTTCCATCTCCATGATTTCATGTCAAACGTCCCGTGTCATAAACAGCCCGTGGCCTGCATTGGCCATATCAGACATAGCAACTGACTCATGTCACAGCGGCCCCAAGATCCCGGGCCTCTGGCATTTCCTTGACTTTGTACAGCATGCAGCCAGCCTCCTCTGCTTCATATGACCCAGAGGACACAAACAAGGCCATCCATTCAATAGCCAAAACCTCAGTGTCAGCGTACTCCCCAAACCAGCATGCCCAGCAGGGTGTCCACTCAGCAAGATTCCTCTTGGAAACCTTATATTCCATCTTTGAACTTCTGCTACAGGAAGACCTGGGGAAAGGGAAGCCGTGGGTGGGAGGCAGGGGGATTCTTAGCTTCAAACCCTCGAGATTAGTTTTTATGATACAGCTTTACATTAATAGAGGTTGTTTTCCTAAGAGGATTATGGGAACTAACTCTGCTACTTCACAGTCACGCTAGTTTTTTCTGTTCTTAAATCACAGTTGAAATGTGTGTGTGTGTGTGTGTGTGTGTGTGTGTGTGTGTGTACACCTGTATGTACATATGTGTGGAAACAGAAGACAACCTAAAGTGTCATCTACCTTTTTTTTTTAAGACAAGGTTTCTCACTGGCCTCAATTCACCAAGAAACCTTGTGTGACTCATGTGGTTAGCTAGTGGCTTAGGGTTTCCATTGCTGTGAAGAGACAACATGACCACGGCAACTCTTTTAAGGAAAACATTGAATTGATGGGTTCACTTACAGTTTCAGAGGTTCCGTCCATTATCGTCACATCATGCAGGAGGAAACATGGCGGTATGCAGGCAAACATGGCGCAGGAAGGAGAGGAGCTGAGAGTCCTACATCTTGCAGCCAACAGGAAGTCGATTGAGACACTGGGTGGTATCCTGAGCATAGGAAACCTCAAAGCCCGTCCCCACAGTGACACACTTCCTTCAAGAAGGCCATACTGACTCCAACAAAGCCACACCTCCAAATGTTGCCACTTCCTATGAGATTATGGGGGTCAATTACACTCACACTACCACAGCTAGTCAGCAACTAGGATCCACCTGTCTCTGCCTCCCCGGCACTGCGATTCCACCTGGCTTGTTTCGTTTACACGAGTTGCAGGGCTCTCTGTGCTTCCATGGTTAGTATTTCGCTGCCTGGGCTGTCACGGAAGCCCAGCTTGCATTTGACCATTTATGCTTTGGATGCAGGCTGCCCGGCTCCGAGTCTTTAAAGACAACAGGCAGTTGGATTCTGGAAAGGTGTGTGAACACTGTTAGTATTTAAAGGAATAGATCGGTCAGTGCCAAGGCTGAACTTAAGAGAACTCAGGGACTTGAATACTTACAGCTATTGCTTTCCGCTAGTTCGAAATGTTCTGGAACTATGTCCAGTGGGGAAAGAGTGCCTGGCCTTTACCTCTTGACAGCTTTAGACTTTATCTCATGAAGAAATACCTACTGAGACCAGCAAACACATCTTAAACTGAAGAGGATGTCAGGTCCCCTGGAACTGCATGAGTGGTTGTGAGCCACCGTGTGGGTCCTGGGAACCTTCACCCTCTGCAAAAGCAATTGCTAAGTCATCTCTTGAGCCCTACATTTGAATTATAAGTTTTTAAATGTACATATTCCAATCAATATTTTAAAAAATTAAATCAAGAACAGAAAACAGAATGCAGTAATAAAGAGAAAATATAAAAATGGTAACACAATGATTAATATTTGATGATACTTATTGTGCACACAATCTTGTGCTATACACAATGCAACATGTAAACTTCACAGTAAACCCAAGGAGTCTAATCCAGCCTGAGTGAAGGATGTAACTGCATGGCCAAAGGGTAGAAAAAGTCACTCAGCTCAAAGCTCATCTTGACCACAATTTTACACTGTCTGGAATGACTCCAAATCTGAAAACACAACCCACTGTCTTTTCATTACAAGACACCTAGCTTGTTCTAGAGCAGAGTTGGAAACATGCAATTGACAGCTTTAGTTTTATTTTGTAGAAACATTCTTTTTATTAATGCTTTATCAGCACAATAATTTTATAATCTAACACTGAAAACACAGCATCCAATCCCAGGTAAGAATGATCCCTTAAGTTATATCAAGTTAGACTCTCAAGTCCATTACATTTTCTGTATTTTTCTCATTGTGTGAAGGACACTGAGAGCTTTTTTATGGCCAATATGCTTTATCATGAATGTATGTATGGCTCTAATATCCTAACCTAGCAAAGTAAAAGTAGCCCACAGGATCGCTAAATGTAAACCCCCAAATTCTGAAGGAACAATTAAGTAAAGAGATTCCAGCCTAATTAAAAAAATAATGACCAACATTCATTATTTTAGAAATTTAGGTTTATTGCATGAGTGAAGTTCATCATCAAAATCCAGTCACTCAACCATGTGTTTCCATCCTCTAATAATTGCTAGAAAGGCATAGGTCAATAGATGATTGAGAAATCTCAGCAACATGCAAGGTGCAACTTGGCCAGGCTCAGGTGGATCAGATGGTGGTTGATTGAGACTGGTGTTCATCTGGAGAGGATCCACTCTGCATGTGTCTCAGCTTCTTTGGACCAGTGAGCTAAAGAATGTTCTCATGTCGGTGGCAGGTGTACCCAAGAGAAACACCTTGGGGTGTGGCTTCAGAATGGGCACACTAGCCTCACTGCCTCACTCGATGGTTCTTACTTGATTGGATCCAAAGTCAAGGAATGGACACAGTACTCTTCCCTTTCAGTGGGAAGCTGAAGGTCACACCAGGAGGGGAACTCTGTGACCCACAATGCAGGGTTGTAGGATGTCAGAGTAGATAGATGTGCTGGAGCATGTGCCAGGTCAACATCTGAAAGAAAAATTTGTTTCTGTTGACAGACTGATTTTAGAAAAGTGTTATTCTTTTCATCCTGGGGGTAAATCTTGATTTTCACCATTAATATATTAAGATGCATGGGCATTATACTTGCAATTTAATAAAGCACAAAATACCACTTATTCAACACTGAAAATTCTAGGCAACTGAATAAAGAAAGATTAAGGACAAGGAGATGTGTATATATTCCACATTCCTAATTGGACTCTGGAGTTGGACATTTTTAGAGTCTGGAAGTTTTAGGTTTCAAAAGTTAGTTTATTATATGTGATAACAGAAACCTGAACCACATTCTGTGTATCAACAATATTTCTACATTAAAATACATAAAGTTATACAAAGTGCAACTATTAAGATTATAAACAGCTTCATACCCATTCACGCTCATTCACAGAGTCTGTGGAACTCACTGGCTTTGCATTTTCTAACTGATTTGCAGATGAGAAAGTATGGCCTATGAGCAAGAAGGAGATGATACCTAACTGCAGTTATTAAAAAGTGACTATAAAATACCAGGAAAATAGGGTTAGAGAGATGGCTCAGAGGTGAAGAGCACCGACTCCTCTTCCAGAGGTCCTGAGTTCAATTCCCAGCACCCACATGGTGGCTCACAACCATCTGTAATGAGATCTGGTGCCCTCTTCTGTATACATAATAATTAAATAAATCTTTTTTTAAAAAACCAGGAAAATAGCTAAAAATTATGACAGGAATTCACAAAGATAAATGCTTATCCAATAAGAGGCTGTTGTATATGCCAACAAAATTCAGAAAATAGAATATAAATAATTATCATAAGAGACTCATGACCTAATTTTTGCAGTAAGTTAAACAAGCTATACATTTTTGAAGCAATCCTCAAAACTTTGCCAAAGGATATTAAATCAACTAAAAGTAATTGTAAGTAAATCTAATTAAACTTGGTGAGGTGTTAAATTGTGTTGTTAGTTCATCCAGATTAAAAATCGCAGGGATGGGAGATCTAATTCCACAGTAAGAACTCAATGCCCTCACAGAGTACCTGAGTGTAGTTCCTAGTATGCACATCAGGCAACTCACAACTACCTGTAACAACAGCTCCTAAAGAGCTATATGTCTGTCCTCTGGGGACACCTATATGTTCATATGCACCTTCTACACACAGACATATATTCACACACATGATTAAAAATAATAAAAGTAAGTCTTTGCAAGCTGGAGAGATGGCTTAGTGGGTAAGAGCACTTGTTCTAGCAAAGGATCTGAGTTCTGCTCCCACACGATGGCTCACAACTATGCATAACTCCAGTTCCAGGGGACCCAATGCCCTCTTCTGACCTCCACAGTCATGCACACATGTGATGCACATAAACACATGGAACAAAACTCTCATACACATAAAATAAGATAAAGAAATCTTTAAAAATTATCATGATATCCTCTTAATTTCCTATGATTTTTTTATTTGATTTTAAAATCATTACAAATTTTATCAAGGTCCGGTGTAGTAGCACGAACATTTAATCCCAGCACTCGGGAGGCAAAGGCAGGCAGATCTCTGGGAGTTCAAGGCCAGCCTAGTCTACAGAGTGAGTTCCCAGAACTGACAGAACTACATAGCAAGACCCTATTACCACCCGCCCCCTATCATCTGGAATTATAAGTAATAAAGGGATTGAATTATAAAATCTTATTTCACCAAAATATATACTACACAATTATCAAAAGTTATGTAATGATACAGAAATAAAACTATAGCAACATTCCTGTACTCCACTTGTGAGTGTTCAAAACCCTTTACATGATGGACAGCATCTTCTTTGTGCCTTTTAATACACAAAATTTCATGTTTTAGGGGCTAAGGAGATGGCTTGGTGGTTAAGAGCACTTGATTCTCTCTTTTTTATTTGTTTGTTTGTTTTGTTTTGTTTTGTTTTTTCGAGACAGGGTTTCTCTGTGTAGCTTTGCGCCTTTCCTGGATCTCACTCTGTAGACCAGGCTGGCCTCGAACTCATGGAGATCTGCCTGCCTCTGCCTCCCGAGTGCTGGGATTAAAGGCGTGAGCCACCACCGCCTGGCAAGAGCACTTGATTCTCTTACAGAGGACTTGAGGTCGGTTCCTAGCACCCACATAGCAGGTAACAACCACATACAAGTCCAATTCCGATGCCCTCTTCTGGCCTCTGTGGGTACTACATACACGTGGTCAGAGATGTACCTGCAGAAAATCACCCATACACATAAAAAATAAAATAAAGCATTTTCAGCCTGTGAATATCTCAGCATCATCCCTGTTAAATAGGAGAAAGAAAGAACATCTTTTGTTAGCTGATTAGCACAACTTGTAATATTTTCTCATGTTCTCCTTCCCACCTGTGGCTGTGTGCCCCGTGACTGCCTTCCCATAGCATTTATTTCTATTATATTGCATTGATTATAGAAAACAATGCATTTTGGTGGCCTTGTTTTCACATGTGCATGTAACAGACTTCGATCATGTTCCTCGTTGTCCTCTTTTGTCCCTCTCCGTCCCCTGCGATGGTCCCCTCTTCCTTAACATCTCCCTTATATTATTTTGTGATGTTTGACAAGAATATGTCACGTTCTGAACCTGTTACTAAATCAAAATTTTCCCCAATCTACAGTTTTTCTTTTTTTTTTTTTTTCAAGCTTAACTTAAATATTGTCACCCCTCACCAGAATTCTCTTTTTCTTCTTAATTCTGACAAATATTCAGTTTTGCAACCATATGGCAATTGCTCTCTACACAGCACAGTGGTGATTTTGTGTGAATTTCTAGACCTTTCACTGACTGCACTTACCCACATTCACACATGTCCCTGTTGCCGTGACCAAAGAACTGACAAGAACCAGGGGAAGAAGGGCTTTCTGTGACTTACAGTTCAAAGAGACACAGTCCAGCAAGGCAGGAGGGGCACAATGTGGCCACAGTCAGGAAGCAGAGGGCAGACAGGAAGTGGGACCAGACGAGAAAACCATAAAGCCCTCCCCCAGAGTCCCCGCCTTCCTAAGACAGGCTCCACCTCCTGAAGGCTTCACAGTCTTTCTTTCTAAACAGGTAGGACCAAGTGTTCAAGGACAAGAATCCACGCAGGACATTCACACTCAGACCGCAACCATGTGTCTTGAAAATGTTGCTGATATGAAGGAGATTGAGAGGAAGATTCCTCAAGCCAGCGGCGGTGGCGCACGCCTTTAATCCCAGCACTCGGGAGGCAGAGGCAGGCGGATCTCTGTGAGTTCAAGGCCAGCCTGGGCTATATAGAGAGTTGCAGGGAAGCCAAGACTATATAGACAGAGAAAATTTCCCTGTCTTGAGAAAATAAAAAATAAAAACAAGAAAAGAAGGTGTCTACTTATATGAGATTTGTTTTGTAATATAGTTCCTTCTTAAATAAATAAAAGTGCATGCCCATTTCCAATTATATTAGGAAATATAAGTTGGATAAACCAGTTACCATGAATTTACCCTGGGGCCTCAGTCCTTCCTTCGTTGGCCAGCTTCACATGTCAGTTGTAACATTTACTACACACTCTCAGAGTGCCCTATGCAAGATTTCTGTCTTGGTGTCATGTCACAGTTCAGTTGCTCTAAGAACTCACTAAGTCTGCTCACATCTTGATTTTCATCTTTGTTCCAAACACTAGAAAATTAGGAAAAATAAAAGTAAAATGGTGCATTGGCAAAGCCTTTACGAACCTGAGAACTCACATTTTGTTGTGTTGGGCCTCGAGACCCCTTGAGCAAGACCACCACAGAGCCGATATCCAATGCGAAACACACAGGGGTTTATTGATAACAAGCAAGCTCGGGCTTGGTCCATGTCCAACACTCGACACAGCAGGTGGTGGAGGATGGCCCTGAGATCTCAGGGTGAGGAGTTTTTAAAGGGGAAACCGCAAGCAGGGTGATACAAGCCTTGGCATCATATGATTGGGTGAGGGTATGTAATCTTTGAATTTACTGGTTGGGGGTTACAGTTATCATTTGGGGGCAGGCCTGGACAAGTCCCAGGCTTTGTCCTTGAGCTGCCATGGAGGCTGGCTGGCCTAGCACGTATTGACTGTGGGGGCTGTCTCAGTGACCCAGGCTCTATCCTTGACTCATACACATAGCTCTAAGTTGGTGAAGGGTCCCAGACAGTAAAGAACTGGCTGAACCTTGAGCAGTCAGAGTACGTGCAGAAAGGGAGCTACTGCAAGGACCATGTCTTTTGTTCACGGCCCTCCCAGAAACTGCTTGCTCAAGTCTCAGGAAACTGAAATTGAGGCCTGATCTCGGAGAGAAGACTGAGCAGCTTGTTATGGTGTCTGCTTGGTCCTTTCAATTGCAATATATTTGTACACTGTGTGAAGATGTGTCGTTGTGATTGGTTTAATAAAAAGCTGAACAGCCTATAGCAAGGCAGGAGAGGTTAGGCATGACTTCCCGACAGAGAGAAAAACTCTGAAGGATGAATTTGAGGTGGGTGGGTTTCTCTGGTGAGATGCAGAACAAGTCAGACACCCAGTACTAAGGAGAAATAAAGAACCATGTGGCAAAAAGGTGGATGAATAGAAATGGGTTAAGTTATAAGAGCTAGTTGAAAACAAGCCTAAGCTTAGGCCAAGCTTTCACAATTAAAGTAAGTCTCTATGACATTATTTAGGGGCTGGTAGCCCAAAATAAAAGTCCAACAAGAAAGACCCACTACACATATCCCTCCCTGGGCAACTCTTGCTGCAAGCCACGATCTGGGTAACAAGCTGAGAGGGTCTCTCTGGGTCCATGTTTGGCACTAATCCACTGCAGAGACGGCTCAGGCTTTCTCATAACATGAAGATGGAGGTACACAGTTTTGTCCATGCTGCAAAGCATCCTCCTGGAATGTAGGCTAGTTGTCTTGCTGGGGTCAAACCACACCCCTGCTCCTGAGTATAGATCACAGTAACTGCTGACTTACTGTGTGGTTTGCAGCGACTCAAATCCTAGGCTCTTCCCTCCCTTTACTGCTAATGAAACGCCTTCCCCCTCATCTTGTCCTGGTCCAATTCTGTTTTTCATTATTTGTCAGGATTTACCTTCATTGTACCTCCTTTAAAGATATTGAAAAAGATTTCATTCTTTACTCAAGATTGTCAAAATACTTTGAATTCTATCTGTGGTCATTTGAATGTAATTGGCCCCCATAATCTCATAGGGAGTAGCACTATTTGGAGGTGTGGCTTTGCTGGAGTCAGTATGGCCTTGTTGGAGGAAGTTTGTCACTGTGGAGGTGGGCCTTGAGGTTTCCTATGCTCATGATACTGCCCAGTGTCTCAGTCAACTTCCTGTTGCCTGCAAGATGTAGGACTCTCAGCTCCAGCACCATGTCTGTCTGCACGCTGCCAAGCTTTCTGTCATG
This sequence comes from Onychomys torridus, assembly GCF_903995425.1. NCBI lineage: Eukaryota > Metazoa > Chordata > Mammalia > Rodentia > Cricetidae > Onychomys > Onychomys torridus. The sequence continues at coordinate 61,717,314 of NC_050458.1, read as the reverse complement.
ATGATAATGGACTGAACCTCTGAAGCTGTAATGGAGTCACCCCAATTAAATGTTTTATTTATGAGAGTTGCCGTGGTCATGGTGTCTCTTCACAGCAATAGAAACCCTAACTAAGACACTTCTTCAAAGTAAACAAACCTCATTTATAAAGACAAAACCCACTTTGCTTTGTGAACAGTTTGTGTGTTTGTGTTTCTTATATTTTTTTTCATCACCAAGTCAAACAAAGAAGTGAAAAGGAGGAGGTCTCACATTCAGGATTCTTCACAAGTACGGTATCCTTCTAAGCCTGTGCCCATTTAAAAACTGCTTAAACGCCTGTTTGTTTGAATCACATGGAAACAGAGAATAAATCGATCATCACTGGCTGGGAATAAACACAAGTTGGCTAGGAAGGAACAGAAATCCTGCTGAGGGCCGAGAATAGACTGGCTTTCTCCCAGGGAGCTCTTTCTCAGCTCGCTGAAATCCCAAGCTGTTTTATGTTCCACGCAAATCTGAGAGGTGAGGGCAGGGAGAGCATCAGTGGAGAAAGATGTGTTAGAAGATCTAAAGTTGCCACTGGGGACAAGGAAGGGGAAAGATGGGACTATAACATCTGTCATTCGGGGTTTACTGCACTCAGGTTGAAAGTATCAGTCTTGGCAACACTTACAATGCATAGATTTACTGAGCTCCCCAAGATCTTCTTTTGAGCTTGAGCTGCCTTTTCAGGGTGGGCTCTACCTAACGCGACCCAGCTTCTGGACTGAACTTGCTCACTCACCATGCTTTTAAAGCAGTGGTTCTCAACCTGTGGGTTGTGACCCCTGTGGGGTCGCATATCAGATATTTATGTTACAATTCACAACAGTAGCAAATGTACAGTTATGAAGCAGCCACAAAATAAGTTTATGGTTGGGGGATCACCACAACATGAGGAACTGTATTAAAGGGTTGCAGCGTTAGGAAGGTTGAGAACCACTGTTTTAAAGCATAAACCAGATGCTCTCTGTCCTTTGTTCAAATGTCTCAAAGCTGACCATGCCTATTGGGCTCTCTGCTCCTTCCCTTCACTGCTCTGAGATCTGACCCTGCCTCTCTCTAGCTACACGTTCTGATCACCTTGACCTGGAAGTGTCAGTCAACCCCAGGGCCTTTGCATCTGCTCTCTCCCAGGTAGCTGGATCTACTTCCTCCTCTCACTGGAGACTTACTCAAATGTCGCCTTTGCTTAGCATCCCTTCTAAAGGCGTGCTCTCCTCTCCTGCTCATTCCTACTTGCCTTTTCCAGCATGACCATGTGTGTTTGATTTGTATGATAGCTCCTTTCCTCTAGAATCTATGAAAAGTTTTACTGTGACCCCAACATGGACAGTGAGCGCCCCATGACAGGCACAACAGCAAACATTTGCTGAATGAATAAATCCAAGAATAACCTTGGTCAAGGTATAAATTTACTTTTTTTTTTCTGTCAAATGTCAGAGAATCTTCATCTTCTTCTGGTGTCCTAACACTCGGTAATTTGTTTGATTACTCAGCCAGAGTTTCTGATCATTATATATATTTTAAAGTAGATGAAAAGTTTCCCAAGGAAGAAGCCATCCATGCTAAGGGAATACATTATCACTTATGTAGCAAGCTGGAGCTAACCACAGCCCATTTCCAATTATTCTACATGCGTTCCCTCGATGATGTCATCTCAACTCTCTAGACACCAGTTGTCTGTGGGGAAGGAGACCAAATGTTTTCATTGCCCACATGACACTCTCTGACCTCCAGTTCAATAGTGATAAACCATGGTCACTGCTGAAGATTCTAGCTTGAAGTGGGTGAAGACCAGCTAATTCTTTTGATGTTACAGAACTCACAGCTTGGCCAATTAAAACACACAAGGATGTATGTGCTTCCTTTTGTCTTCAGAAAACTAACCCAAAGAAGGTTCCACGAATGCTGGACCCACAGGCTGCTTGCTCAGCTGACGCAGACTGTGCACTAGGCCAACATCACCTCCATTTTGTCCTGCATCACTGAGTGTTGTTTCCATAGACAGCACACTGGATAGCTTGACGTATTTACCCCCCACGAGTATTCAGTTGTATTCCCACCCCTATTTTACACATTGAAAAAGCCTACGGATATGCAAGAATTAGAAACTTGACCAAGAACATTTTCTGTCTCTATATCATCACTGTATTTTTTAGGGTCAAGAGCACAGCAGCTTCAAAGCAGACAGTGGTGTTAGGATCAGAGGACAGAACCATCCAGTTCTTTCTTTGCTCTACCCCATGGTCTCTTAGCTCCCACTCAGAAAGCCAGAGGTAACCAAGGTGAGGCGCAGGCCTCCTCTTCCTAAGGCTCCTTTCTCAAAATACTACCTCTGTGCCCCCTTGGCACCTGGAAAATGTCTCTCACCTTGGGATCAGAACAGTAAAAGGAAACAAGACAGAGCTTAGGCATTCTCCTTCAAACTCTGGCTTTCTTACAACACACCACGCTTAGGCTAAAGCTCCAGGAGCCTTGGCTTTCTGGCCTACGTGATAGTTCACCAACACAGAAGGGTGTTCAGGGCACCTCGCGCCTGGTATGTCAGAATTTGTCTGTGCTATAATACTAACAAGAGACACTGTTCTGTATGGGGGTCGGTCTACTTCCTGTAACCAACTCGCCATTGAATTAGATGAGTTACCACTAGGGGACACTGAACTAGCACAGACTGGAGAGGACCACACCAGCAAGGCACAGCGTGGATCTGCCTCTGTTGTCTTTGCTGGAGTGGCTGTGTGAAGAACATCCTCAGAGAGTTGCCAAGTGGTACAGGGCGGGGGAGGAAACCTGTGCCCATGCTGCGGGCGGGGCCCATACCTTGTCATTGGCTCCACAGCCACAGAAAGCTAATGGTCTTCCCCTGAATTTTCAAGTGATGTTATGGTCCAGGCTTGATCGGCTCCAAGATGCCCTGTGTGTTCACTTTCCTAACACGTAAGCTGTGTTTCCTTTACCGACAGCTGGAAGACTGCTTCTGTACGTCTGTCAGGGAATGGCTTTTCACCTCTCCCTTCCCTTCCCTGCTGGAGGAAAGATGAGCTCTCTCAGAGACTCTGGTGAGGTCACCCCTGTATTTTTCCTTAACACAACACAGAAACATTCTCCTCCCTCCACACTGAGTACTGTTCCTCAGGTCCTGCTTCAGATTTCAAAAGTCTTTCACAGCAAATATAGAAGACTATTCCAAAACATTTAAGTCAATAAAGGTCACATTCCCGGAGGTTGATCTTGATTGGTATGTCCTCATCATTAATTATACAAACCAAGGCATTTTGAGCATGAAATTGGATATTAATAATACTTAAGACAGGCACCAACACAAACCAAGTTTGTGATCACTTGATGAATCTCTGTGTCCAGGAACTATTGAGATGTCTGTCTTAGGATTTTGTTTTCGGGGGAGAGGGAGGCTCCTTGGAAATGGCCTTATCATGAAAGTATTCACCCTTATTCTGCACAAACAAGAGTGTCCCTGTCCCCAGAATAAGTAGCATCTGCCTCTGAGAAGATGCATACAGTTTGTTCTCTTTCTCTCTCTCCTATTTCTCCCCCTCCCACCTATCTCTAAGCCTTTTTCTGTGAGAAGTGACATGTCTGCAAGTGACATTTTGAAGGGCCCTTTCCCAGACTGGAGAGAGAGGGCCCTGTGGTTAATGACAGGCACTGCTCTCAAGAAGAAACCAAGCTTAGTTCCCAGCACTTGCATTAGGAAACACACAACTGCCTGTAAAGCCAGCTCCAAGATCTGATGCTTCTGGCCTCCGTGAGCCCCTGCATTCATGTGCATGTGTACACACACACACACACACACACACACACACACACACACACACACACATTTAAAAAATAATAGAAAATAAATCTCATTTTTAAAAGGGTCTCTCCCCTGGCACACCTCATAGGAAGACTCTAGGCAACTCTGCTCATATTTTCTCCGTGATGTTTGAAAACATTTCTTTTTTTTTTGTTTCATATATATAACCAATGTCCTTTTCTAAGCAATGGTTATGATCTGTTTCATAACAACAAAACAATGCCACTGCGGTTATTTAGCTGACATCCCCTCAGAAGGATGAGACTTTGCCTCTGCATGTCTAAGGTGAGCACAGGGAGTACCGCTGCAGCTGCTAAAAAGCAGTGCGTTGTCACAGGTGAACAGAAGCCACACAGACACAGACACACACACACACACACACACACACACACACACACACACCACCGCTGTCACAGGTGAACAGAAGCCACACAGACACACACACACACACACACACACACACACACACACACACCCACCACCACCACCACCACCAAGGGGCTTTGCCAATAGTCAGAATGCTCAATGGGAGGTTCCACTGGTAGGAGATGGGTTTCATGAGCCCATTTGAATATCGCATAGGGTGCTTTTGATTTTAAAAATTGCCTTGATCACTTTGGGTATAAGGTACAATAGGTGATGATAGATATAAATAAATGATTGATAGATGGTAGATAGATCGATAGATAGATCGATAGATAGATAGATAGATAGATAGATAGATAGATACAGATGATTGATAGATGATGGATTGGTAGATAGATAAATAGATGATAGCGTGTGCATACATACACAAAACAGAAAAGTACAAAACAAAACCTCTTCATCAAGACACTGTCTTCCAATTTTCTAAGCCATGTCTTTCCTTTCTTAAACAAGAAACACTGGCAGTCTGGCTTGGTTAGCCTGCTCATTCAAAATAGAAGGTTCTAATATCAACCATTTTTAAAAGTCATCTAGGGGTGCTCAATGTGATGGCTCATGTCATGGTGGCACACGCCTTTAATCCCAGCACTCAGGAGGCAGAGCCAGGTGGATCTCTGTGAGTTCGAGGCCAGCCTGGTCTACAAAGTGAGTTCCAGGACAGGCTCCAAAGCTACACAGAAAAACCCTGTCTCGAAAAACAAAACAAAACAGGTCATCTGGGGCCACCAGTTCAGAGCCACAAAGGGTTCTCCAATTAGCAGCTGGGAGCAACTTACCCCTGCCTTCCACACTGAGCCCCTTGGCGGACAACAAAAGTTGAAAGCCAGCTCTGGTTGTCCTCAGTGGCCCACCACAGTCACCAAGAGGTGTATTAGTTAGATGATGTCGTCAGTTGTCTTAAATAACAACTTGTGTATATCATGGTTAAAAACCGCACTGCACAATTGGATTGGTCTAAACACCAGCCCAAAGCAGACACAAGCAGTAGATTTCCCTCCCTGTCTCCTGCCTGGTTGGTCCTGCAGCACAAAGTGTTCAGTGAACAGGAGCCCTGGGGATTCCTCTAGGGACCCTGAACACAGAACTTCTGTTTATAACTTTGGTTCCCAAACATTGCCTCAGAACGCTCAATCCACAGTGAAACCCTATTAGCTAAATTAGTCGCCTCCAATATACCGTATATGACCCCTTACGTTCTGGCAGAGGCTGAGTTGAAGACAAACATTTTTCTCATGAATGGGGGTGTTATCCTCTTGTCAGAGGTACAGAGGGGTCAGGAGGCAGCAAAACAAAACAAAACAGAATCTTCCTGAGAGCTGAAATCCAGCTTGGCTTCCCAAAGAGTAGGAAGTGTGCCTCCAGGCACTTGGACACGGTGACTGTGGATTAGCAGGTTCTCCGGGGTCCTCCTGGGATCAGGAATATTTGGCTGCCTTTTGCCCATTTACCTGAAGTCATTACTCAGGAAGCAGGCTTAGGTCCCTCACTTAACACGGTCTTTTTAAAGCACTGGAGCTGACTCACTAAAGGGCCTTTTGTGAAGTCATGAGCGCTTGTTGGTGTGACTGTTACCCTCTTCCTTGCTGAAGTCTTCTCTCAGTGGGTAGCATTTCCTCCTCGTGAAATGCCCTCATTCAGTGACTCCGTACAAAGGACATACCACGTGAAATTTCCCGAAAAATCTAATAAACCGAGGAGGGAAGTAAAATCCATCACTGAGTCTTTTCTTCCTGGCAAGGTGAGAGAAAATTGTTCCCTCTTCCTGCAGTGCATTAACCCTTGGCACGCCAGTATCACCTCACCTTGAAGTAACTATGCCGGCAAGAACGGCCAGAGGGGCGCTAAGGGTTCGGTGTCCACTGCCTAATAAGCCGTAATCATTAAAACTGATTTTATCTTCTCACCAAACACATCCTATCACAAAAAAACAAACCTGAACTTGGGTGGCTTGTCTCCCGATAAGCCCTCCTATGCAAACAGCCGTCCTACCTGAGGTCGCCGCTGTTGAAGGTGGTGGCATTCAGCCACTTTTACTGCAGTGTCCTAGCAGAAACAAAGGACAATGAGAGTCTGCAGGTAAACCTAAATTCAAGCTAATGGAAAATCCCAGACAGACAGACAGACAAATCCAACTGCTTCACCATTCAGCCGTGGTGAGACTCCCCTTTAATGATGGGAAGGCAAAGCACGAGAATCCTCCCAGAACTGTGAGTATCAATTTTCTGTCTTTTCTGCAGTTATCAGCCAATACACTATACTGCTTTCTGCCTCTCACTGCCATGGGACAGCACAGGAAGCTGTGTGGCCACGGCTTGACGGACCTATCCACAAAGGCCAGCTCTGTGTATGAGAAATGGCATTTTATGAAAGTTGGGCCTTCAAATGGCTTCTTTTCTAGACCATGTCCTGGTGGGGCCTTCCTCCCTTTATGTCGTGTTGTATACACTTCCACAAGAAAGCAACTCAGATATGGGCCCCTCCAAACTTGCTTAAGAAAAAGGAAATGTGTGAACACCTAGTTTGTCTCCCACATAGAATTCCTGTCGAGCCCAAGAGCAATATATGTATTGGCTCATTGGACATTGAGCTTTCCTGGGGGAGAAGGTACCCCAGCTCTGATGACAGTGTCAGCTTTCCCTCATGAGAACTCACTGAGCTGAAAAACAATACCTCTGCCCGAGGCCAACACCCTCCACCAAGCATATTATTATCTTAAAAACCTATCTGATAAAACAACAGCATTTGATCAGAATTCAGTTAAGTGTTGATAAGCGGGGACCTTCACAACTCGGTTTAGTCTTTCACATGACCCAAAGTCCTAAGACTTTGAATGTCAGCTACTCTCTCAAACAAAAACAGATATCATTACTGATTTGGCCAAGCTTTCTTGGCTCCACAGACTTGGGAATTTGCTCAAAGAGCCTGAAAGATTATCTAGTCTGTGGGGAAACTGAGGCCAAGACAGGTCAAATGTCAAAGGTCATAAGAAGGCTATTCTAAAGCTCATTCTCCTGCCTTGAGTCTCAGGCTTCTGCTGTTACACTGTGATGTATTAACATCAGCACTCTCCTTGGGAGCCAGTGTGTAGCTACACTGTTTTCACTAACAAATATTCCAGCATTCAGCAATTATCAAAACAAAAAGAAACATCCAGGAATTAGCTCCTTCTAAACAAATATCATCTTGTGAAAATTAGTATTTTATAAACCAAATTACCCGATTTTCTGCCATATTAAACACCTTCCACTAGCAGATGAGACCCATTAAACATGGCAGTACCCATAGGGTGGCTCCAAGGGGTGGCTACCAGAGCAGCCAATCAGGGGTGTCCACAGGGGAGACAACAGAAGAACAGGGCAGAGGTGAGAGGAGCCGAGCCAGAGACCCACCCTGGGCTCAAGTTGACTGCCTGGACTCGGAGAGGCTGAAAGCAGCAAACACAGCGGCGCCTGAGAACATTGGTGTTTTGAATGTCTTCAAATTACTAGAAACTTCTGAGTGAGATCCCCTCTCTTGCACTAACCCTCGGGTGTTACACAACACTATTAAGTAAACTTTCTGTGATATTTCAATGGCCTTTTTGTATTCTACTAAAACTTATTTTGATTTGTTTTCTAGGTGAATTATGAACACATCTAAACTAAAGGCATATGACTATTAAGCATTAAAAGTCACATCTACTTGAAGACATCCCCCAAACCAATCCTTTCCCCTCACTGAACGTCTGTAGGCTTATGCTTGGGCACACACTCACATTAAAGACCATCTTACGAAAGATGTGGGAATCTAACCCACAGCTGAGCAAACCCAACGAGCAAAACTTGGGGAAGACAGTTGTGTCCATCCAGGGTAGACCATCAGGTAGAAGAGTCCACCCAGGGGCACTGCCAAGTGTTTGTTGTGTGAGGGTTCAAAGGCTACCCCCTGCCTCTAGCTGGTCTTCTCCAAGCCCAAACCTGGCCTGGCGGTTTTACTTGTAACTCCCTGCCTCGTTCCTTCCTCCCATCGTGCATCCGAGTCCTCTCAAGCGCTGATTCTAAAACACCAAGCCTAAGGCAGAAGATGATCATAGGCCATAGGTGTAACTGCACATCCTGTTAGATGGGTGTGTGGTCTTGAAGAACAACAGAGCAAGTGAGAAATGAAGGGGTGATGGGTCCCCCACTGGATAAGGAGGTTGGGGAAAGTTACTGCAGTGAGAGGCCTGTAGGAATCAAGAGTTCTGTGACTGTCTAGGAAGGTGACCACGGCCAGCAGAGATGAGGAATGTCACACAGGAAGAGCAGAAGGACATTGGTGGTACTGGAAAGAGCAGCTGAGGAGGTTGGAAGGGATGTCTGCCTAGCTGTAGGTGTTTATAAGGGAGATGATTACAACAGGGATGATTTTTTTTCTGTTATAAAGCCACCAGTGAGTGTTCCAGAAAAGCGAGAGCCGGAACAGAATAGGAAAAACCACCTCATAAAGAGTGACTCTTGGGGCTGGCAACATGGTTTGGTGAATAAGGGGCTTACCAAGCAAGCGTGAAAGCCTGAGTTTAGAACTCAGCACCCATATAAAAATGGGGTGTGGTGGGATACATACCTGTAATAGCAGGACTGGATAGAAAGAGAAGGGAGTGTCCCTGTGGATGGCTGACCAACTAGGCTAGCAGAATTGGTGAGCTCCAGATTCAGTGAAAGACCCAGTCTTTAATAAAAGTGGGGGGGCAGTGGTGGCACAAGCCTTTAATGCCAGCACTCGGGAGGCAGAGCCAGGTGGGGCTCTGTGAGTTCAAGGCCAGCCTGGGCTACAGAGCAAGATCCAGGACAGGCACCAAAACTACAGAGAAACCCTGTCTCAAAAAAAAAAAAAAAAAAAAAAAACAAAAAACTAAACAAAACAACAACAACAACAAAAACCCCTCAGACCTTTACATGCACACACAGAAATAATATATATACAACTTTAAAAAAAGATCAAGTCTCTTATAGAGATAGTAGAAATGGTCAATGTGAATGGCACAATTATATTTATATAGTTTTATGTGTGTAGATTTTACAGTTACCTAGCCAAGGTACAAACTACACGTTGTAGTAGAGGTATACCAAGGAGAAGGGCAGGAGAGCTCACTGGTCCCCGACTGTATTTTTCATGGGGGTGTTTCCCTCTTCTTTTAAGCTTGCCCTCCTCTCTATGTCCATCCTAACCTGGCAGATAGTGACAAAACCCATCAGCTTTGTTCCCGAGGAAGTCAGGTAGGTGAGGCAGCTCAGTGTGGAGGGCCTATGGGCTTCTAACAGCTAAACCTCAGCCTATGCCATGCTGACCCTCCCAGGCATGGACGGTTCCAGCAAGAGCATGGACCTCTACTCAGCATGGAGGGCCTCGGAGGAGGGAGCGAGGGGCTGAGACAGGGCAGGGTGAACGGCCCTTACCTCGGCATTGTGGAGAACAGGCGGGGGTTGATACCACACATCTTATCTCAGGAAGCCCACAGGGAGGGAGCAGCTGCCTCCCCTAGTCTGGGTTCCTAGAGTTCAGTGTTCTTGAAGTAACTGGGTAGAAGGGAAAAGATAAAGTTGAGTTCTACGGCTAGTTATGCAATGCAACACTTATTAACTAGGCTCTGAACGACACGAATCTCACTCCAAAGCAGGTTGGGGAGGAGAAATTGGGTTCCTTAATTCCCATATCAAGTGGATAATCTGCTGGCACACAGGAGAACCACACTCCTCTATTTAGGCTTTTATATAAGATTGAGCCAGGTGATTAGGTGGGTAGGACAGCCTAGTATGCCTCCTGATGCTTGAGGAGAGATACAAACGTTAAATCCCAGGTAGCAGGGAAGGGCTCTCTGAGAAGTCCCACATGAGATCTAGAATGTGCACATGGGTCATTTCAGGGGCAGGAGGCAGAGGTGTATCCAGAGGTCTCAAACAAAGGGAATAAAAATGTACTAACCTAAAGCCTCCCAGAATGCTTCACTTTCCCATAGATCCTCCCCCAAACAGCAGGATGTGATCAGAATCTACTCAATCGCACCCCACCCCGTCCTCTTCCCTGTTAAGCTCATTAAATTCATTTGTGTCAATATTTTACTTCGGAGAGTAGAGAAAATACTAGCACCTACAAGCCAGCCAGCCAAAACAATGGCATAGCCATGAACAGAATCGGAGTCTTCTTGGACAACCTATATTCAAGGAAAACATTCTTTGGGCGCCAGTTGTCTAAATTGGCTCTTCATCCTCCACCCAAAATATATTAAATTTTGACCTTCCAAATCATTGTGGCTCTGTTGTACCAACCAATGGGATTGTTTTTTATTAGCAAATTAGAAGTGTGTGGGGTGGGGTGGGGTGGGGTGGATGAACACAATCTCCAAAATGAGAAGGCAGGGACCCAATGTCATGGCCTGTTGCAGCCTTGTCCTTAGATGTTGCTGATGTCTGCTTGAAAGGCCCAACCAAGACTGTTTTTTATCAGTTGCCTATTTTTTTAGACAAGGCTTTGGAGATTGTATACCATCCAAATGGTGCTGGTGCTAACCATGCAATGGGGACCAGAGGAGATGTAAACAACAGCTTTGGCCCTGTGTGTACAACACTTGCTCTCACAGCCCAAATCTGGACTCTTGCACAGTGGTGAGGAACTTCTCTGTCACTTTCTCTTTCTGTTATGATTTGCTTTACACACATGAAATCAGTAGCTAAGAATCAGAGATTTCACTGTCACAAATAACCCAGAGAGGATTGGGAAAGACATAATCCAGAGTGACTGACACAGTAAGACTCACAGTCTGTGGAAGAATTGGCAGGGTAGGCCCAAATGACAGTAACTTTCATTTAGGATGAGATCTATCAAATGAAGTCTCTGGAGCTAAACTATCCAAACAAAAAGATACAAATCTTGAAATGAGGGATAAATTGATGTAATCTACTATGGCAGGTTTCAACCCATCTGTTACACCACCCAAGGCCAAGTTAAATCAGGCACCGTGGGAATGATGCTATCTCTAGCCCTGGTTCTGACTAGATAAACACAAATGCCTGCAGTAGCACCAGGACTCAGGCCCGTTGTCAACCAGAGACAACCCCTGAAATGAGGGAGACGAGCAAGCTGCTTCTCAACTCACCTTCCAAGCATTCGATAAATGTGAGACAAGTGTGTGAGCCATGGGATTAAATTCTGGTGACTTGACAGGACTCTGACTTGGTTTTTGGTTTTTTTAAATAGGTATTCTAAGTTATTTTCTTCCGATAAAACTGTTGAAGCTGGGTTGTTTTTATTTTGAGGACAAAGAGAACTGATATAAGGCGGAGGACCGGTTAACTAGAGAACAGCTCTACTGTAGAAGATAGTTTCACATTTCTGCTTCACCAGACCCTTCCTTCCTTACTGACCGTCTCCCGATCACTGAGTGAAGTTCTTTTTGGAGTTATGATGTCATCAGAATTATTCAGCTGTCAAAAATAGTTTTCCATCCAGCAAAGAGATACAATGTTGATGAACTTTGGTTTGTGAGCATTTGCGCTAATTAACCATGGATGGAAACCAAAGTTTCATGCATGAAAAAATGTCAGAGAACTGAATGTTTTCTTCAGGAATAGCTGTGTAAAAATAACCTGCCTTGGCTGAAATAAAATCAATGTTAAAAAACCCAACAGTGACTTCCAGTTCCTGGTCCAGGGATAGGAGGTCAGAAGTGACCGCTTCAGTCTATGGCCAGGTGAAGGACTAGATGGCTAAATTTCTATATCCATTAAAGTCAGTATATGATGCTAACTGCCTCCCCCAAACTGAAGAGACACATAGGGGTACACAGAGGCTCACACAAGCTAAGGGACACTTTTCAACAGATACCTCATATGGGGAAAGAGCTAACTCCAGAAAGCCTAAACAACTAATGGTTTCTGAATGTTCAATATGGACTAGTCTGAGAGCTAAAAAATCCAGAGGGTCTGTCAGTGAGTGAGAGAACCCCTCTGTAACTCTGAATGGCTGGAGTTCTGCCATGTCCTCAATGTGAATATTGACAGGAAAGTCTCCTCTTGCTTAAGGGTAGGTTAATATATATCCAACCTGTTTGTACCCAACTCTGGCTCATTCTAGCCTTCTACTTGAGAGGAGAAAAATACTCAAATTGAGTTTCTTCAAGGCATCCTTTCTTACCCTAAGTGGTGGGGACGGAAGACTCACAGCATTTTTGAAGTTCACAGTTGAGGGGAACAGGCTCACTAAAGTCAGACCTAACTGCCGAACAACAAAACATGTCCCCCACTTCGCACTACACATATTGAAGGCCTACCTGCAGTGGTCCCCCTGGCCCAGACATCACATCTGGTAATGGAGAACCATTGCATGGTGCACTAAAAGATGGAACACCATTTGAAGAGTCAAGACAGGCTAGCTGGGACATCCACAGAACTGGTGGACTCACCAAGGACTAAAACCACTTGGACTGAAGTGTTAAGGGCTCTCATAGCTGCAAGAGCAGACGGGCTGTGTAAGCAGACAGAAGAGAGTTCCAACAAAGAACTCAGGAAATGTTCTGCATCAAAAACCACAACAGGAGTGGAAACTGCTTTTTTTTTTCCCATGTAACTTCTTTTTTTAAATTCATATCTACATACACTCATGGTATATAGATTTCATAAAGAGATTTTCATTCAAATATGTCACGCATTTTGTCAGTCACCCCCACACCTCAGGCAGCCTCATTGCTGCTTTTGTCTTTATAGAAACACACATATGACCATGTATAATTGATTTTCACATCCATATAAAATCCAGGATCCATATATGAGAGGAGGTGTGATATTTGTCTTTCTGGGTTGAGCTTATGTTGCTTAATATTATGATCTCTACTTCCCTGAAAATGACATAACTTTATTCTTCCTTAGGGGGAAAAATCCAATTTGTATGTCTTAATCCATTCATGTGTGGGTGGACAGCGGATCTGGTTCCAAAACTTTGCTCTTGTAACATCTGTCAGAGCATGAATATCTGGAATGTATGAAGAATTCAAAAATCTAAATACCAAAAAAAAAAAAAAAAATCAAACAATTCAATCAACAAATTGGCTAATGAAAATGATGAAAAGTTCTTAAAAGATGACCAAAAAAAAAAAACTTCAACATCCTTACCCATCAGAGAAATTCAAATTCAATCTACATTGAGATTCTAGCTCACTCCAGTTAGAATTGCTAATATGAAGAATGGACCCTTTAGCAGCCGAAATACCACAGAGAGCTTAAGGATATCTCAACAGAAACTCACAAAACAGAAAAGCAAATGGAAAGAAGAGAAAGAAAGAAAGAAAGAGAAAGGGAAGGAAGGGAAGGGAAGGGAAGGGAAGGGAGAGGAGAGGAGAGGAGAGGAGAGGAGAGGAGAGGAGAGGAAAGGAAAGGAAAGGAAAGGAAAAAGAAAGGAAAGGAAAGGAAAGGAAAGGAAAGGGAAAGGAAAGAAAGAAGGAAGAAGGCAGGAAGGCAGGAACCTACCCAGTAGTGCTAGCAGCTGGAGAACAACCCCAAAGGGGCATAATGCGCAGGGTATTCCCACTAACACCAACAGAAGAAAACAGAGACAAGGAAAGAAAAATATCTGAAGCAGTCGTGATAAGACCGTCTCAGAAATTAACATCAGACCCAAAGCATAGATCCAGGAAGCTCCAAGAGCGCCTCGATGGATAAATGAAAGGAAAGGAAATCGGGAGAAAAGAGAGGAAACCGCCCCATAAATGTGCTGTATTCAAGCTACAGAGTATCAAAGATGAAGGGGAGGCATCTGGGAGAAGCAAAAAGAAGAAAATGTCTTGCCATGGAAGAGCAAAGACAAGGGCCTGAGAGCAGACAAGACGGCTCAGTGGGTAAAGGGGCTGGCCTTCAAGCCTGAAGACCTGAGTTCGATGTTCAGTATTCACACGGTGGAACTGATAACCAAAAGTTGTTTGCTGTCACGCCCTGTCATATATACATTCCCCAAACACAGAATAGGTGAAAACGTGATTTTAAAATTATTACTTATGATATCTTAGCAACCTGAAGAAATTATAAAGAGAGACAGGGATCCTGTGAACCCAGAATTCTTCCCTTGTGTAATTTTTCTTCAAAATAAAAGAAGAAATTCAATATTGGGAAGGTGTGGCCAGTAGATCCGTATTATAAGAATTATTTTTAAAAATTCTTCAAAGAAGGGGGAAATGAAACATTAGAAACTCAAATCTACAAGAAGTAAGAACACAGAAAATGAAAAAGGTGAAGAAAAGGCAGAACTCTGATTTTTCTTATTTTTGTTGGTCCAGCACATAAACATTTGTTCAGACTCCTAACAGTAATGCATTTGGTTGATTTTTGCCTGTGTGCACACACGTGCAAACAGTAGCAAACATGGCAGACACAATAAACACCAATAGCATCCGTTACATGTATCGGTTAAAGCCCAGAATGCTAGTGGGTAAAAGAAATCAGCTGAAATGTAAGTCACCAACAGGAAGTACACTGGATAGAACACATGCAGATCCAAGGTCAGTGGACAAAGACAGGTTTTAGACAGATGGAGCAGCAGAGAGGGTCACGGGAGATTTCACCGTGAGGAAATTGTCTGACATGGAGGGGACATTATGTCAGGATAGCATGGTTCTCCAAGATGACCTGGCAGAGCCACACAAGGCAGAAGCAAAATCTGACAGAAATCCAAGGAAAGGAATGTGCTCAAGTCAGATTTTGGACAGCCCCCACCCACCAGGCGAGCAAGTCACCAGGGACAGAGATGGACTCAACAGCGCTCTTGATCAACTACACATTTGTTATGTGCAGATGACTTAATCCAGTATCAGCAAAACACAAATATTCAAGCTCACATGAAACATTCATATAGGCTACATATAGTGTGACAAAACAGACCTTCACGTTAGCAATAACAGAAATCTCATGCAAGATGTTATTTCAAAACAAGATAAAATTAGAAATGTAGCAGAAAGCAGTGAGAATAACAGTAAAAGGTGGAGGCTAAACCGTGCACCTTTAAATAACATTCAGGTCAATAAAAAGATGAAAGGTTGTGAAATATCTTGGACTAAATAAAAATTAAAACATAACTTATCAAAGTGTGTGGGATTCAGCAAAAGTAATGTTTAGAGGGAAGCTTGCGGCATTTAATGCTCATAATAGTAAAGAAGAAAAAAATCTAATGTCAATTAAGCTCTCACTTTAGGAAACTAGAAAAAGAAAGAAAAAAATTCCAAAGCAGAAAGAAAACACAATAATAAAAATTGCATCAAAAGTCAACAAAATTGAACAAAGGACATTGATTTTTTGTAATCAATGAAATAACAAGCTAATCCTCTGAAAAAGATTTTAAAAACATTAGGAGGGCTGGAGAGATGGCTCAGAGGTTAAGAGCACTGACTGGTCTTCCAGAGATCCTGAGTTCAATTCCCAGCAACCACATGGTGGCTCACAACTATTTGTAATGAGATCTGGTGCCCTCTTCTGTATACTAAATAAATAAATCTTTTTAAAAAAATTAGGAAGAAAACATCAATTACTATCAGAAATAAAAGAGAGACATCACTACAGATCCCACTGATGTCAAGATAAGAAATGAGCACTATGAATGACTCTAAGCCCACATCAACCTGGATTAAATGGCCCATTTCCTTCAAAGCAAAAGCTCCCAGAACTCACACAAGGTGACACGAATAATCTAAAGAGCTTATATCAGTTAGGAAATAAAATCTGTTCAATATTCTTTCAAAACAGCATTAGGCACAGATGGTTTTGCTGGTGAATGCTACCCATCATTTAAGGAAGACACAGTATTCCCAACCATCTCTTTGGAAACCAGTAGCAGACAGATTCCTGGTTTGTTTCTGATATCAACATTTTGTGTTTTCGATATATATATTTTTTGGCCCGGAAGGAGGCTATTGATTTTACTAATGTGTTTTAAAGAAATGACCCTAGGATTCATTGATTTTGTGTATTGGTTCCCTATTTGCAAATTTCATGGGTCTGTGCAACCATTTTTATCACTTCCTTTCTTCTGTTCACTTGTTAATTCCTTTCCTTTTTCTCATTTCTTAAGGTGGAATCTGAGCAGGTCTGTGGTAAATATTCCTTTGTAATAGATGCATTCTACCTTATTCTGTGGGACCACCATTGCCTTACTATCAGAACCATAGCTGAACTGTACAGTGTTCTGCTCCATGGCCCTCTCCTGGTCAAATAATTATGGTTGTTTGTTGTGGAATATTATTTAAGATGTGTTACATTTGCTTATGCTGTGGAACATTTGTTTAATGATGCAAAGATGTGTTGCATTCTTTTGTGTTTCATTTGTTTAACTCTGTGACACTGTGTTATTGTGCCTGTCTAAAACACCTGATCGGTCTAATAAAGAGCTGAACGGCCAATAAACGAGGCAGGAGAAAGGATAGACAAGGCTGGCCTACAGAGAATAAATAGGAAGAGAAGATGGAGAAGGGGGAGCAAGGAAAGAAGGAGGAGGAGGACATCAGAGGCCAGTCACCCAGCTACACAGCAAGCCACGGAGTAAGAAGTCAAGAAAGGTATACAGGATAGAGAAAGATAAAAGTCCAGAGGAAAAGGTAGACAAGACAAATTTAAGAAAAGCTGGCTAGAAATAAGCCAAACTAAGGCTGGGCATTCATAAGAAAGAGTAAGTCTTTATGTATGTGATTGTTTGGGAGCTGGGTAGCGGGCCCCCAAAGAGTATAGAACAAAGAATAAAAACAACCAACTACAAGTGACCTCACCCATTCACTGGAACTGAAAACCTGTTCCTGAACTGTAACTCGGGTAGCAAAGATGGGGGTCACACAGGTCATTGCCATTGTGCTTCCCACTCACCATTCCCACTCCCAGAGAATACAAGTCATTTCTCAACTGCAGCATTGGGACCCTTGGCCCACATTTCTTTGTTACTCCTGGCCTTGCTCTGAGTGGTCAGTGTCCTGCCCATCCTTGCTGCAAAGATGTACTGGCCATGTACTCATCTACTACTTCAGCTGGTCCTCACTGTGTGAGATGATGGTAGAAGCCAAGCAGCCCCAGTTTTATTGTAGCCTATGGGTTAAAGCTGTCATAGCCCGTTTCTCTAGGCTACCAACTGACATGTCAGTTCCTCACCAAATACCAGCTTTGAACCTTGGATTTAGGATAAGTAAGGCATAAGAGAATAAAGGAGATGGACCTATCTTGGAGCTTGGCCACAAAGACAGCTTCTGGGGCATCTTACAACTGAGTTCCAGGGCTTACTTTCTCTAACACAAATGTCTGTCCTGAGTCAGTGGCCAGGCTCTGATGGGAATGAGCAGTGTCTAAGAAGAAGCCTCCATACCTGCCCAGAAAAAGAATGTCACCTCCAGAGGTCTTTCCCCAGCCACACCTGTCACAAATCTATCCTGTCTCTACACTAGGACCCCTCTAAATCCTGCTACCCATGAAAAGCCTTCCTCTGCTCAGACTTCATGGCATTTGGACCTTCTCATGCAATTATAAGTATTCAGCTTGCACTATACACAGGTAATTGTTTAATCTCTATTAAACAATGAGAAGGTAGAGTGGTTTTTCACTCACACCCACATAGCAACCAATGTTGGACTCTGACCCTGAAGGAACTTCATATCTGTCACTCCAAGAGGTCTGGTACCACCACTGGAATGCTGCTAAGGCTCAGAATCATCTCTGTTTTTCCCAAATGTCAAAAAGAGATATTCTAATAGGTTCCGGTAAAGAAATTATTTGCTAGAATCCTATCCTAATTTTTTTTTAAAAAGAAAGATTAGTCAAAACCCTAGTATTTAAAGATTTCTTCATGTAAGTCACAGAAGTAAGCAGGAATATGTAATCAGATAAAACAGTATTTAAGTTATTAACAATTAGCTACGGTAGAACAGGATGCCTTTCTTTTTTCTGCCACTGAAATGGACAGGCTGTCCCTCCCGAGCGTGGTTATGTAACATGCCACTGAAATCCGACCTGTCTCACCATCAAAATGGCCTGCCAAGCCCAACATTGTGAGTCTCCTGTTTCACAGCAAGACCTGCCCAGTCATTTCCATCAGGCGTTCATCCCAGGTACTCATCCTCCAGCTCAGTGCTGCCGACAGGTGCAGCCAGAGAGCGTGCCTCGTGGTCGGAGCTAGATCCTGGAGATTAAAGTTAGAGAATGACACACAGACCCATGATGCCCAGGCTGACCACTGTTGTCAGAACCAGTGGGTTGTCAAAACACTTCATCCTGCACTCATGAAGCAGATTAACTCACGACGGTGACAACTTAGTCTTGTGATCATCTAAACTAGTAAACTACAGGATGGAAAGTCTAAATCACAGCTGAAAATGTCAGTGAGTGCTCCATGTCTTCTTCAACAGAGCTATAGACACCTCACCTAAGTGACTCCAGTGACAGAGCATTGGATGACAGGCTGGCCAGGGACCAGCTTCTTTGTCCTCATCTCTCTCACCAGGGCACAAATGTAGAATTCTGATTCAGGAGACCCAGGGATTTGGTCCAATCTCATGTTTATACAAAGAGAGAGAGAGAGAGAGAGAGAGAGAGAGAGAGAGAGAGAGAGAGAGAGAGAGAGAGAGATCCGAGCAGCCTATGTGCCCTGGGAGCCTGCATGCAGAGTGGGTGCCTCTGAGATAGGGAGGGAATCCAGGCTGCTAGGCAGAGGATGTGGAAAACAGCAGGAAGTCAAGAGTTCTGGACCTCCCCCCTCCACACACACACACACACACACACACACACACACACACACACACACACACACACTGTCTGATGCAAGGGAGCAGGCAATCTCCAAGTGTGGGCTCTAGACCAGAGCATCACTCTGGAACATGTTAGAAAAGGCAGAATTGTGGACCCCTCAGCAGATTTAGTGAATCACAGATTCAGGAGTAGAACACAGCCTGTTGTAACTCCTTCAGATGTAACTTCTTATCTGAAAACTCATTGCAGAGAAAACCCAGCTCATCGTGGATATTGCCTTGTTCCCTTTGCTTCTGGACAGGACCATCCCTAGTGCTCTGGACCTCATTATGAACGTGCTGTCAAGGTCACACTCAGGGGAATTTGAGATTGACTTCCCTTTCTGTCCAACTCCTCAGTCCCAGCAATCCAGAAATGGACAGTGCCATGTCATCTCCACCTGTGCTACCTCCCTTGGGGACCCCCGTGAGTGACACATTACCTTCATCAGCGTCACTATCACCTTGATCACTGCCAGCATTTATATAAGGACAGCCATATGCCAAGCAGTTCTGTTAGAACTTACAAATATTAACTCACCTAATCACAATACACATATCATAAGGCTGCTACTGTTCGCTTATACTCTTCCAATTTTACAGAGAAACTGTAGCGAAGAAAAATGAGCCTGTCTACCATAATCCCACCACTCCAAAAGGTTAGTACCAAGTTTTAAACCCACATAGACGGATAAATCATATGCGAGAAAGGTAGCCCAGGAAGTGCTTAACGATGCCTGTTCCATTTCGTTCTGTGCCCGTCTGCCTAGAACGTGCCAAACCACCGCCATTCTGCACAGCTTGCTTCTCCTGAAGGAAGCCACCTCAGCTTCCTTGACTCAAATTCCCTGCCCTCCAGCCTTCCTTTCATTTGGAAAATTGCTTCCAGTTTTTGCTAAGCCACATCTTAGTCTACAAGGGCCTTCCCTGGGATTCCCTGCACAGGTTTAAGCAGGTGTTTCTTTGCTTCTGACAGCGGGACCTCTGTTACAGCGGTTGTTACACTGTGCTGGACTTGCCTGCCTTTCACTCCAGGAGCCCTCGGTTTTAGAGAGTGGAATCTGTATTTCATCTCTGTCACGCCCCACATTGTGCATCATAGGAAAGTATCGGGTGAGTGAATGACACACAGTAAGTGAATCCATCGCTCAAAAAAAGGCAAAAGACAAGTTCAAAACTAGAGAAGGAACTGAAGTACTGTTGCAATGATGATAGCCGGTGTGAATCGAACGCACCCTGGCTCCTACCAAAGGCTAATAATCGTGCAGCCAGCATATAAACGCTATGACCTTCAGCGCAGGGTTGAACTTCATTTGAAAAGTTTCCTAACACGACACCATCATGAACCCTCAAGCAAGGAGTCACACGGTCCAAAAGCCTCCAGCTCAAACCAAAGATTCCCAGCACTCTTTGCAGAGTTTGGTTTTGCTTGTTTGACAAGGCTAGGAATGAACTTGTGACTTCTCTCCGGCTAGGTAAGTGCTCTACCACAGAGCTACAGCCCCAGCCCCTGATATATGTTTCGGAAAGTCCTAACAGGATCCGCTCCTCAAGGTTTTTGAAGGGGGTTCTGATGAAGCCTTAGCTCAAAGCTGCGGTGACTTGGAGGACCCACCTCATGAATTACATTCACAAAGGCCACAGAGCTGTGACGCGGAGGCTGGGGAGCTTGCTCGGTGGGGAAAGTGCTCACTACAGCCAGTAGGACCTCAGTTTGGACTCCCTGCACTCACACACAAGTCCAGTGGCATGGACATACCTGTGACCCTAGCCCTGCTGGGGCAGAGACAGGTGAACCTAGGAGCTCAGTAACCAGCCGGTCCGACCAAACATGGTGAGTTTCAGGTTGAATGAGAGACCCGCCCCACCACACAGGCACACACATGTAGGTGCATGTGCGCATGCACAGGATAGTGATGCAGAAAGTGAAAGTCAAAAACTGATCTAAAAAAAATGTGAAAAGCAAACCTGAGTCTTCACCAGCAAACACCTCCGCCTTAACAATGTTGCTGTAAAAACAAAAACAAACAAAGAAACCTCTGCTTTTTTTTTTTAATTTTTGTTTTATGTGCATTGATGTTCTGCATGCATGTCTGTGTGAGGGTGTCAGATCTTGTAGTTACAGACAGTTGTTAGCTGCCCTGTAGGTGCTGGGAATTGAACTCATGACCTGTGGAAGAACAGTCAGTGCCCTTAACTGCTGAGCCACCTCTCCAGTCCCACTCTGCTTCTTAGACCCAAACTTTCCTTTTTCCTTGAATAAAAATCAAGCTCTCCAAAGTACACATGAAGTTCCGCTGTAGCAGCCTGCACGATTTAATAGTGTCTCTAGCAGTGGCATGCCTAATTCAATCTGCCCTCCACTGATTGGGATAGACCACTGTATCACTAGTACACAATAACATCAGGATATTACTAAATCCAAATCAAAAAAGGTCCTCACTAAAGACTGCCATCCTCTACTGGACCCCCATAAGCAAGGCTAGAAATCAAAATGAAGTCATTGCTGCTAAAAATCCCCTCACTAAACTCAAACCAAGATGTTTGTATGTCCTGAGAAATGATTAGGATTGGAGAGAATACAGCCAAGCTTCCCATTTCAATCCTCAGGATGGCAAAGTTCCCTGGTCTTAATCCTTACACCAAATACAGAAAGAAAGAATGTATTTTTATTGTTCTCTTTCCACCTTACCAAGAATATAATTCTTGTTGCTTTTGATACTCAACAAACGCATCTTGCAGGGCTCATCTTGCAGAGGCGGGAACTGAACCTGGGTCCTCACATACACACTAGGCAAGTGCTCTACCACTGCGTCCAGAAAGCAGCTCTGAAATGGTCGGCATGGATTCTGTTCTTTTTTTCCTGTTCTTCTCTACCTTTCTCTGTCCAGAGAATCCAGCCTCTTCTGGTCTGCCCGTTACAACACCCACCCTCTCTACAGAGTTAAGTTGTGGCCCAACTTTAGGATCAAATAAAGCCAATGAGAAGCATTCAACTAAGTTGTTTCAATGTTGACCTTTCACAGTATATATTGCTATGCCATGTATAATATTTATACATATGAGCACATGTGCTGTGGATATCACTCTGTGTAAATAAAGTTCTGATTGGCCAGTGGCCAGGCAGGAAGTATAGGCGGGACAAGAGGGAAGAGAATTCTGGGAGGTAGAAGGTTGGAGAGAGACACCGCCAGCCGCCACCATGAGAAGCAACATGTAAAGACACTGGTAAGCCACAAGCCATGTGGCAAAGTATAAACTAACAGAAATGGGTTAATCTAAGATAGAAGAAGTAGATAACAAGAAGCCTGCCACGGCCATAAAGTTTGTAAGTCATATAAGTCTCTGTGTGCTTACTTGGTTGGGTCTGAGAGACTGTGGGACTGGTGGGTGAGAGAGATTTGTCCTGACTCTGGGCCAGGTAGAAAAACTCTAACTATACACATGTAAATGCATATGTATGTGTATAGAGAGATATATACCTGTAATCACTACAAATGGGAAAAGTCAAATGGCATTCAGACTAGAAATATGAAACCTAGTGGCATATTGTTTTAGTGAAAGCCTTGAGTATTTAAAAAAAATCACACCCTTTTCAGATTTCTTTAGAACATCACAGCTACTTCAAAATTATTTAGGAGGTGAAATTTGCTAGATTTTAGCTTCCAATCATTGTTGAGTTTGCCAAATGATAATAAGGAAAAACACTTCAAAGAGAATGATCTGGGACCTTTAGATGTATTCTGGGAAACACTCAGAATCTAATTACAGCCAGCCAGCACTTAATGACAGACGATTCTGAGCAGTGTATCATGGGATGGTTTCGTGGTCACTGTGCAGACACTAGAGTAAGCACTTACAAACAAATGACTTAGATATCATGAGGCAATGTCAGCCCACGGGATCCCCATAGTGCATGTGGTCCTTCACTGCCCCTGCAGTACCATGGACCCAAGGCTGGGTCCAAATGGAGCAAACCCAAGTGCTAAGGAGCCATTGCTGTGTAAGTCCAACGCTACCAACAGGAAACAAGTCTTCTGAAAAAGAAAGACAGAATGAAAACCAAGGAGTGCTATCGAGGGGCAGAAAGGGTGAGAGCCAGGGGACCTGAGGCACAGGGGCAGTGTGGGGAGAACAGGACACAGCCAGTGGACCTGAGACACAGAGGCAGTGTGGGTACAACAGATCAGAGCCAGTGGACCTGAGGCACAGGGGCAGTGTGGGGTACAACAGGTCAGAGCCAGTGGACCTGATTCACAGGGGCAGTGTGGGGAGAACAGGACACAGCCAGTGGACCTGAGGCACAGGGGCAGTGTGGGATACAACAGGACACAGCCAGTGGACCTGAGGCACAGGGGCAGTGTGGGATACACACAACAGGACACAGCCAGTGGACCTGAGGCACAGGGGCAGTGTGGGGAGAACAGGACACAGCCAGTGGACCTGAGATACAGGGGCAGTGTGGGGAGAACAGGACACAGCCAGTGGACCTGAGTGAGACACAGGGGCAGTGTGGGATAAAACAGGACACAGCCAGTGGACCTGAGGCACAGGGGCAGTGTGGGGTACAACAGGACACAGCCAGTGGACCTGAGGCACAGGGGCAGTGTGGGGTACAACAGGACACAGCCAGTGGACCTGAGGCACAGGGGCAGTGTGGGGACAACAGGACACAGCGAGTGGACCTGAGATACAGGGGCAGTGTTCCCAGCCACTCCCTGCTCGGATGACTTGCTGAAAGCTTAATTTGTTTTAAGGAATATTTACTCCTATTTAATTGGTTTAAATATTAATTGATTTATAATTTACAATAAGCTGTTGCTCCAACTAGTCCAGAAACAAGCTCCCGACCTTGTGCTCTGGTGAATGAATGAGTAGCACTCCTAATTGGCAGTTGATATTCTGGAGGGAAACAGTCACCAAGCTTTGATAAAGGCCAAAATGAACTGAAACAGAAGACGGTCTTCTCTTTTAACTCCCTCTTACATAGAGGAGAAAGTGTTTTTGTTTAATTTCCTAATTTGTCTAACCTCGCTCCATATGAACTACCTGCTTCCCCGATACTTGGAAATCCCGTGGCGTATGTATTTGCGGAGCTCATGCTCGTTACAGAACTGGGAGGGCAGAATGATAGTCACCAGTGAGCCAAACGGAGGGGAAATTGGAAAACTAAGCAGAACAAACCTGAAAACGCTGCTGACCGGGATACAATGGGGTGTGGCCATGTGAGCAGCTCTGCCGTTCCCCCAGCAGGGATACAGGCTCTGGGCGTCCACACACACTTCCATACGTTAGCCTCTAATCCTCATGGACCTTTAAACTTTCACTTCCCAAATTATGGGTGTTCTGATGTGATGGGTACGGTCTACCCTCAGCACACTTTCAGGGTGTCCTGAAGAAGTGACTCGTGTCCCTTTGAAATCTGAAATACTAACTCAAAACAAAGGGGAAGACAACACTTACTTAATGTTCTCATTACAGATTTACTCAGACATTTGACATGAAAAGCTCTCTAGGTGGTCTACCCATG
The DNA here is from genome assembly GCF_903995425.1 of Onychomys torridus. Classification (NCBI taxonomy): domain Eukaryota; kingdom Metazoa; phylum Chordata; class Mammalia; order Rodentia; family Cricetidae; genus Onychomys; species Onychomys torridus. The sequence continues at coordinate 61,692,762 of NC_050458.1, read as the reverse complement.
TAGATTTTTCCGCTATTTTAAGGTGCTTGACTATCGTTAATTTTCTTGTTTAAATTTTTTAATTATCTTTAATTTTGTAAACTTTATTATTTGAAAAAAATCTTGCAAAAAAAAAAAAAATCACACACCAAAATGAACCAGACCCAAAGACTATGTAGCTCAGTGAACTTCTCCGCAGTTAGAGTAGCCATTTGGAACAGAAGCTGTCCCGCTTCATAGTGGATGTTTTTTTTTTTTTTTGGAGGGGGAGGGGTGTTCGAGACAGGGTTTCTCTGTGTAGCTTTGGCCCCTTTCCTGGAACCCACTCTGTAGCCCAGGCTGGCCTCGAACTCACAGAGATTCGCCTGCCTCTGCCTCCGAGTGCTGGGATTAAGGGTATGCCATACCACTGCCCAGTATGTGGATTTTATATTTTCTTTATCAAATATATTTTTATGTACTTACCCACTGCCAAAACAAAAAAACAAACAAACAAACAGAACCCCCCCAAATCTATGACAGGGTTAGGAACAGAGGATCAGTTCACTTACGTGCACTCTCATAACTCATTTCCATCAACTGCCTCTGGAATTCCCTCATCTCCCATTGATGACTCCTCTGCAAAATGTACTGTTCATAGGCAAGAGCACAGGAAACAAACAAACAAAAAACCAGGCAATTTCAATGCTTTGCCAAGCCACAAATTTAGCAAATGGTGAATGTCCCCTTCCAACGTGGACATTTAACTATTTTAAAGAGGCAAAATTACTGACTTTTAGCCTCTCACACATTCATCTTTTTAAAGCCTTTTATTTTTTTTTTCAGAAAACATCATCCATTTAAGGTGCATAAATTAATGAGATTTAACAGATGTATTCATTCTTAAAACTGACCTAGCAAGCAAGAATGACAATTTCCACCAACCTTTCCACAACAAAGGATAATGTGTTGTTGTTGTTGTTGTTGTTATTTTTATTCTATTTTTCCTTCTACCTATATCTGCTGAAAGACGTTCATCTCATTTTTTAGTTTTTAGTTATTGTAAATAAAATTGCTGTGGACATATGTATATAAACTTTTATACTATTATATTTTCATTTCTCCTTGGGTAAATTTTTCTTGGTTGTACTATATATTAGGTGTGTGTGTGTGTGTGTGTGTGCGTGCTTAAGAAATTTACAAAGTTGTCATACTATTTTATTTGGCTACCAGCAACATTGCATTCCAAAATTGCTCCATATCCTTGCCAATACTTAATCAACATTTTCAGTCCTTTGAATTTTACCCATCCTGGCAAGCATGTGTGGGCTCCTCTTTACATTTCTGTGGTTGCCAGTGGTACTGAACATTTTTCCACATACTTGCTAGACACTAGTGCATCTTTGTAAAGTGTGTGTTGGGTTCTTGTATTTGCTTGGAACAGAACTGTTATTTTCTCAGACTTGGAAGTGTTCTCTGTCTATTCTGTGCATGAATTCTTTATAAGGTATATATTGTGGTGTTAAGGATATGTCCACAAACTGATGGACAATCAAAACTATGTCAATGTCATTTCAGAGAATAAGTCATAAAAAGGTTATAGCTGCTTTCACCCTCCCCTCCACCCACCCTCCCTTCCTCTCTCCCTCCCGCCACCCCCCAACTCTAGGAGAAACCCAGAAGGCAGAGTCATGAGCCCTGGGAGGCAGGAGGTCTGTGGAGAGGCCCATGTGTCTAGGAGCTGGATTTGCCAGCAGCCACATAGGAGGGCTGTCAGTAAGGCTGCCTGTGCTGTGGAGCTCTGACCTGGCCTCAGCCAGTTGCTTAACTTCCACCTCTGGACCCGGGCACCTAGAAACAGACAACCAATGTTGGTTGTGTAAGTTTCGTATTTTGAAGGTAACATCACAGGGGTTGGCAGCAGAACACTGCTTCGAGGCTCAGTCCTCTGTCCTGTTATTGGTGCACTCTTTCTCTGTCTCAAGAGTACGGTGTTCTCTGAGATGCCTTGGTCACTGTTGCATCATGGACTCTTGGAGTCGATGATAGGAAGAGATGGCTCAACCGGTAAGAGCACTGACCCGGGTTCAATTCCCAGGACCCACGTGGCGGCTCACAGCTGTCTATAACTCCTGTTCTAGGGGGGTTATCTCTTCCCTTAGAGCCTTAAATCTCAGTGCAGCTGCTGCCCTTTCACCGAGATGCCCCCCTGGAAGGGCATGGATCTACAGATAACTGAGGAAATGCTGAACTACTAAAAATGCTGTTCTTCTTGTTTGCTGCCTTCACAATACAAACTCAACTGGAGGGTGACACAGCAATAGTCATGGGTTTTCCTTCTTCCTCCCAAACCCCCACATCCCCCCACCCACTCCCACCCCCCACCCCCGCCTCTGTACCAGGAACCAAACCCGGGGCCTCCCACACACTAGGCAAGCGCTCCGTCACTGAGGTCTGTATCCAGCCCTCCTCCTACTGCAGGCTCTGAGGCAAGGTCTCCCTGAGTTGCCTAAATTGGCCTTGAATTGACTGTGGTCCAGAAAAGCCTTGCACTTGTGACCGCTCCTGCCTCAGTTTACAGGCCTGCCCCAGGCCTGACTCCACTGTTTCCATGACGTTGTAAGGGGAAGACTTTCTTAGCAGACAGAATGTTAGGCTAGACACCACCTGGACTCAGGCGACTCCACCTTTGCCTCCTGGGACCTTGCACACAGAGAGCCTCTAACGAACACTACATTTTTTTTTTTTAATCCAGGAAGACATTCTCCTTTGTTTTCACTTACCATGAATATGACAGAACCCTGAAGACTACCGAGACAGCCACTATGGGAGCAGCTCTCTGAGGGGTCACAAAGCACATTTGTTATTCATTTCAGCAACATAGTTCAATCCCCAACTCTCTCTCTCTCTCTCTCTCTCTCTCTCTCTCTCTCTCTCTCTCTCTCTCTCCTCTCCTCTCCCCCTGTGTGTGTGTGTTAAGTTATAACATGATATCCTTTCAAAAAACAAACGCAAACTATGAGTTAATTTCTAACTTTGGCTTTACCCTAATATATGTGCTATTGTTGTTATTTGAATGACCCTTACCACACCCCAGTGGTGAGAGTTACCCAGCCCATCAGCTTCTCTGTGGCTCTCCCCTGACCAGAGCCTGCGATGGCTGTCCTGGACTGTGGCTCCTCGCAGACAGGCACCAGCCATGCTCACTCTTACTCTCTTTGGTTCTGAGCATGTCTGGGTAGACTGTGGCTCCGGGTTTGACCCTCAGGAGAAAGAAGTGTTCAGTGCTCTGACCACGGTTCCTTTTCAGTTCCCCCACAGAACCTGACCCACACCAAACACACCTGCTTCTTAATTCTTCCACTGAAAGGGCAAGAGGGCTGGGTGAAGACCCCAAGAGTGAGAGACAGGGTCCCAGTCTGTCACTCGCCCACTGGTGGCAGTGAGTAATTCACCCAGGGCCCAGGGCGTTCCTCATTTCTAAATGAGGAAGGAAGGCTGCATCCAGTTAATTCCATGAGACCTAATATGTCATTTGTATATTCTATCCAGCAATTTGCCTTCAGACGTTCTCTTTATGATGCTCCGCACAGTGGATGTGATCTCAGTTTCATCTCTGGCTCTGCTTCCTGGTGCTCCCACTGCAAATGTCCACATCACTGTCCTTGAAAGCTGGAGTGAACGAGAATGCCCCTCCCCCACCCCCATATGCGTAGGGAGCAGGACGTTTGCTCCATAGTTAGTGGTGCTGTTTCGGGAAGTGAGAAGGTGCAACCAGGCTGGCGGAAATGCTGGGGGGGGGGGGCAGGCTTGGGGGTGGGGGTGGGGTAAAAGCCTTACCTACTTTACCTACTTCATGTTCACTGTCTCTGCATCCTGCTTGTGATGAAGGATGTGATTTCTCAGCTTCCGGCTCTAGCCACAGTGCCTGTCTGATGCCGTGCCTCCCTGTTGTGATGGATTCTTATCTATCTGGAACACAATGCTGGCGTTTTATAAGAACAACAGGAAGGTAACCAATACGCTCACCTACTGCACGGCATGCCCCAGCCAAGCAATTTCTTTGTATTGTCCCATTTAATACCCACTGAAGGAATGCCAATCAGAACTCATGGAGGTGAGGTATAGAGACCAATACGGGCTTAAGGTAGGAAAGAGCAATTATTAGGTGCTGACTTATTGATTTATTTAGTGATTTACCTAAAGCACCGTTTGTACCAGCCCTTTCTAAGCATGACTTCACTTGCCACCACCTGCAAGAGAATGACCTGGAGAAACAGCTTTAACAATGGGTTGGGTTGTTGCCCTTGACGACCTGCTGACTGACACACACTTCTCTAGAACCTTGCTTGCTTGCTTGCTTGCCCACCTTATGGTTTTAGAGTAGAAAGCCAGGATGCAAATGGAACCTGATACCAAGGCCTTCCAGGAGGTGTCCTGGCTTGAGTCCACTGGTGGCATCCCCTCTTCCATGCTCATTGGCGTTGGAGTGCGGACTCCAGAGAGACTCACGCAAGAGGCTGAGGTAGCAAACAGCCAGTGTTAGAGGTAAGACTGTGAAACCACTTTTGAGGCTCTCCAGACAAGGATGGTGCATAAAATTACACGACTGAGCCAGTGTGACGAGGTGGCCAGTGCTACGCTGGGAAGTGGCTAGCCCAGCCTATACCGCTAACATTCTCAATACTGGACACCAAATGCCACCACTGCTACCCTGAAAACGCCATCAATTCACCACCATCTCCTGTGAGAAGTCCCTTGTGACCACAAGTCTACAGAAGGTGCCTGTCACTTTGTAAGAGAGGACTAGGGAGTAAATGCTTGTGTGTTATATGGAAAGCATTCCTGGAATGGGGGAGCGAGAATCCACCCACAGACAAACCAGAAAGAAAGACTGATTTCCCCGGTGAATATTCCACTGTTATGATCCCTGTTTTCCAAACCAGGGACTGAAAAGGAAAGACGGAGCTGGAGCAGGCCCTTCCCTCCTGGGTGTCAGGAACCTTTGGTAGAAAAGGAAATGTGGGGGTCTAAGAGCCCAAGAGTCTGCCCAAGGTTGGTGACAGGGTGAGCAGAATAGGACTCACCCACAGGAGACAGAAACCCAGCAACTGGCTTCTAGGGAACCACTGCATCCTGATGGTCTCAGCAGAAACCTTCGTGCCCTTCTGTCAAATTCTGGGCTTTCATCCATTTCTACAAGTCACTCTCATTATTCCAAACCCACACGGATAACCTGATCCATCTCGCTGGTGCAAAGTGTGTGCTCACTTGTCCTTAGTCATACGATTCTGATGGAAAACACATGTCCTGGCCTCCACCCCTAACCAAACTGTTCATTGCAATGATCGTAACAATTTGCCTCAGACAAGCAATAGAAGGGACCAGAAACCTTCCCAATGCCAAGTTCTCCCAACACAAACAGCCAATCTACCACAGTGCCTGTGCCACCACCATCAAAAAGCCTCCTGGCCAGTTGGAGTTGCTGTCTTTGCCTGAGGAGACGGACGACCAAAAAAAAAAAAAAAGGGACAAAAGAGGTCTCTGAGCGAAGGGACTTTTCCTATCCCATTCAAAAAGTCTCCCATTCAGGGAGAAGGATATGGCACCTTGGACAGACACTGAAAGATTTTTAGTAGAAAATTATCTATCATGGATGATTAAGAATGGAGGCTAAGTTTCTATTGTTGGCTGATGGGTGTGTGGTGGCGACTGATTGGTTGTTTGGTTTGGTTTAGTTTTGAATATAGAACCTTGCATGTGCTGGGCAAGTGCCTTGAACAAACTGCATCCCCAGTAGGATGGTGTGTTTTAAAATAAAGTACCTTATATGCTTATATAAAGTTGCCCTTATGGGACCAGAACCATGTTCACTGAATGAGCACCATTTATAATTAATTGAACAAGAACAGTTTTAGATGTAGACACTTTGGTGGTCATTTCAACATTATCATTTGGTTGTAGGTATTTAAATACTATGATAGCCTAGGAAGGTAGCATTTTTCCTTATTTGTCATCTTGATTGGCTTAGTTTTTTGGTTTTGGTTTTGTTTTGGGGGGGGGGGTTGTTTGTTTGTTTTGTTTTGTTTTTCAAGACAAGGTTTCTCTGTGTAGCTTTGCGCCTTTCCTGGAACTCGCTTTGTAGACCATGCTGGCCTCGAACTCACAGAGATCCGCCTAGCTCTGCCTCCTGAGTGCTGGGATTAAAGGAGTGTGTCACCGCTGCTCAGCTGATTGGCTTAACTTATTTGTCCATTTTTATTATTACAATGAAGTAGCCGAGGTGGGTTATTTTACAACCTAAACAGGTATGTTTTAGCTCATATTTCTGATCTAAGATCTAGGGCTGTACCTCCAGAGTGTAGTCTTTCTGACAGAGTTCTGAGGAAGCAGGGAGCATCATGTGTCAAGAGGAACCTATGTCCATGTGTCTCCTGGGCTCTCGCCTTCTTAGAGAACTACCAGGATTCACCCATGGAGGCTCTACTCTCACGGCTTTGTCTAAAACTAATCACTTCCCAAATGACCCACCCTTAAACACCCCAGTCAGACCAATGTTTCACCCACTTAACACCCTCTTAAGCCCTCAGTGGGGACTGAGTATCAACATCGGAACCCCAGGAGGGAGCAGGTATACTCATACCATATTCAAGCCACAGTAGCTCCATGTGTTGTAATGTTTTGTGTGTGCTCTAACAAATAAAGCTTGCCTGGAGACCAGGAGCGCAGAGCCAGCCACTAGTTAACCATAGAGGCCAGGCAATGGTAGCACACACCTTTAATCCCAGCATGAGGAAGGAGAAAACAGGAAGTGATACGGCTGGGTGGAGAGGGGAATTTAAGGCAGGTAGAGACGGGAGCCCAGCCCCCTTTTCAGGAGTTGAGGTAGGAAGTCTCTCTGGTGGCTGGCTGCTCTGCTTCTCTGATCTTTCAGCCTTCACCCTAACATCTGACTCCAGGTTTTTATTATTAAGACCAATTAGAATTCGCGCTCCATCCATGGGCTGAAGTTGGTCAGTTTAGAGAAGAGCAGCTGCAGGCGCCCAACAGAGCCCATCTCTCTAAAAAGCAAAGGAACTGAATTCACAAGTCTCAACGGGACATCACAGGATGATGTTCATGCAAACACAAGAGGTGTGTAGATTACCTGTCCTCAGGCTCTACTCAGAGCCCTCGCGGTGCCCCCCAGGGTTTTTACACTGTTTTAAATAACAGCCATAGAGTTGGGTGAACAAGAAAACATTATGCAAAACCACTCGTGACTGAAACAAGCCACCGCGATGGAGGAGCACCCAACCAGAAGCGATCATGGCTACTCTTTCTCAGCTTTGTTTTTAAATGCCTCAGGATCCGTCCAGGAATATACTGCCACCTGCTCCGTGCTCCTTCAAATTCTGTTCAGTCTTCAAAGCTCATCAAAGCCCTCCTCCAAGGGTCCCTCCCTGGCCACCCTGGTCCTTGAAACCTCTTCATCCAAAATAGAGGCAGCACATGTAAGATGTGAAGAGTGAGGCCTTTAATATGAGACAAATGCAAGTCTGGGACCAGCACGTGCTCATTGCCTGGCTTTCGGCTCTGAGCGGTATTTATCCGTGAGGTGAGATGACATGGTTAGCTCATTCAACTTATTGTCTACCTCAGAGGTGGCCAGATTATGTTTTGGGTACACCATGGCCTAATATTGGCCATAATTAATCTCTTGGCATTCAGGGTAGCCAGGAAGAGCTTCAGGCAACTGGAGTGGACAGCATCTGCCAGGCTCCCACACTGTCGTGAGACTGCTTGGCTCCTGGAGCAGTCTCCAACACTCGCCGGCAGAGTCTGGCATGCTAAGCACAGTGGGAAAGTGTCTAGCACCAACTCGGCTGTGCCAGCAACCAGCCGAGAGTGAGCCTCTGCTCACCCACACATGAGACCGGGAGCCCAGCACTGTAGTAGCTACACGGTTGACCTATTTATAGCAGTAGATGTGGGAATTACAGCAGGCCAGACAGGAGCATCTATCAGGTATAAATTTCTGTCTTTGCCTATTTTGAACATTTTGTTCACTTAAGGCTAATGCTACCTTTTAACAATATCCAACCGACTTATGTAAGATGGAGTTTAAAAAAACAAAAACAAAACAAAACAAAACCATATGAAGGCGTATGCCTCCCAAAATGGCAGAGTGGGAAGCTACAAGTATCCATACTTCCCCCAAAGCCAGCTACTGAGCTGGTACGAACTATCAGAACCTACAATTTGGAGTACCTCAGGCTTGTCAGATGTTTACAGCATCCAGTGACATGTCCGACTAAAGAAGGACCAGTGGATTCCAATGACCTTCAGCATGTGCACACCAGCTACCACTTCCCATCTCCCAGGCCAGCAGAAGGAAGCCATACATACTCTGCCCACCATCCCAGGATAGCTCGCTGGTGTTTCCAGCAAAAAGGAAACAGGACTTGAGCAATATGGTGAGTCAGCAACACCTAACAGAGACTCATGGAACACTACTCAACAGCAGCAGAACAGATATGCTTTTCCAACACACACGGAACATTCTCTGGGATGCCAACAACAATGGCCAGTAGATTTGTAAATTACACCAGACAATTGAATCACATCACTGAATGAAGAAGATAGGGATCCATGACCAAAGGAAATTAGATCATGTACCACTATGCAGAAATTAACTTATTGCTGCTAAATAGCCAATGAGAAAAAAACAGAAATCACTGGAAAAATATAAACTATGTTGAGGTGATGAAAAAATACATTGGAGACTAAAACTTACAGGGAATTGCTAAAACAGTGATTACGGGAAAATGAACAGCTGTCGATATCAGCTTCACAAAAAAATCATCACAAACCAGTGACTTGTTTTTATATTTTAAGGAACTGACAAAAAGAATAACAAACTAAACCCAGAGATAAGAAGAAAGAGAAGAAATATCAGAGCAGAGATAAATAATATAGAGACCAGAGAAGCAGCAGAAAACCAGTCATTTGTTTTTCATATAAACAATAAAGTTAGTGAAACTTCAGCATATGAAAAAGAAAAAAGAAGCTGGAACTGGACAGTGGACATGGTACTGACCTTCCAGAGACTGCAACCGTTCTGAGGGAGCACTGTGGGCAGCTGTCCACAGCCAAGTGATGGTCACGGTTGCAACGCACACTGACTCAAGACACAGACGATCTCCACACTCACAAAGCTCTCCCAGGGAAGCTTCGGGCATATTCATCGGTCAAGACTTTTTGGATATGACCCCAAAAGATAACAAGTGCCAGTGAGGATGGGGATAAAGGGGAGCGTTCGGATACTGGTGAGGAGAAGGTCCGTCGGTGCAGCTACTGTAGAAAGCTGGAGTCTCCTCAAAAACAATTAAAAATGGAGCTACCATACGACCTCCCCACCCCCACTCAGGCACAGAGAGATACAACTCACAGTCTCATTTATATGTGGAGTGTAAGAAAACCAAACTCACAGAGGCTGAGAATGGAATGCCAGTTACCAAAAGCTGGGGGTGGTAGATGGGGGAGATGTTGGTCCAAGGGAATAAAATTTCAGTTATACAGAAAGGATCCCTTCAAGAGCTCTACAATTGCCATAGTTAGTGACACCATACATGCAGGAAATAAAGTCTGATGGTTCACCTAAGCCAGCTTAGATCCAGCTACAAATGAACAACAGAAAAAAAAGTTAGACCCCTGCTAATGCCTGCTAGTCTAGCTATCCTGCCCCCCAAAACTAGACATTTAGAATAAAAGAAATGTCTAACAACCAAGCTTGCCTGATGACCTGAAGCCATGGCAAGGTCATGGGCTTGATCAACTTTAAGATCCACAGGATAAAGAAGGTAGAAATGAACTCATGTAAGGTTTATGTTAAGGAGAAGATGAACGTAAGAGGCAGAGGGAAGAACAAGACCTAGGTTATGTGTAAGATTGACCCTCCCATCACTTAATCAAAGAGGGAAGTGGGAAGGCGTCATGTTCGGACTTAAACGTTGTTCTCTGTATTCAATTAGCTTGCCTGCCCTCCTGGGCAGATGCCTGAGTTCCAAGAATTACAAAATAAACTACCTCCCTTTCACTCTGGAGTCTCCATGCACTAATTATGAATAAAGTGTATTTGTTTCTCACATATAAAACACTTTTAAAAATCCCTGAGAGTGATAAGTATGTGAAAGTGATAAACATGTCCATTAGCTTGACTGAGACATCCCATAATGTACACACATCTTAAAACACTATACACAGTTATTTAATTTATATTTACCTGAAATTTTAAATTTATACTTGATTTTTAATAAGGATATTTAAAAACTCTCCCAATAAAATTGATTCTGGGAATGAATGAATGCTACCAAATATTTAAAGGAGAAATGAAGCCAATCTAACTCAATTCTTCCTAACAGAAAAGGGACAAACTCCAGACACATTCTTCAAGATTACTACTACTTAATACTAAACGTAGACAACAATACCACAAGAAAACTGAAAAGAGAAACTATTCTTAGCAATATAGTTTTTTTTTAAAAAGTCTTCAAGAGTATTGATGGCCTCAATTCAATAGCACACTACACGGAGTTCTGAGAAATGTAGGGGTGTGACTGATGCTACATACTTGTCAGAGGATAAGGGTAAAAACACAAAATCATTTCCTAAGACACAGACACAAAAATCCCACACTGAACAAAAGTCAGTGGCTCTCTCTATAAAATGCACTGGGGGAGGGGGCATGGAGTGAACAAGACGAAACTCTCAGCCTGTAGGAAAAGCCAGCTAAGCCAGCCTAATGGTGAAAGGCAGAGATTGCCCCCAAAGATCAGGAATAAGATAAGGATCCCGGCTCTCAACACTACCATTCAGCGTTGTAACTGGAAGCCCTGGCCAAAATTATTAGGCAAGAAAAAAGAAGTTAAAGGCATCCAAACTGGAAAGGAACAGACAAAATGACTTCTGTCTGTAGATGGTTTTATTTCTACACATGGAAACCATCAAAGCCTGCATCCAAAAAAAAAAAAAAAAAAAAAAAAAAAAAAAAAAAATTGCCAGGGTTTGCAGATACAGTCCAGTCACTGGGCCCCAGTCAGCTCATTAAAGAAGTTTCTACATACCAGCAATAAAAGAATGAGAAGGAGAAATAAAGGAAATAATTCCAGGAAGGTGGGCACCAAGTCTCACCCCCAGCCGAGGAGCTATTGGCATTGGATTACTGCTGGGGGAGAGAGAGCTGTTGTTTGTGAATGATGTGAGTCCTGGGATACCAACCCCACTCCAGAGCAGGCCCACACCCAGAAGTAGTGGCCTAACACAGACTGGACTCAAGATGGGACAGAGAGAAGGGGTGAGGTGGGGTAGGAGGACCTGGGAGGAAGAACTGGGGGAGAGGTGAATATGACTAAAAAAAGTTTTAAAAGGGAACAATTGCACCTACAGTAGCACCAGGCTTCTCATAGATGAATGCCATCAACGATGTCAGAGCCTTATACACTGAAAACTACACACACTGCTGAAGGGAAGGAGAAAACCTCAACCAGGAGAAAGATAGCCCACGTTCATGGATTGAGATTTAACTCCAGGAAGGAAATCCTAGCCAAACTGCCCTGTAGACTTGGTGTGACCCCTGGTGAAATTCCAACGACCTCCTTTGCAGAATGAAAGTTTGATGCTCACATTCATGCGGAATTGCTGGGACCCTGAAGATCCAAATTTACAATACTGTGAAAGGAAAACCAAGTTGGAGTGTGCACACTTTCCAGTTCCAAAGAGAACTCTGATGTCACGATTTGGGGGACAGTGAGCACTAGCCCAAGAACAAACACACAAGGTCAAAGAAGAGAACTGGCATCCAGAACCAAGCCAGGAGCCTTCAGCATCAACAGAGAAAGGAGCAACCTCCTCAACACATGGTGCTGAGACAGCTGAAGAGCCACAAACCAAAGACGACACTGGATGCCGTAACCGAGGGGTACTCCAGGTTCAAAACTTACTTCAAAACAGATCAAGAGCCTAAAAATAAGAGCACTTACAGCTCCTACACAGGATCTGAGTTAGATTCCAGAGGACTCAAGACAGTAGTCCTCTGGCCTCCGCCAGCACCGGAATGCACATGGAACACACACATACACTCAGGCACACACACAGAAACACAACCTAAATAAATCCTTCTTAAAAGTTACTGAATACTGTGTGAATTTCACTGATAAGAAAAACAAACCACTGGGTGGTGGTGGCGCATGCCTTTAATCCCAGCACTCAGGAGGCAGAGGCAGGCAGATCTCCGTGAGTTTGAGGCCAGCCTGGGCTACAGAGTAAGTTCCAGGACAGCCAAGGCTACACAGAGAAACCCTGTCTCAAAACAACGAGAGAGAGAGAGAGAGAGAGAGAGAGAGAGAGAGAGAGAGAGAGAGAGAGAGAGAGAGAAGCCAATCCCACAACACTTCTACACATTAGAGTTTCACCATTTTTGATAAATTTTGAAGTTATATTAAAGTTGTCAGGAAAAGAAAGAGCTGTTTGCACCTTTAAATACAATTTCAATGACTGTACACATTCAATCCTGCTAGCATTCAGTTATCATTTTGTAGCACATCATTTTTGAACAGTCTTTCTCAGTAGTAGTGGCTCTCAAGACTGAAGAGACCAGAGTTACAATGTCTTCTTTAGGGATGGCAGGGAGCCACTTCAAGGGTAACTGTAAAACATTATGTTCTGAAAAGAATTTCAGATTTCTCCCTAAGATGTGTGAAAAGAGTCTTTGGAATCTTCTCATATTCTAATTATACACTGTTTAATGTTTGTTCTCACCAATCTCACGGAGCGGTAACTCCCACCTACCGCCATGTTTGCCCCAAACGCTCCCTGTTTATTATTCCTATGTTTACCATGATGTGGAAAATGCCAGGAAGCTGAAAATCGCCTGCACCTTAAAGTTAATTAAATATCATAACTTTTATGTTCAATCTTATCTTTCCCAAGCAAACCAGTTTGCTCAAGTCCTTCAAGTGCTGTGGGTTTTTTTTGTTTTTTGTTTTTTTTTTTTGGGGGGGGGTTGTTTTTTAACTTTCCCTAGCCAGCAGTGTTGTGTAACCATAATCCTTTCAGGTTAGTCCTTGAGCTCATTCCACAAGAGGCCACCACCATTTAGAAAGACCCAGAGTTAATGTGTGACTGACTAGAGAATCTCCAGAGATTTTTCTGGTGTCCATGCTCTTCTATCCATGTTCTCCTTGTTCTCGGATCTGGGAGGACTTGAGCCTCAGGCTGCAGAGAGATAAACGTGCTTGCTGCCCAGAGGAATGTTGCTACAGGAAAGCAGAGTCCTCCCTCAGCACAGACACCGTAAACAGGGTCACTTTCTCTGAAGTGAAAATCTAAGAGGGACAGAACAATATTCCAGATTTAAGATCAAATTGCAATGGCGCCTCTCTTTCAACACTCTACTCACAAAGAGAAATCTAGATTTCTTAGCTTTTTTCTAACTATGAAATAAATGGTGGTTTCCAACTTCACCAAAAATTGGAGATAGTAATCCCATCAGCATGCATCACCGTGAGAAAGCCAGGTAGGAGTTTCTCCTACTAACAGAGGAGAGGTTGGAGGTCAGGGTCTCTGCTGAGGCAAAGAAAGGAGAAAAGTGGGGTCAGATTTAAATAGAGCTATAAATTCCTATGAAGTGAATCTGTGTGAGGTTTTAAAAGTACACTTCATTAGGCACTCGATTTGCAATTTTTTTTTTTTTAAGTACACAGAATAAGCAATAGCTCACAGAACAAGAGAAGGGGCAAACAAGGAGCGTTCACTGCCAAGCCTCAGGCTATTTTAACTCAGAGAACCAGAGAGGAAGGAGCCAGGACGTGCTGGCTAGGTCTCTCAGTTTTAACACTTCCCCCAAGGGGCTCCCACAAACCTCAGAAGCACACACCTAGTTAGAAATAGCCACACCCACTTATTTTTGGAAGGCTCCAATGCCTCCATGTCACATGTTTCTGCCCATGTTGTCAGGGGATTTACAGGAACTCACACTATATATCACAGCTACGTGGCCCTCAGGATCAGGCCAAGAACTGTCTCATTGATACCCATGCAGTGTTACACCTGACCCAGAGCTGTGTCGGGGGTTTTCACGATAAAACAGCTCCTCTCTGGGTCATGGATCTAAAGGGGGCTGATAATGGCAGAGAATGGACAATGCCAACATCCCATCAGCTGACCAGGGCAGAGGATGAGAAAGGATTTCCATGAAGCTGAGAACATTACTCTTCATGGTCTCCTAACTACACCAGTCTCGGTTTTTCCAAATGAAAGAAGACTTAGAGACTAGTGAATGTTAGAAGCAATTTAAAAAAACTAATTTTGAAATCCTATCTTGTTTTTCTTGTTGTTCCAATGCACAGATTGAGTCAATGAGCAGACCCCTGTGCTTGTCACCTTTGCAGCTCACCGTGGTCCCCAGTCAGCATCAAATTCCAATCCAAAGTGCATCTTATCCTGGAAAAAAAATTTTTTTCCATTAACCAGACATTCCGGGATGGAGAGAAAATGATCTTTGGGTTAAATAACAAATCAATTTTGTTAACAAAAATCCATCCACTAAAAACCGATTTTGTTTGTAGTCTGTGCATGCCTAGGAGCCTCATGTGACTATAAAAGCTTGATCATTGTTTACCAGTGTATGACAAGATAGAAACGGTCTGCATTTTCTTAACTTTAAAGTATAATGTTATGAAATGTGGACAATATTGGTAGTGATTAAGATAAAATTAGTACTGTTTAGGTATGATAACCAGGAATTGAAAATGACACAAATCCCCTTCCATCAGCCCTGTTCTTTCCCTGCATGTGCTGGAGAAACCCCACAAACAAGGACCCCCTTGCAACTAAAGGTTTGTTGAGGGTCATAGATGGCAAGAAAGTTTTCCATCTTAAGACTTGGGGGTCTAAAGAGAGCTCCAATTGGAAATGAAAATAACGTGGGAGCCATGACATGCCCATGGGGAGAATCTTCACAAAGGACCATAGCCTCACTCACAGCTCAGACACAGAACCACAGAAGCAGTAGAGCCCGGGTACATGCATGAATATGCATTTCCTTTTGGGGTAGTAATGCCCACTGGTGAGCACGTAGGAGACTTGTACATCGTGGTGAGGGCAATCTCTTCATAAAATCAGTGCACACATTCAGCTTAAGATTGTGCCAGGGCCTCACCAGCAGGGGCCCAGACTGGGAAAGGCCACTGAGCACAAATCCTGGTGACTAATGTCTACCTGTCTGACTTTGACTTCAGGGAGAACATGGATCTGAGTCCTGCTTGCCTGGAGTTCTGGCAGGTATGTTCTCCACTCTGGAAGAACAGCCACAGTGAATTTGCCCCTCTAGGTGAGTGCTCAGGCTAATCAGAAACCCACTGTTCCAATCCAGCCTCACAGGCCTTGCCAGGAGGGGAGAAAATCGACGGAAGAGAGAAACAAGTTGGAATCACTGACACTGAAGCTTGAAATCAATCTCTGGGGATGCCAGTTAGTTTCTTCTTATCTGTCTGCATTTTTAAATTTGCAAAAATAAAGTATTTGCACAAATACAACCAAGCCAGTAAGATGCAGAGTGACCCAGGGTCATTTGTTAACCACACACAGCCTTCTAAATGTCAACTGAGCAAGCATGGCCTTTCTTGACTGGAGCCTGCTCTGGACAGTGGGACCATCTACCAGTGTGTGGAATGGTACAGATTTTCAATTATCTCCAGAGGTTCAGTGCCATACTGCCTGTGAAGATCCCCATTTACTAGATGATGTCTTCCATCTCTAAAATCTGCTCTACAAGTTTAATCAACTTGGCCTGTTTTCTTTGGAGATCATCATCCTGCAGAAAGGACAAAAGCCTATGGCCCCATTCCACACTCATCTACACATTCCTTCAGTCTTCACTATCTCCTTCTCTGCTCTCATATAGTTTTACAGTTTCTTCCAGAAATGAGTGGTTACCCTTGACTCAACAATGTGGCTTACACACAGTGCTAGGAAAGTTAGATTTAAAGATGAAATTTTAAGATTACCCTGTACATAGAGATACTTTAACATGGAAGCAAAAAACATCAGAACCCATGGGATACAATGACAATAGTCTAAGAGGGAAGATTTCAGCCCCAATATTAAAAAATTGAGAGAGTTCAAATAAATAAATTAATGATGCTCCTTAGGGGTTTGGAAAAACAAAAACAAGCCAAACTCAAAATCAGTAAACAAAAAGAAATAATAACAGGGAAGAAATTAGTAAAGTGGAAATAAGAAAAACAATACAAAGAGTCAGTGAAAGAGAGTTAGATGTTAGCATATATATAATAAACACACACAGAGACACTTAACCAAACTAACCAAAAGAAAGAAGTGACTCAAATTAATAAAATTAGAGGTGGGAAAGAGTCATTTCAATTGATAACAGTAAAATTCAGAAAATCACCTTTAAAATGGAAAATCTATTACATTGGAAAATCTAGAAGAAATGAATAAATCTCTAGATGCATGTGGTCTATCAAAATTAAGCTGAGATGAGGTAAATATTTAGGCAGATCTATAATTAATAGTGATATTGATTTGGTAATGAAAATATTCTCTAGACCAAAAAATGCTCAGTCCCTGATGGATTCACTAGTGAATTCTACCAGACTTCCAAAAAAGAATACCAATGCTTCCCAAATTAGCTCATTAAAAAGTCTTTTGAGTTGCTTGTTCCACTTTCTATTCCAGGGTTGAGAAGGGTAGGCACACTGGGATGTAGTGGTATTGTGTTCCCTAAAATATTGCACACCCTAATAAATGTATCTGGGGTCAGAGACAGAACAGCCACAATATTAAACATAGAGGATAGGCAGTGGTAGCACACGCCTTTAATCCTAGCATTCCAGAGGCAGAAATCCATCTATTTGAGGATACAGCCAGGCATGGTGACTCACCCCTTTAATCCCAGGGAGTGATGGTAGAAAACAGAAATTAGTAAAGTGGAAAACAGAAAGGAATACAAGGCGTGAGGACCAGAAACTAGCAGCATTTGGCTGGTTAAGCTTTTAGGCTTTTGAGCAGCACAGTTCAGGTGAGATTCGTTCGGATGAGGACTCAGAAGCTTGCAGTCTGAGGAAACAAGACCAGCTGAGGAACTGGCGAGGTGAGGTAGCTGTGGGTTGTTCTGCTTCTCTGATCTTCCAACATTCACCCCAATAACTGACCTCAGGTTTGATTTTATTAATAAACACCTTTAAGATTCCTGCTACAGACCTGCCAGTTGGACAGTCCTGCTGTGTGGAGCCCTCCCTGGTCTAGCCCGGTCTTCCTTGAAGAAATGAGCAGCTTCTTTCTGTGCATGAGATGCATTGTGACTTCAGCAAACAGGCGTGTGTGTGGTCTGCAGTACTCGGGACTGCAAAACGTCTAACAGTGTTGTAGCCCTGCTGACCTCCTTTATGCTTCAGAAGGGGGTGAATTAATAAAGAAGAGATTTCTGTGTGACGGTGCAAATTGGCACTGGCTCCTTTACACTAATGCAGTTATGGTCCTGTTGTAGTATATAAGCCTTAGAAGACGCAAAGCAGGCGTGTTTTAGCAAGTTAGTGTTCCTGAGCCTTGTGTGTGACTGTGATTATAGAGGTCCTACTCTACTGACACTTATTCTCTGCTCTTTGACCAGTTTTGAGTTTCTGCATTAACCGCCATCCACTACATAAAGATGTATTTCCGATAAGGTCTGAGAGCTGCCCCAATCTATGGGTATAGAAATATGAATTTAGAACGAGTCTTATACTATGTCCATTTAACAGAACAACAGTGAACTCCCCAGCCGTGTGTGCTTGGCCTGTTGTCTTTCTTTATAACTGTTGCTACCTTTTAAGCAATGGCTGTCCTAATCAGCAACTGTAACTCTAACTGTAACTGTAACTACCAGCAGCCCAAGGTGTGCAGCCTGAGGGGATTCTGCTGCCTCAAGCACCGACTCTTTCAAAGCTAAGAAGAGAACTTATCTAAATCTCTGTCCCTCTAAAGAACTCAAGATTCAAAAGTTGAGGTGGAATTCTGCTCCTCAGAGAGGCTGAAGAGCAAGTCGCTCACCTCCTCTCCTAGGTCAGACATCCTTCTCCCAGGCCTCACTTAAAAGCCCTTCTCCACCTGGTTCCTCCCTACCACTTCCTGTCAGCTAGTTGTGATGCAGCCTCCTGACAGCAGGTGAGTTTTATTTAATGAAACAAATGTAACTCATCTTTGTATCATTAAACAGATGTTCCAGATCATAGACAAAAGTAACACACCTTAAAATAATATTCTACTACACTGGCCAAATTTACAGCTTTGAACATGAGTTTCTTTTTGTGGACTGGAGTTTAAATCTAATCAGAAAGCAGTTGGTTACCCTATATTTATGCTAGTGTTGAAGCCATGGACACATCTTTCCACACTGTAGTTCAAAGCATCCACAGCTGGGTTAAACTGTTGATGATAATGTTCATGTTAAGAGTGTTAAAGTAACAATGTATCAGGCTTATGGCCTATGTGTATAAGACCTCTAGTCTCCTAGATGATCTCTCCTAGAGAAATCTCACAACTAAGAATAATTCTGTTTACAGAAAATATGCTAAATTCCTGCATCTCTATGACCTAGAGTTCTATCTAGTATATCAACTATAATCCCATCAGCTACCCTGTAACTACATTGGAATTCTTTAGCATCTCTTTGAAGACAGTAACTTAAATACTCTTGACTTTTCTTACTTTCTTCCCAAGTGCCTCTTTCCCTTAGCCCTGATGTCTAAACTATATATTAAAATCTCTTTTAATAAACTCTAACTATACCTCAGACTAAAAAAATACTTAATACATTTAGTTATAATTATTTACTAGGTGGCATATGAAAGATCATATGTACATACATGAAAATACATATAAAATCAGTGAAGGAGAATAAGCTTGGCCATTTGTTGATATACAGATGATAGAGGATAGATAGGGAGAGAGAGAGAGAGAGATAGAAAGAGAGAAAGATAGATAGATAGATAGATAAATAGATAGATAGATGAATATCCAAATCAGCTTCTTCTCACCCTATAAACTCTAAAGACAGAATTCTTGTTCAATAAGACATTGAGTGTTTCCATGTCTTGTCCCTCTTTCTTTTCCCAGCTCTCTGCCTGGGACAGAAGGTTCCATCCAACTGCCCCTTGTGATAGGTGTTTCCTTATTCTTTCTTTGATTGCAACATTCTTTGAAGATTTAAAGATCAGATCCACACTGATGCGAAAGTAAACACAAAGGTCTCTTAGGTAATTTATAAAATATTGTTCTAAAATCCAACAAAATCAGTGTGCTAAAAAGGAGTGCACAATTCCCTAAAATTAAGCATTCCCCAAATTCTTCAATAGGACCAGAATAAAGTGTTCTTTGGCATTTTCTACACAGGCCTAACTAGTACAAACTACCACCATGGGTTAAAACAACCATTCATTTTTAAAAATATTGACTGAACAATTATGCCAGGTACTATTATACAACAGGGAAGAGAACCAACAAAAATTCTTACATTTATGAAATTAATGTTGGTAATATGATATCAGTGGGTCAGCTCTGTGCTCAGATTGGCCTTCACATCACCATGGGGAACTGGAGACGGGTGCATGCTGCTCAGACATGGGGTGGGAGGAAGGGGAGCCTCCCCTACAGGAAGTGGTTCATGGCGATGCAAACGTGAGTTGAAAGTTCAGACAATCAGTTCAAAATCCTGAAGGTGCTTTCTTCATGCAGATGCATTCAATGAGTCAACTTTTATTTGATAAGAAAAAAATGATACCTTGTAGAAATTGAGAGGAACCCAGAAAAATGGTAGATGCCATATAATCCTAACAGATGGCTGCTTTTAAAATTGCTTATTTGCTTACTTCAAGAAGATGCTGTAATTTACTAACATTTAGAGCAAAATGGTTCGTTGTGGCTCCTGAAATGTTACTATAACCCTATGATTTAAACTCACATTGGCAGCTACAGGTTAATATTGGTCAAAGTATTAAAATTACACAAAATTGTATTTCACACAGCCAAGTAGTTAAGTGATGTCCAAATGCACTGGACTGATGACCAGTCTCAGCCCACAACCGATCTGCAGCCTGCCTGGCACAAAGCGCCCTTAGTTTGGTTTCCAGTCTCGCTGAGTCCCAAATAAATTCCTTTATTCATGCAGCTAAAACAGTAGTAGAGATGGTGTTCTTCGTTGGGAGGGGAGTGGGGGTTTTCCTTTGACAATCCCAGAACATCACTTCCAAGGTTCTTTTCTTTTTAACCAGGAGGTAAAGACAAGAACTCTCTCAACGCAGGCCAGTGACAGAGCTGACCACCATGTTTTCTTTCTCCATCTTTCTTTAGACCATGCCTGAATGATGGCGATGTAATCTGTTAGCAGCAAGTGCTGGAAGTGAGACATTTGGATTCTACAATGTGCCTAGTTTGCCTCTGTTGAGTTTTCTGCTTTTCCAGTATGATGGAAAGCTGTTCCTTTCTGAGAACCTAAAAGGTTATATAATGGATGAACTGCACAGGAGACACATCAGTAGAGAGACTGAACAGAGAGCAGCTGTTCATTTCCACTGAACAGGGGACAGCATATCCCAGTGCTGGTCCACACTGACGCCCAGACATACCCCTTCCCTCGCTGCACACACAGCCCATCTGCAGAGACGGCTCCACTAAAGTCTGCAATCCAAGGAAGAACTGCTAGACTCTGTAGCCTCTGAGGTCCTGGTCAAGATGACTTCACTCTGCATATGGTTTTCCCTGAGATTTTTCTCCACAAGATAACAAGGGGAGTCATCAGAGACCACAGTGATACAGCTAAACCTAAAGTCCTGGTAATAAATGTTGTCTGGAAAACCCCAGCCTGCCAGCTAATCAGACAAGAACTAGCATATCTTTCAAAATAAGGTTCTAGTAACCCAAAGAATCTAGCCTTTGGGGGAGTGGAAGATTGATCTTTAACAGAGACAGAGAGAAACAGACAGAGAGAGAGAGAGAGAGCGCGAGAGCTAAAGTTAACTGAGTTTGACCACAGTTCCTCATAGATTCAGTTATAGCAAACAAATACTCAGTGATCAAAGCCCCTTGTGGAGAGGTCCTCTCATTGAGGACTGATCCAAAAGGAGTTGAAAGGAGTCACCATTCTATTATAAACTGGAGCAGGTAGGGCCACGGCACAGAGCTATGTGAGGTCTATGTGTAGCAGCAGATGGAGGGTCTTTCTGAAGTCACAAGTGCATCATGACAGTGATATTTCAAAAGACAACACCACCCAGAAATCTTGTAAACCGTGACAAAGTCACTGAAATGCTTAAAACTTGAACGGGAGGGAGAGGGCTGGTGGCACATTCACAGGGCCTGTGAATCTTGCTATGTCCCCAGCATGTTCCTGTGTCGGATGGCCAGGGACATTGGATGCTGTCCAGGAAGGCGATCTCTCCACTTCAGTTGAGGCAGGACTCTCATAAAGAGGGAATTCTCTAAAGTCAGCTTGAGAATCCTTAGTCATACAAACCATTTACTATAGTGATCTGCTATACATAAAACATACTCCCGACAGCTAGTAATTCTCAAAATGATGTCACCAAGTCCTCAGACAGGACCAGGCCTCTGGCAGGACCTCCTCATTTCATTGGGAAGCAAGCATAAGAGGCTCTTGGAATGTCAACAGCTGTGACCAAAATAAGAAACTATTTTGTCTAAAATTAGTGAGCTTCTGCAAGAGGCTCTTTGTTCTGTTGAAAGGCAGGGGGTCCCGGCTGTTCTGCACTTTCACAGATAGGACACTGACTTTGTCCCTGCAGTGAGTCTGTTATGACTGATTGACTCAGAGCTTTGCTTGGGTGTATATATAAACATCACAACTGACATGGAGTTTCAGATATCACAATTCGAACAGATGAACGTATGAGCAATGCCTCCCCTTCTTCCCTGGTGAACTAAATAGAAAACACAGTGGATGGGGCTAGAGAGATGGCTCAGGGGTTAAGAGCACTGACTGCTCTTCCAGAGGTCCTGAGTTCAATTCCCAGCACCCACATAGTGGCTCACAACCATCTGTAATGAGATCTGATGCCCTCTTCTGTATACATAATAAATAAATAAAAATAATAAAAAAGAAAACACAGTGGTGTAGACACCAGCACTGAAATGTTGTTAAAGAACAATTGTCCACTTCCCACTGAACAGGGGACAGCATATACATATGTATAGGTGCATATGCATAGTGAGGCTAAAAATAGGTCCCACAAACACATGTGATCTATTAAATGAAATCTAATAATCAAGAGAGACAGAGACAGAGACAGAGAGTGCCTAACCTTGATACATGTATAAAGCATATCGCAGTAGCAAGTGATCTACAAAACTATTTCACACCCTTCTGTATGCTTCTTAGCTGGGGTAACTTTGCACCCCAGGACACTGAGCAAGGTCTGGGGACATTCTGAGTTTCTCTAGGGAAGGAAGCGAAACTTCTACCCATAGAGCATGGGATGAATCCACAACAAAGAATTACCTGTCCCTAAACGTTAACAGAACTAAGGGTGTGAACTGTACCAGAGCAAAGTTTAATGTGAGTCACACCCTTCATTCCAAAATGTCTAGCAACCCTGTAATCAGAAAGGAAACGGAAACTGGAAGGCAATTAAATAGCAAATGTTTTATTTAGCCTAACCTATCCAAAGTTTTAGGTTTCAACACTGCATCGATATTTTCATATGTCTGGTACGTTTCACACATTTTTGTTTGCCCGATGTGGACCTGATATACACAGGGCAGATCATTTCAGATTTGCTACATTTCAGATACTAAACAGTCACACTTAGGTGGTAGCTACCATCCTGGAAAGTGGCATCCTAGAATTTTGTAATATATAGTTCATTTTGTTGAGTTGATGAAGAGTTCTCTCTCCCAATTATAAGACATGAGAGGAGGGATTGTACCAGCCTTGAAATGTGGCTTTCTGTTTTTACAACAACGCCATGGCAGGTACACTCCTGATGAAGCCTTCAAACAGAGCTCGGAAAGAACATGTGGGCAAGCAGAGCTGTCTGCCACAGGCTGATGATGGACGTCGAACTCCTTAGCTGACTGGTAAATGAAAGACGATAGGACGAGACCAAAGAGCGGTTTGGAAAGCTTAGGTCTCCGAACACTGACGTTCACTGACCACTACCTCTCAAATCTTTGAAACGCATTATAACTGGTTACCTACCTATAAATGTCTCAGGGTCCTTTCCTTCTGCCCAAACTTCAGAACAACTTTTGAGTCTCAAGTAAGTTTTGTTGAGTGCTGGGTCAATCCTCCCACTGTGTCTGTTTGGCCTGCACCATGCACAGACCATTGTATTTTGCAATAAAGGAGGATTAAAACAGCTCGTGTGAGTTGCTTACAATCTTCTTGGGAATAAATAAATGATAACATATGAAAGTGATTTTAGGACATTTACAAAGCAACGTTTTACTGAGTGTTTCTATAAACATGACTCCATCCTCCGGGGCATTTTTTAAGGAATATGGTTCACTTTGTTGATGTAGAAATAGCTGAATATCATGGAAACGTATTAAAATTTACTGGCCGCATGTCAGCCAACTAAGCCAGTTTCAAACAGTTGAGTTTGGTTTTATTTGGCACACACATGGGCAGTTAGTTAAATGGTTTACTCTTTAAAAAAAAACCGCATGTGTTATCTTTTCAGAAGAGGAGAAATTTCATGGCTAGATTTCATGAAAATATCTATGCCACCACAAAAATGTCACAAAATAGAAAATGCACATTCTTTCTCACCTCTCCTCTGGAATTAGAGTCAGATGAGCAGACAGCAGCTCTTCTGTGGGGCGGTGGGTGGGAGCACACACTGCTGTGAGGGCTGAGGGACTCAAACCACAGGCTAGAGTCTGGGCCCTCTTTTGTCCTCTGTGCGTTTGTGCCAAATATAACCTGGAAAAGGGGGAAACAGCTTGCATTTGTTTATATTTATCTGGTATTTTTGTAAACAAGACAAGCGTCTGAGCGTCATTCTGAGAACTTTCAACCAAGTACAGGAATAGTTGTGAATGTGGACACAACACAAATGCACTGATTTAGTCTGTGGAAACATTACCTCAAGCACGCAGCTAGGCAAAGAGAGCTGGAAATGTTAGAGCTGTGCCTAAGGTGGCCAGGCCTAGTTCTGCTGGATCACATTTTAATTCACAGTTTAATCACATTTTAATTCAGTTTTTCTCACAAGCTGGTTTCTAAAAGAAAATTGTTTGCTGCAAATAATCAAAATAAAGAGTTCTCTCTGTATAAGCCATGAGAGAACAGATTGCTCCAACCTTTACAAAGGTCTCTTTGTTTTGAAATGATGTCATGGAAGGACCATACCGGATGACAGCTTCAAATGTAGCACACAAAAAAACATGGAGGCAAGTAGAACGGAATGGTCACAAGTAGATGACTTTCTGGGGGGTTTGAAAATCTTTACAATTCAACAGTGAAAAACTAGTGTCCTGATTGAAAAGAGGCAGAGGACTGAAAATATTGCTTCAAGCAAGATATGCAGCTGTCTGATGAACACCTGGAAACAGGCCCAGCATCACTAACCACCTGAGGAGATTATACCACCTGCAGATGGGGCCATCCCTGGGCTGGTGGTACTGGATTCTGTAAGAAAGCAGGCTGAGCAAGTCATGCGGAGCAAGCCAGTAAACAGCACCTCTCCGTGGTCTCTACATCAGCTCCTGCCTCCAGATCCCAAACCTGTTTGAATTCCTGCCCTGCCTTCCTTCAGGGATGAACTGTGATCTGGAAACATAGGCCAAATAAACCCTTTCCTCCTCAGCTTGCTTTTGGTCATAGTGATTCACTGCAGCAAGAGAAACCCTAAGACACAGTGTGAGGCCTGAACTTGTAACCTGGACACAGCTGGGAAGAAGGAACCTCAGTTGAAGAACTGCCTCCATCAGCTTGGCCTGTGGGCATGTCTGTGGGGCATTTTCCTGATTGCTAATTGATGGAGGAGGGCCTAGCCCACTGTGGGCAACAACATCCCTATGCACAGCTAGTAAGCAGTGCTCCTCCACCGTGTCTGCTTCAGTTCCTACCTACCAAGGTTCCTGCTTGAGTTCCTGCCCTGACTTCACTCAGCGATGGAACATGACCTGGAACAGTAAGCCAAGAAAACCCTGTCCTCCCCCCGAGGTGCTTCTGGTCATGATGTCAACCATAGCAGCAGAAAGCAGAGTCGGGTGAGTACATGCAAGCCCACTCCCTGTGTTCTGTCTGCTCTTGTCATGATCCTGTCCTTACTTCTAGAGAAACCAACAAGCCAGACAGGAAGCCTGGTTGGCCTGGCCGGCGTTCCTAAGGGCCAGCTCCCAGATCAGTACCATCTCTTCTTGATGTCACAGACACTTCACACACAGGTTTCACAACCGAATCACTGTCTTCTGCCATGTCTGCTTTCCCTTCTCTGGTCCCTGCGCAGCCAGGGTCACCACAGTCCTCTTAGTCACCCAGTCCATACCCTGCTGGATTTCTCCCCTATTCAGCAAGGACATGAACGTTAGATCATGGTCCTAGCTAAGAATATTGAGTTGGGGGCGGTGGTGGCACACGCCTTTAATCCCAGCTCTCAGGAAGCTGAGGCAGGCTAGATCTCTGTGAGTTCAGGGCCAGTCTGGTCTACCGAGCGAGTTCCAGGGCAGGCACCAAAACTACACAGAGAAACTGTGTCTCAAAAAAAAACAAAAAACCACTTTGGACAGTGGTGGCGCACACCTTTAGAGCTCTGTGAGTTCGAGGTCAGCCTGGTCTACAGAGTGAGTTCCAGGACAGCCAGGACTATTTCACAGGAAACTTTGTCTTGAAAAAAAAAAAAAGAATATTGAGTTGGGGGGGGGCAGTAAGATGGCTCAGCAGGTAAAGGCACTTGCCAAGAAGCCTGATGACCTGATTTCCACTCATAAGACCCATATGGCAGAAGAGGCCCGGCTCCCACAAGTTGTCCTCACGTGTGGACACATACACAGAAAACAAATGTTAGGCATTTTTCAACAGCAACAGCAACACGAGAGTGCTGAATTGGAAAAGTTGATCTTTTAATGGGGTTGTCATCTCAGTTCTACTAGGATTGCCTAGGTAATTTAATGAGCTGTTTCTAAGATATTTGAAAGTATAAAATAGATACATTTTGAACAAATTGTATTATCTTGCTCCTCTGTTTATTTATTTCACTACAAATTAGACTATGACATCTGACATGGATCCCCAAATCGACAGATTGAAATAGAAACACAGCTAGGTAGATGAGCAAATCATTTGTCCGAATTGGCCTCTTGTCTCAGCGACAAGGCCAATCGTTATTTATTCCCTTTCAAATACAGCTGAGTTATTTCCTAGGTACTTGAAAATGTTCAAGAATGTATTGAGAAGCTGAACACGGTGGCACACACCTGTAATCCCAGCATTTTAGAGACTGAGGCAGGAGGATCATGGGTTATAGTTCAGCTTGGGCTACATAGTAAGACTCTATCTCAAAAAAAATAATAATAATTCTTGTCTTTTTGTCCAGTCAGTGTTGTTTTTCATGTGTGAGCTCCCTATTGGCCCCAACTATAAAAGGCACACTATATACACTTTTATTTCATTTATGTTTTATTTTAACTCTTTTTTTTTTTTAATTTAGTAAACCTTTATGTCAAAACATATACTTGTCAGCAAACCCAGGCAGGCTTTGAAGTGGCACTGGATTTGTGTGCCTTACTCCCTGCTTAGATTCAGGGACAGGGTCAGATTCATCCCACAAAGCCTGGTTTAGTTCAGCCAGTAAGTGTTTCTTGAATAAATGATTTTAGGGCTGTTAAACAACTGCACCACAGAGAGAAGGTTCCAGAAGGGCAAGACCCAGGGTCATGCTACAGGCTTCCCTTTGCCCTGCTTTCTACACCATTTTTCACCGGTGATTCAGTGAGTCTGTTTACATCACAATTGCTATTTTGTGGATGGCGACAGTCTGGGAGGAGTAAATATATGAACTTGCAGGCACAAGAATGAATGAATGCTCCCTCAGTCCCTCTGACAGCTGAAGGAAGGGGGGAGGAGGAGGAGGAGGAGGAGGAGGAGGAGGAGGAGGAGGAGGAGGAGGAGGAGAAGCAGCAGAGGCTGAGTTTCGGAAGGTGAATTTTTGTACAGGCTAACATGAAAAGCATGAATCCACTCCATCCCCCACCCCTCCTCCATACACAGGACAGAGGCAGACTTTTGAGAACAGACTTCAGAAACAGCACAGGGTGGCCACCACCAAACTCTAATTTGGGGAAGACTTTTATACATGGAGTTATTCTCCACATACCTTGAAAATTACAAAGTTATACCATTCCAAACTGAATAACCATCTTCAGGGTTCCATGGACTACACTTTGCCTGGATTAAAATTGCCCCCATGTGGCCGCCCACTCTCAATTTCCATGGAATCGGCTGGGCTTTGTCATCTTCTTCTTGAGCAAAAATACAATCATGTGCCATTGAACGCCAAGCTCTATGAATCATGAGAAAATGAAATTTACAGAAGCATGTAAGAACTCGCAGAGGTAGAACCAGGCAGGAGCTTGGCAGACAACCCTCCCCATGACTAGGAGACTGGCATCGCTGTGGCTAAATGTAGGTGAGTAGTCAGAGCACTTGTTCTGTTTGCACACTCAAAAGAGTCTTCTAGAAGGTTCTCAGATATCAAGACACACCAAATAGGAATTGTTCCAACACATAAGTTCTCCATGAGCACCTTTTCCAACCCCGGTGTCGGCACAGGGCATGATGGTTAGAAACAGCCCAGAAAGCTTCCCAGCGAAAGGAGCCAGACCGATCCCCTTTGCACAGCTTAGCACAAGTCTGCCTCCCTCATCTTTCTGTCTCAGTCTCTCTCTCCCTTTATGTGCGTGTTTCACTGTATCAGCACCAGGACATCTACAGAAGTAATGTCAACAAATTAATCCCCAGACTCATTAGAAAGCAAGTTCAAGCAGTTGGTCACTGATAAGGTTTTTACAATATACCAGGGCCATAATTCATAAGTGATGACAAGCCCCAAAATGTGGCCTCTTTAAACATGGAGGTACCAGTCTACAAACCTCACACAACTATACTACTTCCTATAAAAATGTCCAAACACAGACAAATCCCCTTCTGGTCCATGGAGGATGCTAGAAGGAGGTGACCCTCAATTAGGCGTCGGTAAATTAAATGCAAGTACATAACATGGTTTCGAAACGACTGCCATGGATTTCGGGGATCTGTTTGGCATACTAGACACCTAATTGACTAGCTTCAACTTGATTTTTAGAAATCAAAGCAAAGGCTGACTGACTGGTATATTCATATCATAAAATGCCAGCGGCACCGCATGCCACGGGTAATTAATGTTAGGATGGGGAACAGAGCTAGGGAGCAAAATTTTCCACCTGACTCTCTCCCTTAATGAAGAAGCACACATCCAAGCCACTTACATACAGCTCAGCATCCTCTGCCGTCTACTTCCTCCTTGACTCAGCCATCCTTCTGTGGGCTGCCTGACCAAAGCCTCCAACAAGCTGC
Organism: Onychomys torridus; assembly: GCF_903995425.1. NCBI lineage: Eukaryota > Metazoa > Chordata > Mammalia > Rodentia > Cricetidae > Onychomys > Onychomys torridus. Next base: position 61,664,192 of record NC_050458.1, on the reverse strand, counting down.
CTGCCATTTGGGGTCGACTAGACCAGGAGAGCTGGCAGGAGGAGCCGGTGTGCTCTAACGGGACCCTCAGCCCTGCAAGTGTCCCTCCACTTGTTCATCTTAAGCTCTTCCTGTTCCTGCCAACCCCGTTCCACCCTGGGAAAGAAGCTGTTCCCATAACTGTCGATCCAAATCCAAAAGGAAGTCCTTAGAGAATGAGTACTTATGGCTGACGTTACCGAAGGTGAAGAGCAGATGCCCATCAGAAACACCTTGGTTCAATATTAAACATACTTGCTCTTAAGATTCCTTCAGCTACTTGATGCCCCGGAATCTCACTCACTGCCTTTCTCTTGTGGGGCCCAGTAGGGTCTCCTCCCAGCTCTACGACTCCCTCCACTTCCTTGACTGTTTCTCCTCCGCTGCCCTTCCTGCCTATCTTCCCAACTCCAAACCAGCTCCCAGCAAGTTCCGCCTCCAGTGAGTCCTCAGACTGCCTAATGCAGTCAGATCAGCAAGAACAATGTACGTCTTCGGTCAACAAGACTCGCCTCTCTTGGGAGCCGGTTACGGGGGTTCAGGTCATGTCCCTCTTTAAACGGGAACCATTTTTGTCAAGGTAGTTTGGTGCAGGATTTGCGAATATAGGGAAATGGTTCCTGATGCCTCTGCAGGGTCATTACTTGTTTAGAATGTAAAGTTCAGATGTCCCAATACTCAAGGCAACTTATTAAGCCAAGGGGCTCTTCCTGTTCAATACTGAGAGGACCACTGTACAAACAGCCGTGGGATCCCAACGGCTAATAAGTCATTTTGACCTGTCTTCTTGCATGTCGAGCCAGGTTGGCACTGCTATCTGGAGCTATCTGAAATGCCATGGAGCATGTCAGCAAGTCAGCAGTCACCCTAACATGAGTGAGCTGTGGAGAAAAACAGCATTTTATGCCAGCTTCGAAGCGACTAGTTAGCAAATGAGCGTGAGCCCAACTGCTTCTCCCCCAGCCTGTTGGCTTTCTGCCGAGGTTCCGAGCATTGACTTGTTTATAGATTTTGTGTTGACAAGCTGATTTTATACTCTGTAGCTCTGTAGTAAATTCTGCCTCTAGAGGAGAGGAGAGGAGAGGCTCTTCATTCTGAACATTGCTTATCTTACAGATACTGGTATCTGAATCCCAAATATGAAGTGAATTTACAATGTGTTTTTGAGATGGATTGTTAGTCTGTTAGTTGGTTTGGGGCAAGATCACTTTAAAAAAAAAAAAAAAAAAAAAAGGAAGGAAGAAGTATTTTGCTAAAGAGAAAAATCATTCCCAGGCTCACTCCCTACATTTCCGTGCTTCTGACAAATGCCAGGAAGATTCTGGCAGGCTAAACCCAGGTTTCTGGCGAAAGGCATCTCTTCCTTACCAAACTGCTCAGTCCTGGATTAGAGATGCCATGCAGTCCACGATGATTGTGAGGATCCAGTTCATCAGCCTCTGAGTCACCAATCATCTATATCCACCATCTGTAATTAGAGTATAATGGAAGATATTAGCTTAAGAGAGGCTGTGTACAACCCACCCACAAAGGAATATACATTGTAGTAAATATAAGATGTGCTAGAGTTAAGTCAAAAACACAGGAATTCACTGTGGCATTTCAGATAGAAAACAGATGCTAAAATTTTATTACTTGAACTATTGGGTTTATGCCTACTAAATTAATTATTCTAAATTATATGTTTTTATTCCTAGGAAATTGGGCTTTTGAATAGAAAATATGTGTATACATCTTAATATTAATTAAAATGTTCTTTTTTTTCTTAGTTACTTTAATTCAGAATTGTGTCTGTTTTCAATTTCCTTTAATGGTTGATATACTTCTATTTAATTAAATCAAATATGTTATTAGTGGGATATAAATACAAGCACTTTTTAAAAGCACGCAACGTGCCAGTGTGATGCGCATGGCTAAATTTGAACCTCAAATCCTTTGCAAACCAACTGGCTTACAGTTATTCTGCTGTATTTTTCCATCACAGACAAAGGCAGCTTTGGACTATCTTATAAATTCAGAGTCCAGGGAATTCCAATGAGATAATGTCACTGACCTCGAGTACACATAGTCACTGGTGGATGTTATAGTACGATAATGTGAAAGTTGCAAAGGGTTCATTCTCAGACTCCGTCGGGAAACCTGCTAAATCAACAGGAGCATGAGGTAGAGTGTGGACTAAGAAAGCAGAACTCTACAGCGTGTCTCCTAAAACAGGAAAGGTGAGACTAAGAGGGAGCCTGTCCACTTGACGTTTGTCCAGCATGGCAGCATCTCCCATGAATTACTGTCCCCTGTACCACTTAAGTGGCCAAACACAAAGTCACCTTGTAGCTCACTAGTTTTTGTTCAACTGAACATGGGGTTGTTGTTGTTGTTTGGGGGGGGGGGGCTCATTTTGGTTTTGGTTTTGGGTTTTTTGTTATCATTTAAGTCAACTAAATTTTTCCAAAGCATGAAGCTGCATTTAAAAAAAAAAAATCAGAGTTCAGCTGGCTACTACGTGGACTTGGATGTGGACAAATGTTGACTCTTCAAAGGGGCTAGGCCATGGGAGAAAAAGATTGCTCAAACCACGCTATGTGTGTTTACACCCACGGCCTTCCGAAATCTCCTGATATTTGTCCGAAACACAGTTCCAATTAGAGAGAGCAAAAGGAAATCAGCTTCAGTTTGCTAACTGACCCAAGGCATCTAATTTATGTACTTGTTCATTTGTTAAAACACGCAAGCGGAGAGCTATTGGAGGCCATATGCCATTCGTTATGAAAAGCACATTCCTTTAGTCTTTGTAACAAAAACCATATGGATTTCTGCAAGTTAATTATATCATAAATGTGCTGTAATAGTTGTGGGGGGGAGGGGGAGGGGGCGCTAAGGTCTACAGTAATTGGAAGAAACGTCAAGACTTCTTTTTTTAACTCGGGTTTACCTGTTGTACCTCAGTTTCCCGACATTTAAAATAAGGATAATAACATGATTCCTGAATGTTATCAAAATGCCTTCCTACTTGGAGATAAAACAGCATTATCAACTGTAATTCAGGTCAATATACAAATATTGAAAGAGTGAAAGCTTTTTCTTAATATTAGCTGACTAGTTAATCAAAGCCATCTCTCTCTCCCATAGCTCTGTGCCACCTCTGCCAGAGTCAACTTTCCAGAACACTAATCAGATTGTTTAAATGTTGCTAAATGGTATTTACAAAAGAGCCCTTCCCAGCCTGCTCCAGCCTCCTCTCCAGCACATAGATTTGCACACCAGGTCCCTGTGTATTCTCAAAGACTGCACTCTCCTGCCTACATGTCCTGGACCACCCCCATCTTCCCGGCAGATGCTCAGGCCTTTCTCAGGACCCCCATAGCCCTCTGCTCTGAGCTCCAGTAGCACTTGCTCGGTACCTATTAATTACTCACACTGGGCAATAACTATGTAAACCCCTCCCTCAAATACAGGCTCCTGAAGAGAAGGGTCTGTGGTCTATAAAGTAGTAAGTGATCAGTCAGTACTATTATGACCCATCCTGAAAAGTCAGGAGTAACAACTCGTCCCCAGGAATCTCATTTTTAACTAGTTTCCACATCCCTGTCAACCAATCTCTAGCTGTAATTTTTTTTTTAGTAGCCGGAAAATGATCCCAAGAGACTTCTAATGTTCTTAACTATCAGAGAAACTTTTCCACTGTCCTATCCTTTTGATACAAAAAAAAGGAAGAAAGAAATAATTCTAGAAAATTTCCCATCAAGAACTCAAGCCAGTCCTCTGGTTAAACCTCAGCTAACTGAAAAATTAAATAAGTGAAAGTCTTCGTTCTCAGAGTATCACAGTCGTATGGAGCCTTCCAGAATGGAGGCAGCCTGCCCAGAAGACAACCAGGCCTCCACCTTGACCCACCAGCTGGGGGCGAATGCCACAATTATTACTAAAAATGCCTCATATCAAAATCCCACCTGGAGATTTAGAACAGCACTCTATTGACATACTTTGATTTTGTTGTTGTTGTTTGATTGATCAATTGACTGGTTGATTTATACCTTATTGGAGGCAGAAAAACCTCTCTCTGATTACAGGGAATTTAGACTGTGTGAAGAAAAAAAAAAAGTCTCAAGCATCCTCTTTCCGTGATGAAGCTATGTTCGCATGAGCCAAGCACAGCAGGAAAGCAGGACATTTGGGTCTGAGATGTGCCCTTGGGACTTGGAGAAACTCAGAGGAAGTCTGAAGGTCCAAGAGGACAGAGGGTAACCAAGAGCCTGACTTAGAAATGCTTCAGAAGCACTGTTGGAGGGAAAGGGCTTTAGGAGCTCAATTCAGGAGTAGGTAAGGCATCCATTTGCTGACTTGGTGAATATTCGGCAAGATGCCGTATTCACTTCTAATTGCCATTACTGACACCAGCCCTCTGCTGTTCAAGACCGAGAAGGTTATTGATGAGACAGGAGAAAGAGGGACAAGAGAGAGGACTGGGGTAGAATATAACAAAAGCACATACTGTGTATGTGTGGAGATGTTAAAAATGAAACCCATGTCTTATAACTAGGAAGCATTTATTTTTTAAAACAATCATCTGCCTGAGGGTCAGTACACTTCAATTCGATCAGAACTCTGGGAAAAGTCATAACAATCCAGCCTGTGAGAGGAGGGCTTGGGTCGCAGGTGTCTCTGGATATCCACGTCTCTTCCAGAAGAGCACACACCAACTGTTTCTCTTTCTGCATCTACAGATTCCTAAGCCACAGAACAAGAAAGGAAAATGCTATGGAGAGAAGCAAGGTAGCATTTTAAAGATGCATATTGTGTGCATGCATATGCTGTGTGCATGCATATGCTGTGTGTGTGTGTGTGTGTGTGTGTGTGTGTGTGTGTGTGTGTGTGTGAAGGTGTGCATGTGTGCATGAGTGACTGTGTATGGGAATATGCATGTGCCTTGAGTGTGCCTGTATGTCTGACACAATCCTTCCGTGAGCTGAATCATCTGCCTCCATATCACCAAATGGAATGTTGAGATTACAGATTTCAGCCACCTCATAATATTTTTACTCTTTAAGTCCCTTTTTATTTTATAGAAACACATCCAAACTAGGACTCATCGGACTGGGGCCCTTACTCAAGCCCATCTCTTGCCTGGGTTAATGGGGTTTTTTTTTTTTGTTGTTGTTGTTGTTGTTGTTTTGGTTTTTTTTTTTTTTTTGGTTTTTCCAGACAAGGTTTCTCTGTGTAGCTTTGCGCCTTTCCTGGATCTCAAGCTGTAGACCAGGCTGGCCTTGAACTCACAAAGATCCACCTGCCTCTGCCTCTGCCTCCGCCTCCCGAGTGCTGGGATTAAAGGCGTGCACCATCACCACCCAGCTGGGTTAATGGTTTTTACCTTGGTTTTTCCATCCACCAGCTTCTTTCTTAGTAAACATGCTGAGTGTAAATAAGACTATTAACTACATGTGTGCTTCTTCATGGCTAGCACCTAAACACAGTGACTTTCAGAGAATCATTATGACCAAGCCATGCATTCATCCATTCATTTAACAACTATATTTGAACAGGTACTATGTATCAGATGTTGGTCACTAGAATTTATTGCTGGACAAAACTCAATCCCCCTGCTTGTGGACTTTAAAGCCCAATAATGAAGACAAGAACTGATCATATAATCACACAGAGAGAGAATTACAAATTGACATATTTAGAATTGTAGCATATTGCCATCATGGCCCAGAAAAGGCCATGTTTTCACTCTTAGATGTCCTCATTTGTTCCCTACTTTGTATGTCAGTTCCTTTTAAGCAATGATTGATTCTAAAAGGACGGTTTCCCAACACAGTGTGCCACTTGTCACTTTCAGCTTTAGATAAGGAGTAGACTTGAGATTTCCAGATGTCACTGAATCTGCACTGGGTGAGACAGAAGAAATGTTGGCACACATTTAAAAGCAGAGAAGCAAGGCCAGGACTAAACAACTTTCTCGGGAAGAACCTTGAGTCAGTTTACTGGCAACATTGTATGTGTAGCCTGGAGCACACATGTTAAGTGAAACAAGCCAGAAACAAATTATCACATGAACTCCAAAACACAAGACTCATAGAGACGATGAGCGGAATGGTGGCTACCGGGACTGGGTGAGGGTGATGAACAGAGAATTGGGAGAATAATGCGATGTGGTCAAACAGGAAAAATTCCCAGGCAAGAGGAATAATTTCAAGAGATCTGTTGTTGTCCCAGTTGGGTTTTGTATGGGATTTGTTTCTTTGTTTGGGTCGTTGTTGGTTGTTTTGTCTTGCTTTGTTTGTAAACTTGGCATAAGCTGAAGTTATCTGTGAAGAGGAACCTCAGCTGAGAAAAATGCCTTCATCAGGTGGCCTGTAGGCAAGTCAGGAGGTTATCTTCTTGATTAATGATTGATGTGAGAGGGCCCAGCACACTGTGGGCAGTGCCACCCCCAGCAGGTGGTCCCAGGTTAGTATAAGGAAGCAGGCTGGGCAAATCATGGTGAGCAAGCCAGTAACTTGCTGCATGGCCTCTGCTCCGAATTCCTGTATGACAGGCTACAACCGTAAGCTGAAATAAACCTTTCTTCCTCTGGTTGCTTTTGGTTGTGGTGTTTTATCACAACAATAAAAAGTCACTAGAACAGTGGTGGCTATGATTAATAGCAATGTTTCGATTACTTGAGAGTGTAGGCTTTTTTCAATGTTCTACCACTCAAATATGTGTAAAGTAATATATATGCTAATTAGCTCAGTTTAGCCATTTCACAGCATACGTTTTAAAACCTCATGTTGTACATCTTAAATGCAACCTAAGTTTTTGCAAATAAACACGTCCTTTATCTGTGGTGACAGTAGCAGCCAGCTTGTCACCTTTACTCTATGCTACAGGACTCTTCTATAGCACTTTATAAATACTGACTCATTGAATGATTGCATTAGCTCTCAGGAGAGGGGATCATAGTGGTGCTACTCCCATTCTACAGATGAGAAAATTAAGGTGCAAAGGGAATACTCACAGCCAGCAAGAAGAGCCAGGATTCCATCCCTGCAGTGCTCTGACAACCTGTGTGGCGCTGCTCACCATCACTCAGGGCATCTGCTGGAACATGTCAAAAACTGTAAAGGTTTTGCTGTTGCTTGTCTCAATAAGTCAATCTGTTCTCCCAGGGACATTATCCTTTTCCATATCTAAATAATAAATTCTACTTGATAAGTCCTGGTGGAAGCCCCAATCACATCAAAACAAAATATTCCAATTTTTTCAATGAGAAATGTGGTGTACTGGGGTTTTTTAAGGTGATTTTTATAATAACTTTCTAAAAACACGAGGCTCAACCCCATCAGGTTTGAGAGAGACATCTAGTTCCTTTATCATCACATGGGGAAACAGATTAGAGGTTTGATAAAAAAGCTCTGCCCTGCAAGAAATGACTCTACTTAACACTGAAGTCAGTTAAACGCGGAAGGTGGAAACCCCAGTCTGAACTGGCTGTGTCCCGTGCACTCTCAAGGCCACACCCTGTCATCTCCGGTCCTGCCTCTTTCCTGGCTTCAGTCAGGCCAGATTTCAAGAATGGAAGAAGAGAACACAGACAAGGGAGACATGTTTGGGCAGGTTGACATGGGAGGGGCCTTTTGCCATTTTCATGGTGTCAAGCTTTCCTTTTCTTGGGCTGAAGACTAAGCAACCATCATAAATAACCTTCCTTAATTGATTTGGAAATTCATACAGAAAGGTTTTTTTTTAAGTAGTAATTCTTAAAATATCAGTAGCCATACTGAAATAAAGAATCCCTACACAGGCTAGTTACATAGCTGAGTGGAAGAACCTTTGCCTAGCAGGTAAGAGACCTGGGGTTTGGTTTCTAGGAATGACTCCCTCCTCCCCCTGCCACACATCCTACATAAACAACTAATGATTGACAAACAGAACACAGCTTATAGGACAGTACAATCCAGGAGAGGTAGCACATAACTTTAATCCTAGCACTTGGGAGTTAGAGGCAGAAGAATCTGAAGTTCAAAGTTATTGTCAGCCACATAGCAAGTTCAAGACCAGCCTGGGCTATAGGAGACCCTGTCTAAAAACACAGAGATCTCTGGGGCAACTGCTAACAGGTATTCTAGAGAACAAGAATTTTACCAGGAGATTGAAAATGGAGATGATGGACAACTGTGTGACTGTTACCATACCTAGACTAGAAATCCTGGATGGAATTTTTAAGAATACTTTCCCCCTTATGAGATACAGTCTTTGGGCCATGCAATATATGCATGCAGTCTTGTGAATAATCTTCATTTTGGAAATAAGAAAAATGGCTTAGCTCTAAAATGGCAAGCCTTAACTTTAAAGAAAAGAGTACACCTGAGCATGTGGGTTGACAGTCAGTTTGATTTGAATCTCCCAAACTTGGCATGAAAAATGTTAGCTGTAAGCAGGTGTGTCTCTCTCCAGAAGAAGGGTCAAGTTGAACAATAGTCATTGGCTGACATAAAGACGAGGCCAAAATTCTGCAGCCCACCACATTATCATATTAAAACTGGAGCATTTATGCAGGGCAGGTGACACTAAGGCCCCCTCACCATGCCCTTCATGTCAAACGTTACTCACACAAATAAAATAATTTTAAATGCTCTGAGCTGATACTCCAGACAGTAGACATTCTTGTGTCTGACAAAGGCTATGATATTGTCCAAAGTGGCTTAGTTTGCAAAGCGGGTAGGGAGAGGCAGAGTATGGAGTTAGGGGATTTTTGTTTGTTTGTTTGTTTGTTTGGTGGGTGGGTGGGTGAGTTGGTTGGTTGGGTGGGTGGGTTGGTTGGTTGGTTGGTTGGTTGGTTGGTTGGTTGGTGGGTGGGTTTTTTGGTTGATTGGTAGGTAGGTAGGTAGGTAGGTAATTTGGTTGGTTGGTTGGTTGGTGGTTTGGTTGGTTGGCTTGGTTGATTGGTTGGTTGGTTGGTTGGTTGGTTAGTTGGTTGGTGGTTTGGTTGGTTGGTTGGTTGGTGGGTTATTTGGTTGTTTGTTTAGTTGGTTGGTTGGTGGTTTGGTTGTTTGGTTGGCTTGGTTGGTTGGTTGGTTGGTTGGTTGGTGGGTTGTTTGGTTGATTGGTTGGTTGGTTGGTTGGTGGGCGGGTAGGTTGGTTGGTTGGGTTGGGTTTTACAGGTACTTAAGATGAGTGTGACAAAGGACTGAGTGACTCAGTTGCTTGATGGGAGGTGAGCAGGAATCATAAAGAAAATAAGGGGTTTAGGATCCATCCCTGGTGCATGGGCAGGCTTTTGGGAGTCCGGTGCCTGTGGTGTGATACCTTGCACAGCCTTGGTGCAGTGGGGAGGGGCTTAGACCTGCCTAGGCTCAGCATGCCAGACTCTGCTGACTCCCTGTGGGAGACCTTGATTTGGGGGATGTGGAGATGTGGGGGTGGCATGGGAGGGAGGGTTGGGGGTAGGAGGAGGGAGAAGGTGGGATCTGTGGGTGGTATGTGGAGTGAGTAGAAATTTTCTTAATAAATAAAAATGAAAAAAAGAAACTAAGAGGATTTTGTTAACCCTGATTTTCCTTTCTTGACAACTTCAATGAAGGTAACAGGTCTTGGAACATAAAAACCTCACAACCATTCAAGCTGAAACAGCCATGCGCATCACTGAAGACCCATGGCAGCGCATGTCTGTCTTTCCGCACAAGACCTAGGAAGTGACTCCAGGCAACCCAAAGATGAAATCTGTAGTTTAGGGGAGCTGAGTGGTGTCCTGGGAACATCTAATCAAACAATCACAGAAAAGTTTCCAAACAATAAGCCATAGAAATCAAATGACTCAAACTAGGTAATAAATGAGAAGGCATGTCTGTGAAATGCCCGGCACTCTACAGTGTGCCTGATATATATTTTGTCCTCCTTCACTGGTGAAAGAAGCTGGGGCTCAAAAGTTTGGTGTGGCATTCACATAGGACTACAAATCCTCTTCTCTTTCCACCATCACCCATTTCCCAGAGATGAGAACAGAACTGCCATCCTAAACAGAAGGCAGCAGAGTGACATGGAAAACCAACTCTAAATGACGTTGAATGGAAATATCACACAAGTTACATAGGTCACAGCCATGCATGCTTTACAACACATATGGCAATGCCTGTAAGGAAGCATGGAAAATTCTCAAACATGGAGGTGTGCTAGAGCAGTAGGATTACAGCAGAGTCTAAAACTCCTATTTATGTTGTTGTGAACTTAGATACCTACACATCTCTAATATTTAAATGGTTAGGAAAAGGTATTCGACACCATCAGAGAAACATCTGGGAACATGGATAAGAGGAATTTTCATTATTGTCTAAGAGAAAAGAAAAGATAAAAGGACCTCATGTTGGCCATGAGGAAAAAGAAGTTACTAGATCAGTGACAACTGAGAATGTTCAAAGACATGTGTCGAGGGGCTTATACAAGCCAGGCTACTGTTAGGCAACGTGGGAGCGGCTGGAGGGAAGGGTAGCTGAGATATCGAAATTTCACAACTTGAAAATAACATGTGGTACAAAGCATGTGTGCGAGGGACTTTATTGTAACTGCTGTGTGGACTGTGGCTGAAGGGAAGGAGAGGGCAGGCTGTCTGGGAGCTCCTGGGGGTGGAGCCCCAGGTTCCCTCAGCACTGGAACACAGGAGAGTCTCAAGTAAATGTGCTTGCTGTCCAGGTGTCCCTTCTTTAAAATAAAGATGGGCTAGCCTTGATCACAGTGACCCCAGGAGGCTTTGTCCACATCACCCCAAGGTGAACATGTGTACAGAGCTCCACAGGAAGAAAACGGCACTAAGAGAGAGAGAGAGAAGACTAGGTGCATCTGAACAGGTCTTTCCCCTGACAGTGAGAATCCCAGGAAGGTTAGGATGTCTCTGGTGGATGGGCACCCATGCCACACCCACTAAACAGAGAGAAGACGGTGAAATGTCCTGACTTGCATGTCATTAGTCACCAACTGACAAGCCAAGCGCAGAGTAGAAGGGCAAATATGGTCTGCTGGGATGATGGACAAGCTGTCAGAGGTAATACGGACATGCCTCCTTACGTACGTAATGGTTTGAAGCAACAGCTGGTTTGGGGCCACACAATCTGCAGACTCTGCGTCGCTTTTGTGTGACTTCAACAGTGGACCCAGCACATATTTCAGGGAGATAGACTCCAGTTCTAATTATGGAAACGACCGAGCGGATCAAATTACCCACAGCGTGTCTTGCATTACACCAAAGAAGCAACTCTAATAAGGAGCTTTGATTTGATGATTAAAAATCTGCTGGCCATCTCGGTAGCCCTTGGAAGAAATGGAAAGTGCAACCACTGGGAAAGGGACACACAAGGGCAGTGGAAAGAGGCTTCCCCTTAACACACTGCAGCTGCGGCTATGGTTCACCTTAACTACCACCGCCTGGCTTAAAAATTAACAATCATGAAGAAAAGGAGCTATAATTCCCTATAAACTTTGAACAAAAATACTGGGCTTTTTAATTATTCTTTTTATAAGTAGACTTACTGCATACCAAAACTGTATCATATTTGCTAGATTGTTGAATAAATATGTTCCTCAGTTATAAAGGATTCGGGGCTGGCACAGTGGCACACGCCTATAATCCCAGCCAGCACTTGGGAAGTGGGGGCAGGAGGATCTGGAGTTCAAGGCCATCCTGGAGTAGGCCATCCTGACCTTGATCATCTCATTGGCTGTGCGCTAGTGTCTAAACATAACAACTAGAGACTTAGGTCTTCACCTTTGTCTTGCTCCCGTGTGCAGGAAGAGGGGTGACCTCCTCCTGAGGGAAGGCGTGAGGAGGGCAGTTAATAAAGCATCAAGGGGAGAGGACCCCAAATGTGCTGGAGGCAGAAATTCTTGCCCCTTTTGCAAGGGAAGAGAATGAAACGTCTGAGGACTCCAGAGGGCAACAGAGAATTCAGTAGCCCAATAGACATCACATACATTCTTGTCACTGCATGCCCCCAGACACTGTAAGGACGCCACACGTGATCATGAGATTCCCCACGCCACATCTACTTTGGCTTTTCAGATAGATTAAAGAGTCAGCCTACTTGTCCCAATGACCTACTTGTCCTTGACATCGTCTTGTTTTGCCTCCTGCCTGTCACCCTGTACACACATACACGTAGGTCTGTGACCACAACAACAAAGACAGTATTTTATTCACGTAATGCTAGCACACCTTCAGAGATGGAGGATCTGCCATTAACCCAGATTCTCCACAAGTGGTAACAGCTGGATGTGAGGTCAGAGGTCAAGCTCTGGGTTCTCTGCCTTCCAAATTTGGCTGGCCAAATTATAACAAAGGGTAAAGAACAAACTTATGAATTAAGTTTCTATCTGTCCACAATTTACTAAACTACCTGAACTGACTTGCCTAAAAATGGCATAATGGTTAACCTGCAGTAGTTTGTCTGTCTCCTGCCTTTCTCTCTGATGACAGACATCTCATTCATCCTCTGCCCTGGGCTCAAACACATCCACAAGACCAGACCCAAGACAGTGACTCTTCTTCGTGGAGACATGACTAATGAGGTTATGCTCGAGCTTCCTCTTTGGAATAAAAAGTTACGTTTTGAAAGGGGAAGGGTGAATTTTTCAATGTCGAATTTCAGGCTTCACAAATATATAGAAGAAAGCTGAGTTCAGAAGAAAGGTCACTTAGAGCCTCATCTACAAATCCTGCCTCACCCAAGCCTTCGCACCCACACACAGCTGATGCCCCATCATCCCATCGCTTTCAGGTCATTTGCAACTGTATCACTGGTGATTATTTCTGACTGCGTTTGTTTACTGTGGCTTCTGGAAGCTTGGGGGGGGGGGGGATGCCATGCTCACCCATGAGAAGTAAGCCCACACGGGGATGTGAGCCTGGACTTCCTGATCTGTGACTGGAGACACTTCAAACACGCTCCCTACAGCTGAAAACACCAATGTGAGGAGTCTTCCCTTATGGACCTGCTTCACCGACAGAGACTCTGGAGGAGGCAGAAGACAAACTTTACTTGATGGCAACTAGTTGGTTGGAGGGTGCACTCACCTTCTTGGCTCTCTCTCCCATTCACCACCCACCAATACCCTTGTAAAAATAAGTTTGCTTCCACGCATTTCCATGCAGGCAAAGCCTGGAATGGCTGTAAGAGAAACACACTTTCCCTCCTTGAGATCTCTCATCCCCAGAAGAGCTGACACACACCAAAGTGACCGAAGTGCAGGCTTGGAGTCCGACACCTGGGTGTGAATCCCTCCTCCACCACTCACTGTTGCTGATATACAGCAGGCAAGCATCTACCTTGATTCTTCTGAGCTCTACCTTCCGCAATGATAAAATGAGTCAACAGCCACTTGACAAACTGATATGAATATGAGACGGAATGACGTGTGCAAAGCGTTTTTCAGACTGCCATGTACGTAACACAGACTTGGAAATTCTTGTTTCATTCATGTTCTTTTCTGTTTGTTTGTTCATTGTCTGTCCCTCTCCTGTTCAGCGCTGGATTTCTTGAAGTGACACACTGTGTGTCTCTTTCTAATATTATCTAGTTGCTCCGAGTAGACGCGTATCTTGGACATTGTTTTTCCTTTTTCTCCGGAGTGGACCTGATCGCCAGTCTGATGACCACATTCTCTGAAACAGAAAACACAGCTGCGGTCAGCCCCTCCCTGTCTCTGCTATAATTACTCAAGACCGTATCTTTTTCTCCCTAAACTACCATTATAACCTTTTAACTCTGCTTATATATCCGTCTCTCTCGATCCCAACAGTCCTGCACATTCCCCATTGACGTGGATTTTCTAAAACAGCAATGTGCCCTGATATACCTAAATAGTGTCTTCAGGGACTGGACCATTACCTCTTGGACACCATCCAGATCCTTCAGCACAGCATTCAGGGCCTTCGACCACAGCCTCAGCGGTCCCTCCCTGCTCTCAAGTACTCCTTCCTCCCAGAACATTCCACCTTGAGAGCTGCCCTCTGCCTGTGGGTCTTTGCCCAGAGTGCTCCCCTACATGATATTCCCCTTTCGTCTCTAGCTGACTCTCACATAACCTCTAAAACTCAGTCTCTAGAGGTCTTTCCTGAGAAATGTCTCTCACAAGCCATGCACCACACTTACTTCCTGTTTGCCCGTCTCCTGTCTGGAGCTGGGTTTCTTGAGCAGAGAAAGTGTGTGTACCTTGCTCTATTGCAAACCAGCAGTACAGAGGCATTTGCTAGAGACCTTCTCTGGGCTGTGCACTAGGCACATGGTTAGAGGTGTATCTGCTCTCCATCCGTGCTATTTGGTTATATGGGTACCTAGGGGAAGCAGGGTTTGTCTAGCTAAGATCTTCCTTTGAAATGTCCACTTGGCCTGAATAATTGACCATTGGAAGGTACAAACACTCTTGGGTAACTGCCTTCTGAATGTAGTCTCATGATAACCCTGGAACATAGATGCTATCTCAAGTTTGTGACTGAGCAACCTAGAGCTGTGGCAGTACCCCTGGACAGTGACTTGCTGGTGTACTCAGGGAGCGGAGTTAAATGCGGTGAGGAGCTACTGGTGTAGGAAGAACTTGGCTCCAAATCCCTGTCTTCTCACCTATGAGCTGTGGAGTCTCCACGTCTTTGAGCTTGCAGTCATCCTCTTTGAACAGAGAGGAAAATACAGCTCATGGAATGATACGAAGTCCAAATTAAAAGCATATGAGTCGGGAACTAGCAAGGTCCCAAGGGAACCCAAGACCATCCCAAAAGCTCAACTGCCGGTTCCTTCCGCAGCTCTTGCGCTCGGAGGGCAGGGCAGCTTGGTGTGAGTAGAAGGCAGACACACTTTCTAAAGTCACATGGGAAATCTAAGCTGCTGCAGAGAGTTCCCTGATTCCTGCAATCAAGAAGGCTGAGAGGATTGCTGTCCATGACATCACAGACCCTCACCTTCTAGACAATGCAGACCTCGCCCGCCATCAACTGTCAAGGCTCTGTGTGAAATACAGAAGTATTTTCAACACCACAAAATGTGTGTGTGTGTGTGTGTGTGTGTGTGTGTTAATGAAAACGAAGACCAAATGTCCCTGGTGACCTTGACAGGCCTCTGTGGAGCCATTCCCTTCCTCAATCATTTATTTCAGTTGTCTAACGATGACTCTGGGTTCTCGAGCGTAGGCTTCAGCTAACACATCGTTGAGTCTGTGGAGTACCTTGCCTCCATTTGTTAAAACAAGGCCACCCACTCACAGGTATGAGAGGGATGAAGTTTTCTGCTTATTATAATCTTGAAAGTATGGACATTTATAACAGACTATCATTAAATCCTAGGCAGGAGAAATCACATTTTATGCTCCATGCTTGAGTTTTAAAAGTACATCATTCAAGCCAGAGGAGGTGGCTCAGGCCTATAATCCCAGAACTCAAAAGGATCAGACAGAAGGATTGCTGTAAATTTTAAGCCAGCCTGAACTATGTATTGAGATCTGACCAGTCTAGGCTAAGAGTGAGGCCATGCTTCGAAAATAATAAATAAATAAATAGATAGATAGATAGATAGATAGATAACTAGATAGACAGACAGATAAATAAATAAATAAATGAATGAATGAATAAATAAATAAATGAATGAATGAATGAATGAATGAATAAATGAATAAATGAATAAATAAATAAATAAATAACAAGCCCCAAACTTCATTGTTCATTTAATGGGAGAAACTGAGACAGAGAAAGATTGAACCACTTCCTGGGGCCACATGTCTAAGCGGCAAAGCCAGAGATCTAAGTCTTCAGGAGACAGACCTCATCTGCCATTCTGATGGGCACTTACTACCCAGAAGCCCTGGCTAGTGGGAGCCACTAGCCTGTTTCCTATGATACACCAACTTCCACCCCGTTTTGCCCAATAGAGCGAGGAGATAGATAAACCTGTGTGTAGACTCAGGCTAAAGCAGATACGCAAACATGCAAGGCAGGGTAAACGGATGCCTGGCCCAGGCACAAATGAAGGAGGAGAGGAAAGTGAGGAAGCTGGCCCTGGGAACAGCTCTGTGATGAAGGGAGCATTTGTGACCACATGCTCCACCGCGGAGCCTTACTTCCTAGCTGTCACGGTCACTCTGCTGTTCTCGTTAGAAATTCTAGTCTATTCATAGTGTTGACCCATGTCCCAGCACCTGTTAGGACTTTATCTTGCAGTCAAAGAAGATCTGGCATGCCTCTCTGTCTTCATTTCTGCAAGATTGTTGCCTTTAAATATTTATCTTTTCATTATCTGCCTCTTACCCTTGACCTTGGTGGATTGCTCCAGAAGCTTCCCCTCAGCACTCCCTGTTCACAGAGTCTAAGCCACAGAAACTGCCCAGAGGAGGGCAAGAAAGGGGAGAAATGGATCCTGGGTTTAACAGGACCCTTCATTCCTTCTTAGGACAACAGCATCTCTGGTCAGAATATACCTTTGGGGTTTAGATGTCAAATCATATTTGTGAAACTACATCTAAATGTATACATCAAGTCCAGATCTTTAGTAAAATTGAACCCTATCATCAGCCTTTTGGAAACGTCCTTCAGAAATGCCTGCCTTAAATCCCAGTACTTAGGTGAGCATTTACGTTTGAGTGGGTTTAACACACGTCATTGTTACTAGTTTTGTGTTGGTGGGCTGTTCAGATGGGCTAATAATAACCTGGAAACATTTGGCATGACTGTAGAAATAATAACACTTGTGCATAAAACCGTCACTCATCTGACATTGAACTCATTCACTCCCTGTCCCAAGAGGTCGTCCTGGCTTTATGAGGCTTTGAGTTACATCCTGAGTACTAAATGTACGCCTATAATTCCATCACTCTAGGAGCAGAAACATGAGGATTTGGAGTTGAAGGCCATCCTTTCCTACACAGCAAGTTCAAGGCCAGCCTCAGTTACACAAGACCCTTTCTCAAAAAAAAAAAAAAAAAAAGCAAAGAAACTAAACATCCAAAACTCAGATGCAAGCAAATATCCCCTTGAGATCTGCATATCCTGGTGTTCAGTGTAGAAGCAGCCCCGTTCCACTCCACAGTGTGTGCTTACACATGGTACAGTCAAGACAGTGCCCTGCTTGTCTTACAAATTAGTCTCTGTGCACCCCTCCCTCCAGCCCACCAGCCTCAAGGTGGCCAGAGTCATTTCTCAATTGTGAGAGTCTCATCAGCCCCTTTCTGGGTCAGAACCACCCCATGAGTCCTCAGCCTACACTGAGGGTCAGGGTAAATCAGTGACATTGAGTGACTACTCATTACCATTACTCCCCAGTCAATACCCACAAGCTTACTTAGCACTGTGCTCTTTACCCAGGCTACCCTTCAGGGGCTGCTTCTCTTGATCACCCTCTAGGCAGACATTTCTATTCTCTTCCTATATCCCAAGCAAGCATCTACCATCCTGGCTCTGTTACTCCTCCACAACACCTTCTTCATCTGGGATTCCACCACTGTCCCTGTCTGCCCTGATGGTGACATTTCTACACAGTACTGAGCTATCCATTGACATTGCCTCAGCTACCTCTCAGAAATTTTTCCAGCACCATGTCTGCCTGCATACTACCATGCTCCCCACCATGATAATAATGGACCAACCTCTAAAACTGTAAGTAAGCTCCAGAATAATGCTTTCTTTTATGAGTGTTTCCGTGGTCATGGTGCCTTTCTACAGCAACAGAACACTGACAAAGACACCATCCCTTAACTAAGCACTTCACACACAGTAAACTCCCACTAAACACCTGTTGAACAAATGGATGAATGAAACCAGTCACTTTCATCTTCCGCTGAAAAGCCACAGACACCCCAACAGCTGCCTTTTCCCAGACGTACCCCCTCAACCACTACTACATTCCCTCCTGCAGAGGAAAGTGATAGAGACTCTCTCTACACCCTTCTTATAGGAGTTCTCTAATGGGCTCCAAGAACTCAAGGAATCAGGAGTCTGATTAGCAGGAGACAAGTTGAATCGTGGAGACCGTCACAAGGGAATGGGGTCTGGAGAAGTGACGGAGGAATCGTGCTCTTCTGCTGTTGAAAGAACAGTGCATCTGTGACCAGTGTCAGGACCGAGGGCAGGTGAACTGGGGTCAGAAATTCTAAGGATGTTACTAAGAAATAGATGGAGGCAGTGAGGCATGGCAGATAAGGGCTACTTCAGTTTGTTTACTCAACTGCATTGTAGCTCCAATTCCAGTCTCTTGCGACTGAAGCTACTCCCCAGGCCTGCCATGAGGAGGACACCCCTCCTGAGACAAGCTTTATGACTTGCTGTACTTAGGGAACATGGGTCAAAGGGCCTCTCTGAAGTTACCCATCCTTGGGTGGGTTCAGCTTGAAATGATCGATGTATCCAGTTGGCACATTCTGCCCTTAACTCCTTCACTGCCACAGCTGCTACCCCCAAACCTTGGTGTCCAATCAGTAGCAAAACTTGACCCAGGTTCAGCAAGAGACTCTGTCTAAAAACACAGGTGGAGAGCAATTGAGGAACAAGCCAGTGTTGATCTATGGCCTCCGCAAGCACGTACACACCCACAAACATGCAAACATACAAATCTACCCACCCCACCCAAAATATAACTTACTCTAGGAAAGGTTTTGATGAACTCACAGAGTGCATCCTCACAGTGTTTTCCTAATTTTCCAGGTGCAGAATGTTGAGCCAGAAAGTAATACATTTCTGACCGTGGGGCCCTTCGAGCTGGTGAGAGGTGCTTGCAAGTCCCAGCTCATACTTAGTGTTTTGGAACAGCTGCCGAACCTCCATCAACTCCTGGGAGAGGTTCTCAGGCCCCAAGAAGTCATCGAGTCTCACACTGGACCTGATGGGCCAGCATTCTTCTAAAACCGCTGACACCAAGACCATTTGAAAGTAGACATCTTCTAGTTTTTAGAGTGAAGACTCCAGGCAGGCATCATAGTTCATGCCTGTAATCCAAGCCCTCAGTAATCCAAGGCAGGAGGATTGCCATGAGTTCAAGGCCAGTGTGGATCACACAGTGATTTTTTGACAAGGCTGGGTGATTGTGTGAGATCCTGTCTAAACAGTGAAAACAAACAAGATCCTGAAAATATATCATTATTTAATTAAAAATAAGAACAAGGCCTCACATTTAAAAGCTAAGAAGGCTTCCAATACAGCTGGTCTGGTTAAGCAGGTCTGAACGCTACATTCCTTACTTACTTACTGAACGACTTAATGTGTGATTATCTCCTAATCTGAGGAGTGAGGAATGAATCCCGAAACTTCAGTAGGGGCTGAATGGAGAACTCTCCCCTAGTCATCTCAGCATTTCACAAGTCAGAGGGGTAGATGGGAAGAAGGTGATCTCAGATAGTAGCCAAGTTCAACACATATCCAGCTCAGTCTCTCAGAAACCCTCAGAGTTCACTGAGCCTATCTGAGGCTCTTTAGGAAGACAAACCTGGAAAGCATACCTCCCAGAGGGAATAATCCTTACAGAAGGGACACATGCTCCCCAGTGTCCCACACATGAGAGCACACTAACTTCTACTTAAAACAGGTATGTAGGATTCTGCCTGCCAAGTCATCTCTATGCCAAGATGGCCCCTTGCATTTGCCAACGCAGAGAAACTGAGCAGAAACCATTGTGTCATTGGTAGTGAAACTTAACAGTTTCCGCATCAGAACTGAGAGAAGCCAGGTCACCTTTCTTCCCTGTGTCCACTGCATCATGAGAGGGCCCAGACTAAGACATGGACACAAATTCTCTTGTGATAGTTTGAAATGGGAGGTGTGGCCTTGTTGGAGTAGTTGAGGACTTGTGGAAGAAGTGTGTCACCATGGGGGTGGGTTTTTAGGTCTCCTATGTTCAAGCTACTCCTAGTGACAAAGACCACTTCCTGTTGCCTGTGAGTCAAGATATAGAACTCTCAGCTCCTTCTCTGGCACCATGTCTGCCTGCCTGCTGCCTTGTGTCCTGCCATGATGATAATGGACTAAACCTCTGAACCGTAAGCCAGTCCCAATTAAATTTTATAAGAACTGCCGTGGTCATGGTGTCTCTTCACAGCAATAGAAACCCTAAGAAACTAAGACAGTCCTTAAGTTCATGTCTTCCAAACCCATAACAATACAAGACAATGTTACAGATTAGAAATCTAATGAGATCATGACAAGATGCACTGAAAGCCACAGATACTTTTTTTAAAATTAGACCACAGGGTCACTCTATAGAGACACAAAACGCCACTTCCTGGAAAGAGCTGATGAGCCCCATTGTCAAACCTAGGGTCCTTCATGATGGGTGAGGAGATGCAAGCCACCTCTGGTAGACCCAGCTGCAGCAAACTGAAATGAAAGAAAATGATACCCTCTGTCATAAAGTTTCCTGATGCTCAAGCCGCCCGACACAGCAGCCACTTGGGGCATTTGATTGTAATATCATCCACAGCTGTGGACTAGAAAATGGCACAGCACTCCCAGTCACGTTCCCAGGAGCTCCACCCCTTTTAGTGAGTGTGAGATTCCTATACTCCCTGACACTCTCCCCACCCCCCAGAGTGGAGCAAAGCCTGCTCTACAGAGACACAGTTCTTGGATCACGGCCAGTAACTCAGTACCTGGCAGGCACTGAATGATCAATAAAAAGGGCTGCAACCTCACTGAGCTGATAGCAACAGACTGCAGCCTCTTTTTCCAATTTCCTGGTGGCCTTCCACCACAGAGAAAGTCCCTGGAGTGTGGAGCTTTGAAAACTATTGGGATTGCTGATTGTTTCCAAGAAATTTGTTTGGCGGTGCCTCAACGTGCGTAAGCCCACACCTTCAAGGTTACCAATATCAACAGACAAAGTCTGGTTTACTTCAGATTCCCCAGTTCTTTTTCCCATTTCCCTTCATGAAGGGCGACCAGGCATAGAAAGCAAATGTGATGAGGAAAATCCCTGAATGATTGCTTTCATTAAAACTGTGTTTACTGCAAAAGCAGACCACAAACTGTCCTATCTCAGGGCTCCAGCTGTAACGAATTGACAATAACCAGCACCTACGAATGTATTTTAGCAAAGAGGCTCCCACAGGATGTTTCAGGCTTTTTACAAAGGGCTGTGAATGTTAGAGAACAGCTGGGAAACTCCAAAGATGTATCCAAAAAAATCAAAGCGAAGCCAGGGGAAACAAGACAACTCCTCCTGAGGCGGCAGCAGTAATCTGCCATTAGCACAGTGCATGAAGTGACCCACAAAGCCTCTGAGCAAACAGAGATGAGCCAACTCTACATCTTATAAAACCCAAGGACATCATCGCTGCCCAGAGACACTAGGCACAGAGCACTTAAAGTTAGGTATGGACAGTAACAATGATCATCATATGGAAGGGGCGTCTTTTGAAAAGGGGGGCTTTGTGGTCAAAATAAGCATCAAAGATTCTTATTCAATCAAAAGTAAACCAAGAAAACTCATCAAATTTCTTTAGTCAAGAGCCATCACAGGTCTGTTTCCAAATGTGTTTGCCAAGAAAGGAAAGGGATTCCTGGGGACTGTCAGGCTGGTCTCTGTGCTAGGACCCATCAGAACTATATGTTCAATGAAAAGGAACACTTTGGAGTGTTCCAGCTTACGGCTGGGAATCGAAAATCATCATCCCATGCCACAGAAACTACACTGTAAGAACACACTCTTCCATTAGCTCCCTAGCCTCTGGAACCCTGCCTACAGGGACTGAGCTCGCAGTAACAGTGCAGAGGAAAGCAACCACCTCTTGGCAGACCCGAGGCTGTCTATCACCTGCATTTCGTTAGCTATGAAAGCTTCAACATTTGATCAGGAAAACACGAACACCTTTTCCTTCTGAGGCCACCAGTCCTCACTGCCCTCGCCAAGCAGGCAAGATGTTGTTCTAAGTTTTCTTACTATGAAATTCCTGCTCGCTTATTGTACAGAATTTGTAAAATACTGAAAGACTTTTAAAAGAAAATAATAAATCACTGTGAATAATGACAAAACTTGGAGATAAACCTTGGCATATGCCCTTTCATAATTTTTCTCTCCTAATCTTTGAACATATTAAAAATATTCTCTTTGTGTATACACACACAAGCACCGGCATATTACCTGTGGTTAAACATGGTGGATTAAAATGACATGTTCGGGCTGGAGAGATGGCTCAGTGGTTAAGAGCACTGGCTTCTTTTCCAGAGGTCCTGAGTTCAATTCCCAGCAACCACATGGTGGCTCACAACCATCTGTAATGAGATCTGGCGCCCTCTTCTGGCCTGTAGACATACATGCAGACAGAGCACTGTATACATAATAAATAAATAAATAAATCACACGTTCATTTTCTTGGCCTCTCACTGAAAAACAAGAGAATTGAAGAGTGAGCAGCACCGTTTCTTTTTTGGAGATGGAAATTAGATGAAGGCATGGACGCTGCATGGAACGAAAAAGGCTGAAAGCATCTCAGGCGGATGCCTTTGTCATGAAGGAAGCAAAGTCACCCAACATCCTTCCTAAGTCTCTAAGACGTTATCCAGTCATGGCAGTGAGACACAGAACTGAGCGCAAACTAGCTTCAAATCTTTATCAGCAATAGATTACCAGGCCCTGGTGTAGCAGGAATCTTAAAGGGTCATATTAATAAAATCAAACCTGAGGCCGGTTATTGGGATGAACGCTGGAAGCTCAGAGAAGCAGAACAAGCTACAGCTTCCTTACCTCACCAGTTCCTCACCTGATTCTGTTTTCTCGGACTGGAAACCTCTGAGTCCTCATCCAGAATGGGTCTCAGCTGAACTGTGCTGCTCCAAGCCTAAAAGCTCAACCAGCCAAATGCTTCTAGTTTCTGGTCTTCACGCCTTATATATCTTTCTGTTTTCCACCATCACTCCCTGGGATTAAAAGCATGAGTCACCATGCTTGCCTGTATCCTTGAACAGATGGATCTCTACCTCTGGAATGCTAGGATTAAAGGTGTGTGCTACCACTGCCTATCCTCTATGTTTAATATTGTGGCTGTTCTGTCTCTGACCCCAGATAAGTTTATTAGGGTGCACAATATTTTGGGGAACACAATACCACTACATCCCGGTGTGCCTACCCTTCTCAACCCTGGAATAGAAAGTGGAACAAGCAACTCAAAAGACTAGAATTATAGCCAGGCAGTGGTGGCACACGCCTTTAATCCCAGCACTCGGGAGGCAGAGCCAGGCGGATCTCTGTGAGTTCTAGGCCAGCCTGGTCTACAGAACGAGTTCCAGGAAAGGCGCCAAAGCTACACAGAGAAACCCTGTCTCAAAAAACAAAACAACAAACAAAAACAAAAAAGACTAGAATTATAAAGCTGAAAAATGAAAACAAAGAACTAAGAGCCTGCCCACCCCACCACTACCATCCAAACTGCTATCTGTAAGGTGTGGAATCATGGAATCCTTCCACGGATAAAGGAAACCCAGATACCTAAAGATCAGAGTGACTAGTAAACTAACAGAACAGCCGATCTTTTCCTGAACATCCCACAACGATGTCCTCAATTCTCAGGGGCTTTGTGGTGCCACTCTGAAACGAGACTGGAGAGACAAAACTCCAAACCCAGGAGCCACACTTGCAACATAAAATCAAATAGGCTTGGGCTGGGAAGGTGGTTGGCCAGGTAAAGGACACCTGCCATGTGAGCATGGGAATACTGGTTTGGATCCTGACCTAGAAAGCAGGAGGGCATGACCTCTAATGTCAACTTGGCAACCTGGGGCCAGTGCACATGCAAACACCCATAAACACACATGCACCACACACACACACACACACACTTTTTAAAATTACCCCTTAAGAGAACCCTATCCATTTGGGAAACAGGGATGAATCAATAAAGTAAACTAGAATAAATATCAACTAAATATACATAAGAGAAAGTACTACAGACACTGAAATGAGAAATAAAATCCAGGACAGGAGGAAAGAGATAAAGGAAAATCCAAAACTCTAAAATGTTACGGAAGAAAATAAAACCAGTAAGAAAATTAAAGATCTTCTAGAGAGGTGAACAGTGAGGCAAATGAAACCATGGAAAGGGGAAATGAATAGTATTAAAAGGTTAGGCCAAGAAATCTGGTATCAGCGTGGGAAGGGGGGTGATGAGTGTGTGTGACACAGTAGTAGTGCACGCCTATAGATGAAGATCATTCTAACGAGACTCTGCTTTTAGACCAGCTTTAGGCTCACAGCAACACTGACCAGAAAATGTAGATATCTATGCCATCCTCAACTGTGCTCCCATACACACTCTCCCTATAGCCTCACCCTTCACCAGACAGGTGCATTTGCTACACTCCATGAGCCCACACTGGCACTTTACCATCCCAAACCTATAGTTATATTAGGGTTGCTCCTTAATTGCGTATTCTATGTGGGTCTGAACAAGTGTTTAATACATATTTACTGTGAAAACATCACACAGAGTGAGTTCCCTGCAGAGAACATGCTGTTTGCTTTGCCTGTTTGGACAGCCGGCTCCCAAATAGTGACATGATGACTTCTTATTAAGTATGAAAGCTTGGCCTTCGCTTAGGCTTGTGCTCAACTAACTCTTAAAATTTAAATTAACCCATTTACTTTAATCCACACTCTACCGTGTGGCTCATTACCTTTTCCTCATACTGTACGTGTCCCACTTCCTCTGTGTCTGGCTGCTGAATCCCCACCTCTCAGACTCCCCACCCCTAGATCCTCTCTCTCCCCAGAAGTCCCACCTAGCCTCTCCTGCCTAGCTATTGGCCGTTCAGCTCTTTATTGAGCCAAATCAAAAGGTGCCTTAGGCTGGTGAAGTAAAACGGAGACAGATCTTCACACATTTTGATCAAATACCCCACCCCATGATCCTGTCTTCACAGGTTTGTCTTTTGTCACAGCCATTCGGCATGCAGCACCGGCTTCTTCCACTTCTCAAAAGGCATCGAAGATACCGCCATTTCTCTTCGCATCTTGATGCCTTCACCAAAGCATCCCAGGGTGTAGACAGATCATCACTTATATGTGCATGTCATGAGGGTCATTTACAAATAAAACTGCTATTAACACATGTGCAGGTTTCTGTGGCCATAGAAGTTTTCATCTTCTTTGAGCAAGTTGCAGATAGCAATTAGTAGATATTATGGTAAGAGTCTATTTAGATTCTAAGACACTGCTAAATTGCCTAGATTCTAAGAAACTGCTAAATTGGCTTTCAAAGTTACTGTACTGTTCTCTATGCTCATCAACAATGAGTAATATCTGCTGTGGTCTTGCATCCTTTCCAGCATTTGTAACTCTTAGTTTTCTGGAATGGACCATTCTTACAGATGTGTGGCAACATCCTACTGTTTAAAATCTCACCGCTCTGCTCTGAGTGAGGTAAATCATCTTTTCACCTGTGTATCTGCCACCTGTATATGTATGTAATCTATATACAGTAGATAGGCCTGTGTATACATATCATGAAATGTCTACTAAAATGATTGGACTATTTTTTTAAAGATTTATTTATCTTATGCATTTGAGTGCTCTATCTGCATGTATGCCTGTACACCAGAAGAGAGCATCAGATTCATTACTGATGGTTGTGAGCCTCTATGGGAATTGAATTCAGGTCCTCTGGAAGAGCAGCCAGTGCTCTTAACCACTGAGCCATCTCTCTGGCCTCTGTTGGACTACTTTTGAACTTTAAACATTCTATGTGATGTTTCCAGCCAGTGACTCATCTCACTTTCTTGGCAGTACCTCTCACAGAAAAGGAATATTTAGTTTTATTTTACATGCAGCTTATAAATTCTTTTATCTATGTTCGAACATTCGGTGTTGTAGCTAAAAAAAAAAAAATTACCAAACTCAAATTCATTCTAATTTTTTTCCTGCATGTTTTATGGTTTGGCATTTTCTATCCATGTCTGCTGTCCACTGTAAAACTCACTCCCTGAAATCTGTGAGATCTTTGTCTACAGTGATGTTTTTGTTTGTAAGTGGATGTTAGTCACTGCAATACTTAGCAGGAAAGCTTTCCATTTTTAACACTGACTACATATGATATTAGCTGTAGAAGTGTGATGGAGAGGAGTGTAATGTGTGTGTGTCTGTATGTGTTTGTGGGTATGTTAGTGTATGTGTGTGTCTGTATATGTGTGTGTGTGTCTGTATGTGTGTGTGTGTGTGTATGTGTTTGTGGGTATGTTAGTGTATGTGTGAGTCTATATGTTTGTGTATGTGTGTGTCTGTATGTGTTTATGTATGTGTGTGTCTGTATATGTGTGTGTGTGTCTGTCTGTGTGTGTGTGTGTTTGTGCACATGTGTGGCTATGAACACCCATGTGCATGTGCACATGTGTGGACAGGCCAGAGATCAATGCCGCAAACCTTCCTATATTATACTCCCTCTTATTTTGTGAGACAGGTTCTCTCTTTGAACCTGGACTCACTAATCTGGCTAGATTGCTAGACAGCATGCTCAGAGACGTGCTTGTCTCCACCTCCCCAGTGCTGGGATTTACAGGTGCATGCCTCCTGCACACCTGGCTCATCCCCTGGATGCTAGGGATCCAGACTCAGATCATCACCTCACGCAGCAAGCTCCTCTCCCACTGAGGCGGCTCTCCACTCAGATGTAGAATTTTTAATAAAGTTTTTAAAACAATTTTTAAAGGTTCTGTCTATTCCAACCTTTTGTCATGAACAGGTGTTGACTTTGTTAAATGTCCTTCCTGTGCCTACTGACATAATCATGTGACACTTTTCTTCTTGGAGATAAATTAGCTGGTGGCTTTGACCAGGACAAACGCTGTATGTGATACAGCAGGGATATGAAGGGGCTTCTGGGTAAGAGGCACAGAAACTGTCTAGGAGTGTTAATAGATTAAATATCTACTGAGGAAAACAAAACTTGACATTTTCAGAAGGAAATACAAGAACATACCCTTATGACTTTAGGATAAGGGTGGGTTTTTAATCAAGACACCCCAAAATATTGCTAAGTAAGATGACATGAAAATGGAAACGTTCTAAATATAAGACTGTAAAAAAGTAAATAAATAAATAAATAAATAAATAAATAAAAAGGCAGGTACCAGACGGGGAGGAGACATTAGCAAAACATTAAACTGACAATTGATTTATATCTACATAAGTAAAGTGTTCTTAGAAATCAGGAGGGGGGGGCATTGGTGGTAAAATATGAATTTTTAAAAATAGAGAAAAATATATGAATGCACAACTTCAAATGACCAAGGAATAGTAGTCAGCAGAGAAATGCACATTAAAACTTTCAGAGAGAAAAAAACTTGAGAAAAAAATTAAATCCAGCAATCTGGAAGCTGGAGAGGTGGTTCGGTGGTTAAGAGCCCCGGCTCTTCTTCAGTGACTTGCACTGGATTCTGAGTCCTCAACAAGGCGGCTCACAACCGTCTGTAACCACGGCTCCAGTGCACCTCTTCTGGCGTCTGAGGGCACTGCATGTACATGGTGCACAGACATGTGTGCAGACAAAACACCAATACGTGTAAAATAAAAGTAAATCGATTCTTTTTTTTTGTAAATAGATTAAAAAAAAAAAAAAACCAACGATTCTAAGTGTTGACTAATCCCACCAGTGGAGGGATTATGTTCCTGGAGATGTCATTTACCTACAAAATTATTCTAAGTATTGAAAATGTTATGGATGTTCTTTGAAATAAGATAATTATTCTTTATTATGAAAACTTCATCCCCACATTGCCCTTACGTACTGCATTTGAATGGAGAGACCTGCAGTCCACATTCTCATGCAGAATATAGGTAGAGAAATTCAGGGACTTTCTCACTTAAGGAGCAGAACACAGATATGTCTCCACAAATTTTTCTCCATACAGCATAATTTTTTTTTCAATAAAAATCACAAATGCCCCAAACAGAAGCCTCCACATCTCAAGCCTATGCATGAATGAGTGCCTGGCATGTAACATTAGATTTACCTGTCTCCACAGATCAGCTGTTAATAGGATGATGGGGGCGGGGCCAGGGAGGGGCAGGGAGATGTCCAGGCAGCTGTTGCATGGGGCCTTGCACCTGTGCACCTACTCAGAATATTTGGAAATTTAGCCTCATCCAGAATATTTCCCATTACTCAAATGTTGGTGCTGTTAATCGGTGCATTACTGTTTGCCTGGGGCTGAGGACCGAATGCCCAAGGGACAATTCATTTCCCTTTCTGAACTCTATAGAATGCTCGTTTTGAATTCAGGTAATCCTGGGGAAAGCAGATGTGTGTGGGTTTTTTTTTCCTCTTCTTATCTTCCAATTGCTTTTCATTTTTCCCTTAGCAGAGGGGTCTAACTCTGCTCCACCTTTTCCTCCTCTGCCTAGGCCACCCAGGTGACTGGACTTTCTGTATGGTGACTGTGTTCTATCCACATCCTGACTGTGGCAACTTGCGCCTTTCCTGTTCTAGCTGACTTGCTGACTGTCTGTCCTTTTCTGTCTTCCAGTCCCAAGTCAAATTTCTTTCCTTTCTTCCTATTTGTGTTCTCCATCATGTTTAGGGGCTCAGTCTAGATGAGCAACAAATGGCACTCCTCACACTTCTACAGAGTTGGCATCAGACAGACCTGGAGTCAGTCTAGAACTTAGGACCTTGCATGGGCTTGGACAAATGCTTTGATCTCTCCAAGCTTCGCTCCTTCATCTAGTCCTTCCACAGCTATCCCAATAGCTACTTTGGCTGATTTAGGAAGAAATAATGTATGCACAGTGCCCAATGCTCAGCTAGTATTAAATAAATGGTATCTGTTATTGTTGTTTGATTTACATTATTTCTATCTGCTGGTAATCCCACCCCCTGACATCCCTCACCATCACCCTTTTTCAGAAGGGCAGAAGGGCTTTGACCCAGACTCAAATGGCTTTTTCTCTTGTTCAAGGTGATGTGGGTACCGCCCAGGAGAGAAGAGAACATGTCCCATCCACTCGACCCTGTGAGTCACATTATTTTGTTAAAAAGCAATTACAGATGAATGAGATGGGAGACTCATACAATCAACCACCCTTCCTGCCTACAATGAACATGTAGATGTTTGTCAAAACTTGAAGACTTTAGGTGCTGTAGCTATCCCAAGGGCTAGTTCTCCTTACAGATACCTCTGTATGCCTCTTTCTGACCCCAGCTGCTGTCTCCAGACCCTGGGGCCTTGCAGATGTACTCCTTGGCTAGCTGAGCTGCAAAACCCTCTCCTTACTGGCATTGGCTCAGTTCTCTGCAGAATTCAGGGCCCTGAGGGGATAAAACTTGGCTGCAGCTCACAGACAAAAGTCCACCTCCTCTTCCAGAACAGAGAGGAAGACCAGGCCTGGGAGGGTCTGGGCCAAAGGAATTCAGAAAGCCTTTCTCTTGGGTCAGCCCTTTCCCTGAGCCAGGGAACCTCCCTCTGCTAGCTTACCTCTGACCTCCCAGAAGGGTTTCATTTTCTCAGCATCTCAGGCCACACTGGCTCAGCCCCATGTTAGGATCCTATAGTGTTAATAATAAACCACCAAACCATGATCATTGTGGAAGAAAAGATAAAAATAAATGCAGCTTGATGCTTTAATCAAGTATATATAGAACAAATCTTAGTTGTGATCAACATCTATCAATAATTATTGATGCAGAATATCATCTACTGGCATTACATAAAAACATTTTATTAATGAGAGCTGGGTGGTAGTGGCACACACCTTTAATCCAAGCACTCGGGAGGCAGAGCCAGGAGGATCTCTGTAAGTTTGAGGCCAACCTGGTCTATAGAGTGAGATCCAGGACAGGCAACAACAACAACAAAAAAAAGACATTTTATTAAAAATATGTATTGATGTGGGGTGTCAGTATGTAAATATGATCCATCTGTGGGGAGGAAGGCAGTAGTAAAAACAGATAGTAATAAAACATGTTATAAAACATGCTCGATCAAGAGTGTGTCCTTATGTGTGAAGATGTGTAAGAGCACAGGTATGTTTGTGTGCTTCCGTTGGGTGTGTTGTGTGAGCTCTGTGTGTGTCTATGTGTCTGTGTGTCTGTGCATGCACATGCACAAGTGTGTGTTTAGCCAGAGCTGTAATTACAGGGTTACCAAAGATGTGAGGTATATAGTTAAGATTTTGTCAGCACTTTTATTGTTAATACTTAGTGAGATTAGTCATTATATTTGTTCCTTTTCAATGCCAAAATTGGAAGACAGCTGTTCGTGCACTAAAATTCCCTTTTAAAAGATAGTACTTTCTGTTTATCAGGCATATTTTGCCCCTGGGGAAATGTATTTTTAAATTACATCGTCAAATGAAGTGAGTAGGAAAGATCACTCTCGTCATTACTTCTAAATAATAAGGAAGATTTTACGTGGGGAAACACTACTGAGGGCTGACAGGAAATATCTGGGAGAGTTCATAATTACTCAGTCCCCTCTCCTCTGGCAGGGAAGAATTCCTCAGAGTACTCAGTCCCTAAATTCATCCTAAAGCTGAGAATAGTGGGGGCAAGTTCAGTGGTGTCCACAGCGGACAAGAAAAGCCTGAGGCTGGTGGCTTCCTTCAGATCCACCCGCCACCAGGACAGGGGCCACCTCCTTTAGAGAGACAGCCTTGGTCAACCAAATCCAACCCCGGGACTTGTTACCACCCTGGAGTTACACATCTTCCACAACAAACTCCCCAAACTTGCCTCCACCGGCACGTTCAATATTTACCATCGAACAGACCAGAAAGTTAGAAGCTTAATTACATTTTAAACAAAGGCCATATTTATCGCTTGTTCTTTGTTCCAACTTGTTAGGTTTCTCCAACAGAGGTAATATTTATCTCTCCTCTGTGGGTTTTTTAAGACATCATCCTTTTTATTCCAGGGGCAGCTAGTCATTTTGTTCTCCAATTCAAACAATGACCTAATAGGAAATCTACCAGGTTGCTTTGTAGAAGAGGTGTTTTCTTAATCCCATAAAATAGCCCCAACTCCTAATACAGTTATATTGTTATTACTGAGGTAAAACTTAGAGGCATAAAGCAACTGAACCATCACAAATCAACACACCAAACATGTCTGTGGTGTGCAGTTCTGAGAAGCTCTCTGCCCAGCTGTCAGCTTCTGTGGCTTCCAAGCCAAGTCAGATTCCTCTCCAGAGTTCCCCAGACAATGATGTAAGGAAGCAAGGCCACAGTACAGGGCCTGGGGAAGGATCCAGTGAGTATTCCTTTGGCCAGCCTGTGGGCAGCAGCGGCTCCATCCTTCTGCATGCAGTTCCATGGCCTCTGAGCCTGGTCCTGCATCTCCTGTTCCTCTTATCTCCATCATTCTCCACAAGCCTGCGCACAAGGCTGACTTTTGAACTCCATAACCTGCAACACTATCAAAATGTTAGAAGTTGTCCTGATGGAGTTGGGATCAGGACAATGGAGACACGTTGGGAGGAATTGTTGACTCTGTTGAATGCCCTAAGGAATTTGAGTCCTTCTGCCTTAAATGATGCCTGCATTTGGAAACTAAGGAAGATCTGGGACCAGTGAAGGAGAGCCAAAGAAGATGAACCCTACATAGGCCAAGGAAGAAGGCACAGAGGAGAGACTGAGAGAGAGAGACCTTGGTAGTGACATACTCAGAGATGTTCAGCCGAGTCTGAGCGCTCTCCTTGATGTCCTGAGGGATCCTGGGCAGCCAGGTCACTGCACCTCCTTTGACTTCCTTTGCTCAGTTTTGCACAATTCTAATTCTCCTGCCTGCCCCAC
Organism: Onychomys torridus; assembly: GCF_903995425.1. NCBI lineage: Eukaryota > Metazoa > Chordata > Mammalia > Rodentia > Cricetidae > Onychomys > Onychomys torridus. Next base: position 61,632,465 of record NC_050458.1, on the reverse strand, counting down.
TGAGCAGGAATCCAGAGTCCAGAGAGATAATATGTTTGAGAACAGGTTATTGACCTGACCACCCAAGGGAGCCTGGAGAAGGATTGCCATACCACACGAGAGAAACTAAGAGGAAGCATGTGTAAGTATGACTGAAGAACAACACCCAACACATTCCCCAGACACTGGGGGTGGGTGGGGCTCACTCACTGGCAAGGCCAACATCCATCCTCACCTCCTAAGTCTGAAAGCAGATGCCATACAACCACTCGGTAGACCATTACCTTTCCAGGTGTCTATTAGTTATTTTCTCCTTGAAATGTATTTGTTGTGTGGAGTTAAATCAATTTCAATCATTTATTCATTCTCAATGATTTACGATAGTTTCCACAAACTGTGTTCTACAATACTAAGTACTAAAATAGCTTTTTCTTGCTGACTATAAAGACTGTCACTGGATGTTTAAAAAAAAAAAAAAAAAGCAAACATGTCAGTCACCACATTCCACACAAGGAAATGACTTAGGACACATGAAAATAAGTGTCCGTGGACATCAGATCATGTTCCATGAGTTTACTCAGGAAACAATTCTTTAGTCCCTAAGGTCATGCTTGTGTGGAATCATCTTGAAAATAATTGTCTTTTAGACATGATGAACAGGGACAGCCATTGTCTCTGCTTCCTCCTGCCCAGTACACCTTCTTGATTTTTATTTTCTGATGACAATACTCCCTGGACCACCTCCCACACTTGGTTGAGGGAAATCACTCTCCCTTCCCCTCCTATAAATTCTGAGGTAACTGCCAATCAGAATAATTACGGTTCTAGTCTCCAGGGGCCAAATCCAGGGTGGGCTCTATCTTGGCGCTCATTCCCCACGCCTCATTGACTGACCTGGAAGTGTAAATACCACCCAGACCAGTTAATGGGAATGATTTATAGACGTGCACTCGGAGCGGAGCCCTCTCAGCTTCCGGAGGATGCGGGGAGGGCTGGTGGAATCTTCGAGCTCTCTGAGGTCAAACTCGCCTCTTCTCACATGTGGAAGGCTCTGGGGGCGGGGAATGAAATCAGACTGGAAAGAGGAGAAGAGAGGCCATCAGGGAGGAAGAGGAAGGAGGAAGAGGAAGAATTCTGTGGTGCGGTGGCAGGGCAGGAGAGGAGGAAAAGATGAAGTTAGAGAGAGGGGCAGAAAGATGGGTAGAAAGAAGAGAAGGGATAATAAGTGAGGGGAGAGGGTGTCTGAGCCTGAGAGAGGAGACAAAAGAGGGGAGGAGGGAAAGGCAGAGGTGACTGACGTGGTTCAGGATTGGCAATGTGAAAGGTCTCAGCACTGTGTTGACGTGCTGGGTAAACTCTGAAAGAGTAGTGAGGAGACACATTTGGTCTCAGAGAAAATAGATTCCTGTCTACATGGGATGGTACAAAGACTCACAGAATAATTTTAGGATCGTTACCTTGTAAAATTTTGAATTCTGCAAAATGGGGGGGGGCATCACTATTTTCCACTTCATATGGTTAAGTAAGATTCCTCTGTCAAAAACTACGTCCTTGTGGTGGTCAGCCACCCAAGAGTCTTAGACATGGAAGGTGTCAGTGAATGTCTGTTAAGTTAATATGTGGAGGCTCTCAAGTTACTTCCCCAAGGCTACAGCTAAGGCCCCATCACAAAGCAGGAAGGGACATTTGTCTTGGGCAGCCTCCTCCTGGACACTTTTATCCCTTTGTGGTCCCCCAACCCCAACATTCTTCCCAGTTCCTGTACAATAAAACTTGCTTCAAAGAACAATTTAACGTCCCTGCTAGAGTCGTAAAGTCCTGGAGAACTTAATGCTCTGCTCTCTCTGGGCCCTTCTAAAGGTCATTTAAGAGGAGACCAAGGAGATTAGGCTTGAAAATCAGGAAAGGGAATGTCTAGTTCTCGACAGTGCACCCTCACAAGAAACTTTGGAACGGCCAGGCAGGGTCCTAGGGACACCCGGGCAATGGAGGCACTCCATGCTCCTGCAGGGAGCCTAGGTTGCCAGGTTCAGAATCCCTGAAATCCTGGCTGCACAGCCCCTGAGAAATCAGTCTGTTTACGCCAGGTTCAATTTGCTTATGTTTTTCCCTTTTTCTTCCAGAAAAATTAAAGATGGTTTTGAGCATATTATATCCACTACAATCGCAGAATGTTTCCAAAGCTCTTGATGGTCAACCTGAAGAGAACAAACATTACTATTCCCAAACTTCAGGGAGTTTCTCAGAACCTATAAACAACATAGCTCTTATTAATAAACTAACACCCATGAATATGAAGTCAGGTAAAATGGTCATCGCTGGTCGGTTTGGGCCACGCTATAGAATTATAGAATTACAGACTGCTTCAGCCTGGACATACCGGTAAGGACAAGCACACCTTTCTTTAAGAATTCTGGGTATTTTTCTCTCTCTAGACGAATGATATCACACAGTGTCAGTCCTGAGCACTACCCTGACAAAGTAGCAGCAGCCATGGCCCAGCATAGCCGTAATCAAAGGTTCAGTAAGCGATTAGCAATGTCTACCACGGGCAAAGAAAGTGAAAAAAATGATTGCATGCCTTTTTTTTCTTTTTTTTTTTTTTACCATGTGGCTTTCCCTCCCCACTTCTGGAAAGTGAAATTGCACTTTCCTCTGCAGAAGCGTGGTCTCCAGGAAGCCAGCCATGTACTTTGCCCTCACAGTAATCTAACCATTCTCTTGACAGGTTTACAGATGGGGCCAAGGAGACTTGAGTGGGGAGATGCCACCACAAAGAATCAATTTTTCTTTCTGACCTTGGAGTTTCGGTTTGGAGGACTTTGTAGTTTCTAGTAATCGTCTTGCCACCGTGGAAGAGGGATCCACCAGAAAATGGAGATAGCAAGATGGAGTTGGAACTCAACTGATCCCATGAACTCCCTCAGCCACACACATCCAGCGATTCCAAATCGGGTACAAAGCAGAGTTTGTGTTACTTACAAGTGTTTGGGTTAGGCAGTCTATAATTTTAACCTGCACAATGCCAACCCATCCCACCATTAGTGATTTTCCTCCCCCAGCTGTGAGCTCTAATAATTTCCAAAATCAGTTTATCCCAAGGAAGACAATAAATAAACCTTGAGGGTGATTTGCTAATAGAGTTCTCGGGGTCTTTTCCACAATTCTGAGGTCTCCAATGCGGAAGAACTTGCAAGCATGCCGCACTAAGACACTTGAAGCTTCAAGGTCTGCCCTTGCCTCCGACCCACCCTCCCTGCCCTCTGCACTGAAACTCAGTATCATCAATGACCACATTCCAGAGACTCTGCCAATCACCGTCAGGCCTGGTCAGGAGCCTGAGTTTCCAGATAAATATGATATATAATATCTGACGTCAGTGGCTAGTTGACTAGCTCAGAACACCAACGTTAGTCTGCAGGTTAGCATTCTAGCCAGCCGGTGCCAAGTTTAAGAAGAAATGAGCGTGGTCCCAATGATAAGCCAAGGGCCCATTTATGGAGCTAGAAAAGGGCTCGAGAGGTGCCTCTTTTCTTTCCAATACCTTGTTTGAGCATAAACAGTCCTTAGGAAGAGGGGAAGGAAACTTCTGCTCTGCCTTTCAAAGGAAGAAGGTTTTTTTCCCTGGGCAGATTATGTTAGCTTGTCTCACCCACAATTATTCACGAAAGTGTCAATAGCAGAACGCTCCCCGCCAATCGCCCAGTGAAGCAACTCAAAAGACCTCTTCTTTACAGAATGCCAGCGGCCAGGCACCTCAAAGCTGAGCTCTCAGCTTCTCTCATTGACTCTCCAATACACACCTCTGAGCCAGATCCTCTTCCGATGACCAAACATGCAATAATGGCTGGATACTCCTCTTTCTGTATCCGCTGCCATGAAAACACACACACCAGGCCGTAAACTGACGTCACTACTCCTGTCCCACTTGACCGTGCAAGCCATGCTGTCCCCGGAGTTTCCCACGCCAGTCGCCATCTTCCCCCACCCCTCATCCTTGGTTCCCATCCCCCACTTGTTTTCGTCATGTCACAGGTACTCCTGACCGGGTATTGTGTCACCTCTCTTTAGTGTTGTTGTCCTAGCCGGTGTCCGGCCACCCGCGGGCTCCACATCAGTCTCTAGAGTAACACTGAAATATCTAGTCATAAGTCCTCTACTGGAGACGCTTTAATGATCCCCTCCGTGTCCGGGACCAGGAGAGCTCACGCTGCTTTCCTTACTTCACCTCTGTTTGTCCTTCCAGCTTCCATACTGCTCTGGACTTACTCTCCTTGCGATGTTCTTGGAATGCAATAGCTCTCCAGATGAAAAACAGCCCCTGTTGCCTTGGGGTTGTTCTGTATTCTATGTAAGATGTTTGGCCCCTGAGATCTAACTGTCCCCTCTTCCAATTCTACTATCCCAAACTACAATTCAGCAAAACTTCCCAGGGGGAAAAAAAAAGATGCCCTTTATGAGAAATCAACTCATGAAAAGGCTCATGAACTGTGGAATAAACAGAAAGCTAGGAAAATCAAAGCTTTCAGAGAGATTTGGGCCAACCTCTTGCCCACAGACATTGTCCCAAGTATACTAATATACATTAGATGTCCCATAGCTTCACCAAGGGAAAGGAGGGATTGGTGTGCATCCCGTCTTCCCCGCTACAAAAACAAAACAAAAAACCCACCTTCTATCTGGAGGCTTGGAGCTTTGGAGAACCTGACACAAGCTCGCCATCCTGGGAGAATGTAAGTGGCAGCTAGGACTGATAAACAACACTGGTCCTACCAAAAGGGTGATCTGTGAGTTCTGGATCCCTGTTCTCCAGGTTTCTCTATAATAGCAGCTTGCATTTTGGCAGTCTGAAAGCTCTGATAGGCCCAGAGAAGACAATGCCTTGGGTTGGAAGATACCATTAGTGTCCCCTAGTCTCAGACTGAACACAGAAATGAACTAAGGCCACAGCAGCTTGCTTTTCCCTGGGGAAGGAGGACAGAGGTGCTACAGAATTGAAAAACCTCTAGCATAGCTAGTCTAGGGGGCAGGGGTCTGTTCCTACACAAAGCCACCCCACAGAGGCTGCGGTAGTTGCCAGCTTTATCCAACACACAGGAAGTAACGCAAAAGTAAGGAAGCAGAAGAAATGGGCAGAGATATTCCAGACAAAGAAATGAGATAAATTCCCAGAGATTGCCCTCATAAAATGGAATCATGTGATACATTTGAAAGAGAATTAAAAATAACTAAAAAAAAAAAAAAGATTGTCATGGAGGTCAAGTAAACATACAAGAGCAAAGTGAGAATTTCAAGAAAGGGGGAGAAAATACTAAAAAGTACAAAATAAATAGAAGAAGGCACAGCTGACCGGAAAAGTCACAAGATGGACATAAAGCAGACTGACACGCAGGAGACACAACCAATGAACTCGACCATGAATCAATAATGTGAACGTAATTCACTAAGAAGAGAAAAGGAGAATGAAAAAGCTTGAAGAGACCTAAGGCAGCATCGGTGGACTAACCGTGGGTAGTCGGAAAAAAGAGGCAAGAGAGGAAAGTCCAAAAGTTTACTTACTCAAAGAAACAACGGCTGAAAGCTCCTTGCTTCTAGGGAAGAAAGCAGACATTCAGATCTTAGAAGCCCAAATGATACCAAGTAATATGAACACAAAAGAAAGACACATCACAAATGGTCACAAGACTGTGGTGGTTTGAATAATGGCCCCCAGAGGCTCATATATTTGAATGCATAGGGAGCAGCACTACCTGCAAGGATTATGAGGTGAATCCTTGTTGGAGGAGGTGTGGCCTTGCTGGAGGAAGTGTGTCACTGGGGGTGGGCTTTGAGGTTTCAAAAGCCCAGGCCAGGACCCATGACTCTCTCTTCCTGCTGCCTGCAGATCCAGATGTAGAACTCTCAGCTACTTCCCCAGCACCATGTCTGCCTGTCTGTCATCATGCTTCCCACCATGATAATGGACTAAACCTCTGTAAGCTAGTCCCAATTAAATATTTTCTTTTGTAAGAGTTGTCATGGTCAACAGGTTTTATTGCCTCTTCACAGCAACTAAGACAAGGACTGAAGTTATTTTGAAAGCAACAAAAGAAAAACAATTTACCCCATACGTGGGAACTATGCATGACTATCAACAGATTTATCAAAAGTCTCGAAGAGCATAATAGAAGGTTGATATACTCAAAATGTTGAAAGAAAATATGAAAACACATTTCTGCTTCTGCCACACAGATTTAGATAACGATGTAACCACTGGCCCATGTCTCCCTCCCCACTGCTACAAACTCCTCTCTTTGTAAGTGCCCTAAAATTTGTTACTCTCACCTTATCTCTCCCCAGCCCTCCCCCCAGTTAGGAACTATATTTTAAAGATTAAGGCACTGGAAAGCAACCACATATGAAAGAGAAACTAAATTCAATTCACTTGGGGCTTGGCTCCAAAATGACCAAGCAAAGAAGAAACAATGGGCCAGGCGGCGGTGGTGGTGCATGCCTTTAATCCCAGTAATTGGGAGACAGAGTCAGATAGATCTCTGTGAGTTTGAGGCCAGCCTGGGCTACAGAGCGAGATTCAGGACAGGCACCAAAACTACACGGAGAAACCCTGCCTCAAAAAAATGGGAAAAGAAGAAGAAGAAGAAGAAGAAGAAGAAGAAGAAGAAGAAGAAGAAGAAGAAGAAGAAGAAGAAGAAGAAGGGGAAGAAGGGGAAGGAAGGGAAAGCAAAAGGAGGAGGAGGAGGAGGAGGAGGAGGAGAACGAGAAGAAGAAGAAACAACAGTCCAAAAGGGGTCCCAGCCAGTTGTAGCCCATTTGCTGCACACAGTGTTCCTGACGTGAGCGGCATCATTCAGAATACCACGGGGGCTGTCTGCAAAGCAAGGGTCTCCAATGCTCATGTGCTTCCCCTCTCTAGGACTACAGAAGCTGTGCTCTTCTGAACCGGGTGGTCAGGAAGGAATCCAGCTCTTGGAGGACGAAACAGGCCAAGTGAAGATTTAGACCTGCTGGTTATGCCCACGGCCTCCACCAAAGCCCATGACGGCAGCTGGAATCATAGGGTGGGAGAAACACTCTCTTCAGAGGAAGATCAAATTTAATTTAATTTAAAAAGGAAGAAACTGAAAAGTCACCACACGTTAACTGAAGAAAGGCTCAGGTTTAACCTGAAGTTTTTGCCTCGGGCTGATTCTCAACAACAGAATAGTCCACAACAATTTAACAATTTTAAAAACAACCCCAAACTGGAGACCTGGGAGAAGAAGAATCAGGTTTCCAGAGATAACCCACCCTGCAAGCCTGACAGGTGAAAGCCACAAAACCCTAGGAGAATACAAAGAGCTCAAAAGAACTAAAAGTTTCCCCATGCAACTGTGGTAACTACAGCTACTATGTCTGTAAGAAGCTACATGGAGTGTGTGTGTGTGTGTGTGTGTGTGTGTGTGTGTGTGTGTGTGTACAATGTCCAGTCCTGATAGTTTTATTTATCACCTTATTTGATTCTCACTACCTGCTCTGAAGTATAAAGAACCTTGCAAGACAGGATAGGGGGAGTGGTTTTGGGTTTAGTTTTTGGTTTCTTTGAGACAGGGTCTCTCTATGTAGCCCTGGCTGTCCTGGAACGCCTTATGTAGCCCAGGCTGGACTCCAATTGACAGAGATCCACCTGCCTCTGCCCCCCCAGGGCTGGGATTAATGATGTGCACTACCACATTCCTTGGAGCAGTTTGTTGAAGTTTACATGGGGATTGCCTAGCCTGTCGGATAAGATCCATGACCTTCCAATTGGGAACAATTCTCTGAACTAGTTCTAATTTCTCAGAGGCTACAGTCAGTGCATCTCATTCCATGCCCCCACAGAACCCACATAATAAAAGAGAGATGTCTTTTGTTAGAATTAGAAATAGGAAGAGGAATCAACTTTGTAAGAAAGCCCCAACCATCTTTTTTTTTTTTTTTTTAGGAAAACACCACACACCTTGAAGGCCCACTTTAATGAGCTATCGATGATCTCTGCCAGGGAATCAAACACAACACTAAAAGAAAACAGTGCTCGAAAGAATACAGGACCCTTCATGCCTGTAGAACAATCCTATTTACAGCAGTCCTAACACAGGTGAAAAGACTGCCGTAGTCTTTCCAGCAACAGCCGGAACCTTCTAGATACCAACACTTTCCTCAGAACCCTTCCTGGATTGGGGTGGGGGGAGGATTGGGGGTTATGCGATTTCTCACCATTTACCCTTTTATTTCCCTCTTTCCATACATCAATTAACATGGGTTGGGGATTTAGCTCAGTGGTAGAGCACTTGCCTAGTAAGCACAAGGCCCTGGGTTCGGTCCTCAGCTGGGGGGGGGGGGGGTGTTGTGGGGGAGAAAGCCATGAGGATCAAACTAGGAAGCAGCACCCCTCCACGGCCTCTGCATCAGCTCCTGCCTCTAGCTTCCTGCCCCAACTGCCTTTGATGATGCCAAATATCAATTAACTCCTCTGAATCACAGCTATAATCTAGCCAGCAATCATCTATCCCAATCTATTTACTTTAAAGTTCAGACAATAAGGAATATAGCTAAATTCTGAAGGCATATAAAAATCTTATTTTTTATTCTCCATATATGCTGATATTTATAGTCTTATACTAGTTATGTTAAATGATCTTTTAAATATTCTTAAAATTGACCTTTTTCCAGAAATAAGCTGACCAAAAACCAAAATTTTAACATAATTTTAGCTGGGCATTGGTGGTGCACACCTTTGATCCCAGCACTCTGGAGGCAGAGGTAGGCAGATCTCTGTGAGTTTGAGACCAGTCTGGTCTACAGAGTGAGTTTCAGGCCATCAGCGGCTACATATTGAGACCTTGTCTCAAACAAACAAAAAAAGACACATAATTTTAAAGATTATGTTCATCCTACCAGTTGAGAATAAGATCACTACCACAGTTTAAAATCAAATCTGAAACAAGCTATAATTAAATACTGACCAGGTGGATGGGCTTTCTGGCCAAGTGCATCTCTGAGTTCTCAGAAAATGGCCCAGAGTCACAGTTTGCAGGGGCTTAAGTATTTCCCATCAGGTCCAATCAGGGGCAAGCATACATCCTGATGTACCTCCTGCCTGTGAACCTCTCACCCACATGTGATCAAGCACATCCAGTGTAGCTGGGTCAAACAAACTTGTTTAGGGGAGTGAAAACATGTGGCTTGTTGTCTCCCATAAAAATAGTCTCCAGCATTTCAGAAACTATCTGTCCTTGGTAAGAGGCTTGCAGATCAGAGGCATTTTGTTTCATGGATCTCTAAGGCATAGTAATTAAAACTTAAAAGGTAACTTTGACTCTCAGAATTGAATATCTATGGACAGATGGTTCAGAGGTTAAGAGCACTCACTGGCTACTATTCCAGAGGTCCTGAGTTCAATTCCCGGCACCTACATGGTGGCTCACAACCATCTGTAATGAGATCTGGTGCCCTCTTTTGGCATGCAGGCGTACATGCAAGTAGAGCACTGTGTAGATAATAAATAAATCTCTAGAAAAAAAATTGCTATTAAACTTTATGATAAGGAATCCAGAGCTTTTTGTCTCTCGCACCTTGAGAAATTTTTATGCAAACATTTTAATCTACTCCAATCTGGTAAAACAGTTTTTCACACAAAGGACCTGCTCCACTCTCAGATCAAAGTGGCTGACCTTCCTCCCTTCATTTCCTTTGCACTGATCTTTTAAGACTAGTCAGTCCTCGAAGAGCTGTGACATCCAACCCCAGCCACTGTGGAAAAGACACAGGCACCCCCTGAGTTAGACTCACACTAAGCACACTTCTGGTGTCTCTGTGTTCACTCTTGGGAATGTAAGGGCTACTGTTAATCCGGAAGGCCCACTTGCCCAGGGACAGATAACTTCCGGGAATGCTGGGGGCTGTCGTTCGTGGAAGACCACAAGTCATATGTTTTTACTTCAGTAAACAAGGTTGGTTGCCCCAACTGCACAGGATGTGCTTGACCACATGTAGGTAGGAGGTAGTTAGGCAGGAACTACATCAGAATGTATGCTTGCCCCTGATTGGGTGAAGTTGGGAAGCGCCATAACTTTGTAGGATTTGCTGTTATGACCACCTAACTGACCTAATTCAGCACCATTCTCTGGGAATCCTAGCTATGGACCTGGCCAGTGTCCACTTTCCTGGCCAGTATTAAATACAGCCTGCTTTAACTGGACAATCGTGGGTTTGACCTTTCTCCTCAAACTCTCAGGTAAAGTTTAGTGGCAACAATCTCTTTCTTTGCCACCCTGAACTGATTTCTGACAAAAACACCGGGGTTCAGTTCCCATCACCTCCATGGCAGCTCCCAACTGTCTGAACCCCAGTTCCAGAGGCCCCAACACCCTGTTCTTATCTACTCAGGCATGCATAGGGTACACAGACATTCACGAAGACAAAACACGAATACACATCAAAATAATTTCTTAAGTTTAACATAAAAATCAGTAAAAACACAAAACAACAATAACAAAACCCCTCCCAACTCCTCCAAAAGAAATCTTCCTTCTATTTTTTAAAATAAATATGCAAACAAAATGGTTAGGGATTTTATCAGATACTTCCTTTGTGATTAGAGTTTTCTCAAAAATACTTCAGATGCCTAAGTTAGAGAAAAGCTCAGGATCACAAAGAAATAGACGGCCACTCTAACTGACGTTTTTTGTAAGGCAGAACTTTACTCTTTATCACACGGGAAGAGCAATCAGCCAGGACCAGGGGGACCTCCAGTGTGTACTTGGACTTTCACTCGATTGTGCATAGTGAGTGTGTCTTTACCGGATTGGTTGGCGTCCGACTCCATGGCCTTTTGTGATTGGCTAATCTTAAAAGACTAAGTGCACAGGACATGGGAAAGGGTTTACTGTTCTTAGGAGAAAGGATAGTAGCTCTGTATCAAGTGTCTGGAAAGCTAAGTAAGCGTTACTGGGCGGGGAAGCATAAAATAGTTATATATAAATGGTTTCTTTGAGGGAGGGGAGACTTGTAAAAAGATTCCTATTCCTTGCCCTAAACATATGTTTTAAAGTATTCTTGATAGAAAAGATTCAGATATCATGTTTCTTATACCTAGAAAGTAACACATTGTGACGGACAGCAGCAAACAGTCAATGTGACTAAACACATCTCTGAGCGTTACCAGCCTGGACCAAAGGACACGTTTATTACAGTGCCTGACAGTGTTCCCGCTGTGGCAGTCCCTCTGACTTCTGCTGCCAGTGACCCTTCACCTGTATTCCACAGCTGGTGTACACACAAGCACGAAAGCCTTGTCAGAAAGCCTCGATCTGCCTTGACCCATGGCTAGAAGTGTTCTGCACCACACATTTGGGGGTGAGTGTCCCCTCCCCAAGAAAAGGTAGTACTCTCCAGGAAGGGAAACTTCCAGGGTCCAAGTCTCTCTTCAGATATTGCTAGTCACCTAGATTTAGATAAATGGATGGTACCAAAAAGTCTCCCAACAAATATAATCAAGTCTCCTTCTGGGAGCCCTTGATGGAGGAGGAAAGGATGCTTACACTCCATCTTCAAAGTGAGGTAATGCAAGGACGCCAAAGAGTCAGCAGAGACCTCTCAGGTGACAATCCCTGGCTTCCTGGGAACTGAAATTTTGAGTTGTGGAATTTTCCATCCTTTTATTTTCCTTGGTTTTCACCATCTTTGCCTTCAAGTGTCCATTGGATCCTCTCAGCCATACAAATCATAAGGTTTTTAAAACTGGCATCAAGACATATGCATTATTTATCCATTCAGTTTCGTCTTAAGGGAATAAAGAAGTACTTTTATTTTCTGATGAAATATAAATATAAATAAATTAAGATAAAATATAAACAAACTAAATATAAAGCTGACCCCCACCTCAGCCCCAACCCCAAGACTGGGCAGAAAATCCCATCCATGGTCGATGTAAATACAAAACAGTTTGCCTGTCAGTGTATGTGTGAATGGGGCTCTATTGGAACGCAGACCTGTGGAGTTTTTCTCCTAGTACATCACATAGTGCTTGTGTGTAAATATGTAACAAAGTCAATGTTTTCACTAAGTTTGTGAAGCCTGTGAACCATAATAATGCCAAGAACACCCTGTACTTTCCCTAGCAAGTATTGACCAAAAAGACATTTTGGTTGGCATTTGTGGTACATCCTTGACTCCAAAAAAATACAGACTACAGAATTGGGGTTTTTTCTGACTGTAAATACATTGAAGCACAAACTTGAGTGCATGGCTATTGTACATGAAGTAATTACATCTGCCTCTAGGTTGTTATCGATCGAAGGCAAAGCAGGTGAAGGTCATCTGCTCCTCACCGGCAGGCTCCTCGGGCACTAGCGGAAGGAGATTCGCAGAGCTCAGCACATCCCTTCCTATCTGACAGAATGCAGTTGAGTCACAGAATTCCTACACGGAAAGAAGGAAGGAAATGCGGGCATGGATACTGAGGTGAGGGTCAGCTCTGCGCACTTACACAGTCATTCTGTGACCCTTGTCTTCCTGGAGACAGCCCACCACCCTGTCTGCAGCAGAGGATTGTGGGAGGGGCTTAGGAAGCCGCAGGGGCGCGAGCATCGCCCACCCTCCACGCTCAATCCACGCTCTTCACCTGAAGAATGAAGTCTTAAATAGCAACAGCAACACCGAGCAGAAAGAGGAGGGTGTGAGAACCATGTTTCAGCTAACAAAAAGGGCAGGCTCGGCTTTGTTAGCCAAACACAGCTCTCACATCTGACCTCCTGAGCCAACGCTCTCTCATCAGGAGGGCTCATGGCTCCAAGTCAGAAGTAAACAAACTGTGAAGAGGTCTGTCTGCAGGCAAGTCGAGACAAGGCACAACGGAGAGCTAGGTGTGTGAGGAAGATGATGAAACGGACATACTTTCCCGATTAATTCATAAGGAGGAAAATGCACGGACCCAAGCAAGGGTTTAACCCCTTTCTGGGTGCCGTGTCAAATACACGTGGATGCAAATGTGACGATCTCTCCCACTGCTGCCCCACTCTGTAGTTGAATATTTCTTTTACCTAGTACTTGGATTTGTTTCGACTGGATAGACACTCCATGCTTTCGCATACAAAAAGGCACGCATGGAAGCGTCTTTCATTACTCTTTAAAATGTGTTGACTAAAAGTCAAGGTAGTTGTAATCTGTGGTAACTCAGTCCCAAACTGCACCAAAACATACCATTGCGCTCACAGCTGGGGATCATTTCTGGGACCCGAGGGGAGGTGGGTGGCCTTGTCACAGATGAAGCTGAAAAGGACTCTAAGTTGCATACAGAGCAGCAGGAATATGTTTTCCCTGTATCCCTCCTGCTGCTGCTGCTGGCCCCATGTCCACGTCTATGCACCGCCTTACTGATCCCTGGTTTCAGAAAGCCCCACTGTCCATTTCAACCTGACTTGGTCTGGAGAAACATGTTGGAGGAAAGGAAAGGACTGTGAGATTTTTGAGGCGTCTTCACTAACTCTGATGTAAGCACTTGCTAAAACAAATATTTTAAGGACAATGGGAGGAAAGGGGAGAAAGCAGGGTGGTTCGCTTCCTACTTTTTCTCCAAATGAGTTCAAATGTCTTGAAGGGTCAGCACATCTTACGCTATATGTACGAGTGATAATGACGGATGGCTTTTGCCCATCACTGGAAAAAGAGTGTAGGAAGGGGCAGAGAAAGGACAGCCTAAGTCCTCTGCGAGCACAATGGGGCATGAAAGTTGCTAAATATGAAGAACTAGGGTGAACTCTAAAAAGCAACTGGTTTAAACTAGTTGTCTGAGATGTGTGTAGCTGAAGTTCAAAGATGGGAGACAAAAACCCCGAACACTAGAACTATTATGCAAAAAATCATCACTAGGTACATTTTCTGTCTTTTTACATTTATGTGTTTATGTGTACAGGCCTATGCATGCCACGGCTCTCCAGAGGAATGTCAGAGACAGCCTGTGAGAGTCAGCTCGCTCCTTCTACCTCGAGCTCCCAGGGAGCAGGCTTTGGGTCATCAGCTCGTTAGCACGCACCCTTCCCAGTGAGCCATCTCACTGCCCCCACCCCCCACCCCCGTCGTAAAAATTTGAATAGGAAAAAGCAGAAATGCAAATAATGCTTAATAGGCTTTGTTAGCTGTGTCTCCTGAAGCAAGTTACCTCAGCTCCATCATGTGTGAACTTGAGATAAAGAGAAGCTTGCTACGAAAATCAAACCGGTTAATACTTAGAAAGCACCTAGAATGGAGCCTGGAAACAAAGTGCTTAATAAAGATCCTCTGTGCTCTGACTGCGGCTAAACAATCCACAGAGGCCTTTGTCAAGCCAGTACCTCTCACCAACGAACTGGCATGCCACAGTGATGTCAGCGCTAGCACCCCATGGAACCCTGGGACATAGCTTCCCTCACAGGCAGAGAGGGCTGGGGAAGGGCCTTGTCTCCATGGCAAAAGTCCCTCATTTTCAAAAACACTTAAGCATCTATGTTCATGTTGTACTAAAACACTCCAAGAATGAAAGCCCAGCCTTCTGAGTCCTACTTTTGGTTTTCGGAAACCTTGAGTAAGTCTCTCACATGCTCGACTCCCTGTCTGGAGTGAACAGCAATGTCACCAAGATTGCTGTAAAGACAAACTGTCCTTGAGTTCACCTTTGCCTTGTGTTTGACAGCATATCATGCATTCCTTGAAAGCACACAGCTTTGCAATTCTGAATAATTTTCTTATCTTAAAATCACTAGGGGAAAAAAAGGTCATCCCTGATTTCTTTCAAGAACTGACCATGGAAATAGAGCTATGTGGCCAGAATATTCATGGAAAAAAAAAATGTGTTCAGAAGAAAGGGTCCTGAGCTTGGAGGTTTGAGTTCCAGCCTGGCTTTCCCATGGGCACTTCCCAGGGCTTGGTCTGGGCAAATCATTTCCACTTCCTGGCAGTCAGTTCTCTTTCCTGTAAAATGCACATTTGAGGACCTCTTCCCTCTGAATCCATAATTCAAACTGCCATGCATTCGTTTGCATGAATCCATGAGTCATTAAAACCTGGCAGAGTTCATAAGATTATTTAATAAGCAAAATGTCTCATAGGCATTCAAGAGAACTTGGATCCAATTCCCCAAACATTGCAAACTGTGTTTGGGCAAAGACTTCAAACTGAAGAAAAATTGTTTCTTGCTTCTACAACAGTGTGAGGCTATGAGTAGTGTTTACACTCATGGACACATGCTCCCTTACTCTTTTGGGGTGCTCAGCAGAGAAGAGTATCACCTCTTTCTAAATGAAAGGAAAGCATGGGGGTACACTGCGTTTGTGTAACACTTTCAGTATTTCATGTTGTTTTTATGACAGGTTAGCGATGCCCCCCCCCCATTTTTTCACTTTGTCATTGTAATCACTTTGCAATATAGGCCAGCCCCAGGAATTCTAGTGTTATATTTTATTATTGTTCCCAGCTTACAAATGAAAAAAAATAAGATAGCATGCTTTTACTTAGCACCGATGTTCCTCAAATATGGATCTTCTATGCTCAGATGAAGCCTGACCGGATCTAGGGGTGGCCTTTGTACTGCAGTCCTGGGCATGGCGCCACCTGCCCGCCTGTCATGGAAAGGCAAATCTGTCTCTCACGTGTTGAGAACAGAAAGCTCTCCTGCCAACCCCAAGCCACTCTCTGTGGCCAAGGACAGAGCTGAAGTGGTTCAGCACTTTTAAAGAACCTCTCTGGAAAAAAATCAAGTTTCTAGATAGGAACAAGTTTACTGGTAGCTAATCCACCCCTTCCTCCCAGGGCCTGAGGTTTTTCATCATAAATGTTTCTCCTGTAACTCAGTGGCCACTTTGGGAAGGTTGTGGAGAACATGCTCGCCAGGGCTATTTTTTTTTTTTCATCCTAAGGTTTTAGTCATTACTTGGTTTATTTAAAAGGGAGGAGAGAGGAATTCATGTCCTAGGGAGAAAAACCTGCAAGGTTCTAGACATTTTGTATCCTTGGGGATACTTAGGAGGGACCTGAGAGTTGTCTCCTTTTCCATTAAGTGACTGTGGAGTCACCAAGTTCAATTTGCAATACAGGCTTCTGAAAACAAAGCAGCACTCTGTAACAACTCCTCAACCAGGCTGGGAACAAAGCCCCTTTGTGCACAGAGCGTTTTCCCTGGGCAGGGCGGTGGCTCAGGAAGGGAAGAATCCCAGAGATCACCATCACTCCTTCTCATTTTTCCTCCCTGCCGATTGCCAGAGAGAGCCACGCAGCAGTGTTGTGAGACCTTAGCTGAAGACGGGTTACATTCCTTTATGCTGTGGAACATTTGTTTTAGCGACACAAAGGCGTGCTCCATTCTTTTGTTGCATTTGTTGAACTCTGTGAAGCTGTGTGACTGTGCCTGCCTAAAACACCTGATGGTCTAATACAGAGCTGAACGGCCAATAGCGAGGCAGGAAAGAGGAATAGGCGGGGCTGCTAGGAGAGAAAATAAATAGGAGAAAGCTAGGCTTGAGAAAAGAAAAGAGGAAGGAGGAGAGGAGGACACCGGGGGCCAGCCAGCCACAGGGTAAGAAAGAAAGAAAGAAGACATAGGTAAAAGCCCAGAGGCAAACTAGTTAAAGAGAAATGGGATAATTTAAGTTAGAGAAGCTGGCTAGAAACAAGCCAAGCTAAGGCCAGCATTCATGTGTTGGCTGGTTTCCGTCAACTTGACACAAGCTATAGTCATCTGCCAGGAGGGGTCCTCACGTGAGAAGATGCCTCCATAAGACTGGGTTACAAGCAAATCCATGCTTAGACGTCCAGCTAGGCTCATCCGCCTCTGGAAGGCCACCACGCATGACAATCGAGCAACACTGGGAATCTTTCCCTTGGCATTTCTGAGAACAGATAAGGAGTCTTGAAGTCTTCTAGCCCACCCACCCTCACCCCTCACACACACAGACCCCAGCTTAGTCCTGTGTCCTCAGATTCTTTTTCTGGTTGGTTGCTGACCCACTGCTGTCTTAACTGGAGCAATAAAAGCACAGTCCACCGGCACTACATGGTAGACCCGAAGCTGACAAGGGAAGCCTTTCACTGCAGAACTCAGGGCACTGTTCCGAAGAAACCCACCGTCACCCAGCAACCCTCTAACAAGAACTCCTTGGAGTTCAGGAGTGTGAAGCGGCCGGGCCAAGGCTCCCAAAACACAGCAGCAAAATCCCTCTCGTCAAGTCAGGCCTGTCTGAATTGTAACTATCTGGAGGTTACACAGCCATAGATAGGAACTAGAAAGAAGCATCAAGAGAGACATGAAAATGGCAGATCAGAGAGGGTGGTTTTTTCTTTTTCCTTGTTGTGTTTCTTCTCTCGTTACTACAATATTACTTGTACAATAAAAGGGTGTCAGTAGATCACATACACTTTCCCCTCCCCCGTCTTCAGACACGATTACTTACTCTACTAAACAGAGATCAACTTGTAGAAGAGCTCTTCAAATCAGCCGAAATGAATGCCATTTATCTCCTGTGGCATCACAGACAAGGGCTCCAAAACTCCCTTCTTCTGGGAGAAATGGTGGACCAAAGTCATTTTGTATTTCGTTTTCTCTCTGATTATCCAGTAGACCAGAGAAGTTCCCAGGGTGGGGGGACAAGCTGTTGCCATAAATGTGAGGAATCCTTCATGGGGGTAGTCCAGAAAATATTTGAGCATAGATTCACCTGTGGCAGCAAACACTGAAAAAAAAAACAAACGGGATGCTGGCTGGATGCAAACAGCCAGATTCGAATCACTGAATCGCGGGTCTGCAGATTCGGCTCAGAAGAGAGCTGCACTGCTCCTGCTTTTTGACTAGTTATCCAGCCTTTCACTCCACCTGCGAGACCTACACCAGCAAAGTGCAGTGCCACGGGGTTCCGAGAGATACTATCCCGAAAGACACTGCCTTCACTCCAGACGTTGCTTTTTAAGTGGCTCCTACCCACAAGGACAGACTGTCAGCTGGGCACACCTTTGATTTCAGCACTCCAGAGGCAGAGGCAGAGGCAGGCAGATCTTCGTGAATTAGAGGCCAGCCTGGTCTACAAAGAGAGTTTCAGGACAGCCAAGACTACATAGTGAAATCCTGTCTCAAAACAAACAAGCAAAAAAAAAAAATAATAATAATAAAAATAAAAAGGTCAGAGTGCCAGTGCTTTACGATGGTGGCAATTAAAAACCACCTCTGTGGGGTCAGATGAAAGAAAGTCTTGACAAAAAGTCACCAAGAGAGAAGTAAGAAAAACAGTTATGGAAAACAGGAATAAGCCAACGTGGGATTTTCCCCACCAAGGCCAGCCAGCACTTCCAGCCACATTAAGCTGCTCACACTGAGCTGGGTCCTCCCTAGAGAAGTTGTTCAAGGACTCTGAGTACCGATGGCCATAAGGCCTGGCAGGAGAAGCAGTACCTGCTGCTAGAAACCCAAACTGGAGAGAGAATTCAGTCTGCCTGGACAGCTGGGCGAAGCGCAGCCCACTGTGGACACAGGACCAGAGAGGAGCATGGGAGTCTGCAGTTGAGAGACATGGAAATGCCCACCATTCCCTCACCAAGGGATGGGGGGGGGGCAGGTGAGCTCAGCAGATCTTGGAACCTGATGTACCACCTCAATAACAGCAGACCCGCTACGGTACAGATGGTGGACACTGTCGCAGAATTGTGTTACGGGTTTGAAGGTGAGAGATTCTCAAAATCTAGCAACACATTAGACACCCATCCCACGCCCATGTCCACCATAACCAGGGACAAGCTATGGAGACTGGGGATTGGAATCTTAGGATGTATGTGGTGTAACTTCCTTCCTGCAGTATCCTGAGGCACCGGGAAAAGGTTATTACAGGTGGGTGGGCCTTTCATATGACCTCAGGTAAAGAAAGCCCTGCAGATCAACTGATCCCACAAAGCACCAGGAATATCAGCCCCAGGAATCAGACAGGGATGGGGGAGATGTCTGTCAGAAAGTAGATGTCCTGGTCTGCTCTCCACTGCTGTCATAAACACCACTGGACACGACCAAAAACAACTTGGGCAGGAGAGGGTTGATTTGGTTTACACATCCAATCACAGACCATCGTGGAGGGAACAGGAACTCAAGCAGGAAACACGGAGGAAAGCAACCTGCTTCCTGGCTTACTCTTGGACTCATGTACAGCCACCTTTCTTATCCTCTGAGGAGTCCCTGCCCAGGGCTGCATGCCACACAGTGGATGAGGTTCTCCACATCAATCATTAACCAAGAAATGTCCCACAGATTTGCCTACAGGCCAATCAGATGGACTCACTTCCTCAACTGAGGTTCCTTCTTTCCAGAGGACCCTAGCCTGGGTCGTTGACAGACCGAAACTAGCCAGCATAGGGGTCTTCCACCACAAATTCCCTCTCTCTAGTAGGATTCACTGATTTAACTTGAGTTACCGAGACTAGCAACACTACCCACCAGCTGTAGAATATGGTGAGAGAGAGGGAGAGGGAGGGAGAAAGGGGGGGGAGAGAGAGGAAGAAGGAGGAGGAGGAGGAAGGAGGAAGGGAGAGGAAACGAAGTGTGGACAGAAACCATGCAAGCATAAGAAACAGGAAACTAAAGCCCCATCAGGAAGAAACACTGACTTGGGGGCATAATATCTTCTATGTATTATTTTGTTCATCTTATTACCTTCCTTTGAGTGGGTTTTGTTTTGCTTTTTGTATTTACACTTTTATACTTTAACTCCATATTTGTTGTGCTGTAACTTGAATCTCGCTGGCTTTGACGGCCACCTTTCCTTTCTCTGAATCTTGACACACTTAGTTTCTCTACTCCTCACAGCTCTCACACAGTTCCCTCTCATGCTGTCTATGTCCCCTACTCCCCCTCTCCCGCTCCCGGGTGCTCACTCGACTCCAGCACTGACACTCCTCCCTCTAAAATGCACTATGAGCTATACCAGGTGTGTGCCTGGTGCCCTCAGAGGCCAGGCTGGGGTGGATGGTCCCCTGGAACTGGAGTTGTGGGCGATCATGGGTGCTAGGAATCAAACTCTGATTTGATACCCCAAGCAGGTGTGGAGTGTCACTGTCTCCGTGTCTTATAGGGCCCCAAGTGTCTTCTCCAGTGCTTAGCTCCAGGACTACTGTCAAAGCACTGTGTTTATTCAGCTGGCTTCCATGACATGTGAGTCCAAGCAAAGGCAACTTACAGGAGGATGCACGTACAATAAAACAGAAAAGGAGTGGAGAAATAGAAAACACAAAACCAAAAAACCAAAAAAAACGAAGAGCTGCAGGGCACACACATCCCAACAGATGTAAAATACAACAAAGGAACACAAACCCATCAGACAACACTCCACTACAGCCCCCACAAGCCGATGACATCTGGAAACCACAATAAAAGATACCTGGAGACCAGAAGAAGATCTCAGATCCTACTTTTTAAAGGATCAATGTCTGTATATCAAATAAGCAAATGAAGGACGGAAGGAAATCAGTTCAGAACCTATATAGGAAATTTGCCAAAAAGGAACCAAACAGAAATTCTAGAATTGAAAAAAAATTAAGCCATCAGGAGAAAGCATCATCAAAAAAAAAAAAAAATCCACTAGAAGAACAAATACAAATATAAAAGGTGGAGGCCAAGTCCCACAGCAACATTGATGGACAAATAAATAAATAAAAATGTAATGAGCAGGACCAACCCTCACAAGAACTCTGAGATATGTTCAAGAGACCAAAGTTAAAAATCCACAGGGTAGGGACTGGAGAGGTGGCTCAGCAGTTAAGAGCACTGGCTGCTCTTCCAAAGGACCCAAGTTTGATTCCCAGAACCCACATGGTGGCTCCCAACTCCAGTTCCAGGAGACACTCCATTCTGGCCTCTGAGAGCACCAGGCATGCACAGGGTATGCAGACAAACAAACAGGAGAAACACTCACACATAAAATAAAATTTAAGTTTAAAACAGTTATAAAAAGGACCCCTGGGGCAGAAGGGGGAACTGAGATAAAGGATAAAGGCCTAGAGAATTTAGTTAATAAAATTACAGGCAAGAATTTCCAGCCCTAAAGAAGAAAGGGAGGGGGTATCCATACACAAGAGGCACATAGAACTCCAGGCAGACAGGCTCAGAGAAGACACTCCAGTGTCCATCTTAGCCAAGGTGTCAACAGTACAAAGCCAAGAAACAAGGCTAAAAGCTTCGAAGGGAAAACAAAACTCACATACAATGGAAGAACCGTGAGGAGGACATCAGAGCTTCTCTTCGATAGTTCACTCATAAGAAATTAGGAAAGAATATATTTCATAAGATAGATAACTAGAAGAGAGCCAAATGGAACCAGTTATACCCAACAAGAGAACAGATCACTTAATACTAACCAAGGAAGAAAAGGTGAGCCAGCCTCAGGTCAACCAATGGATCAACAACCAACAAAACAGAAAACAGCACTCCCATCTCAGTAGTAATCCTGAATGCAAATGGTGTTAATTTACCAATTAAAATATGCAGGATAACTGACTAGTTTATAAAACATGATCCAGGGCCAGTGAGATGATTCAGTGTGTACAAGTGATTCTTGCTGACTCTGACGACCCGAGTTCAATTCACAGAATCCACATTGTAGAAGCAGAGAACTGTTCCTGCAAGTGTCCTCTGACCTCCACACAGTCACATGTCACACACACAGACACACCCAAAGAATGAAAAAGAAAATTTAAATAATCTGGTATCTTCAAATGATCTGGTATCTGGTATCGTCAAAAATCTCATATTACTACCAAAGACCCCAAATGAAGAGTCAGAGGTTGGCAGTTGATGTACCCAGTGAGTAGAACCCATAACCAAACTGGTGTTCTGCTTCTCCTGCCTGATAAATAAGACTTCAAATTAAAACCGGTCAGAAGAGATAAAGAGGGTCACTTCATAATACAGAATCTAACTCATCAAAAAGTTATAACCACTGTAAATATTTATCATTGACTCTTGGGGCTGCCAGTTTTATGAAACAAATGTTAAAAGGCATAAAAACCCTCATGGATCCTGACACAATAGTAATAGGAGATGTCGCTACCCACATTCTTATTTAGATAAATCTTCCAAACTACGAATTAGTAAAAACCTTAGAGCTAAGTAATACTGCAGATCAATGGGCTTCACAGACATCTAACAGATATTTCACTTAACATTCTTTTTAGCAACACAAGGAATATTCTTCAAAATTGATCGCATTATAGGCTGCAAAACAAGGCTTAGCAAATAAAGAAGTAAGTCTTGGTATCCTATCAGACCATAATATAATAAATGCATAAGTCAATACCAAGAGAAACTCAGAGACTACATAATTACCTGGAAACTGAACAATCCACTTTTGAATGAACAAGTGGGTCATTGAAGAAATCAGGGAGGAAATTTAAAAATTCCTAGAATCAAAAGAACTGGAGTGCAACCTAGCAGAGCCTCTGCCAGACAGCCTTGGCAGTTCTGAGAGGAAAGTTCAAAGCTAAAGGGGCTCATGTTAAAACATCAGAGAGAGCTCAAAGAAATAACCTACTGATGTGCCTCAAGGTTCTACAGAATCCAGAACAAGGCAAACTCAAGAGCAGTAGACTGAAAAGAATAAGAATAAGCAGGAATTAATGAAATGCAGATCCAGAACAATACACAAAGACAACCAACAAGCGTTAGTTCCTAGAAAAGATTAACAAGATCAACAAATGCCTGGCCAAGCTAACCACAAGGGTCAGAAGACCCAAGTTAATTCAATTAAAGACGAAAGGGGGTTGTTACAACAGATTCCAGCGATATCCCCAATTGCTGAGAAGGCTTCCAGTACTTATATTGGAAAAGTATATAAAAGCTGAAAACCTAGAAAAACACTGATCAATTTCTAAGTGTGTCTGACCTAGCAAACCAAATTCAGACAACATAAACAGTTTCATCAGATCCATAACAAGCAGTGAGATTCAAAGATTTAAACTCATTAAAAATCTCCCCGTAGAAAGAAAATGTCCAAGGTCAGATGACCTCACGGCTGACCCAAACTCTGGTAGGTCTAATACCAATCATTCTCAAACTGTACCCACAAAACAGAAACGAAAAACTAAACTTGTTCTGTGAAGCCAGTGGCACCCCGATACTGTCCTGGCTAATTTTGTCATCTGACACAAACTAAAGTCATCTGCAAGGAGGAAACCTCAATTTTCAAAACGCCTCCATAAGATCAGGCTGTAGGCAAGCAAGCCTGTAGAGCATTTGCTTCATTAGTGGTTAATGAGAGGGGGCCCAGCCCAATGTGTGTGAGGCAGGGGCAGGGGAAGGGGAACTGGGCTGGTGATCCTGGGTTCTGTAAAAAAGCAGGGCGAGCAAGCCATAAGGAGCAAGCAGTAGGCAGCACCCCTCCATGGCCTCTGTGTCAGCTCCTACCTTCGGGCACATGCCTGGTTTCAGTTTATGCCTTGGCATCCCCACAATAGACTGTGATGCAGAATAGGAAAGCCAAATAAAGCCCTCCCAGTTCTCTGCTCCCACTCGCTTTTGGGCTCGGTGTTTCCTCACAGGAAATGTAATCATCCTAGACGTCCACTGTTCTAGCTAGGTTTTTGTCAACTTAGCACAAGCTAGAGTTCTTCACTTAGTAAGGGAAGGCAGAGGATAAAGAAAGAGAGAAGACACAAGACTTTCCTGCCTAGATTACTACTGGGACTGAGGAGCGCGGCAGATTAGTCAGTACAGAGAGAAGACAGTGTGTTGGTGTGGCGAGTGTATGAGTTATTTTTCTGTTGGTGTGACAAAACCCCATGACCAAATGCAACTTATGGAAGAAAGAGTTTACTTTCGGC
Source organism: Onychomys torridus (assembly GCF_903995425.1). NCBI lineage: Eukaryota > Metazoa > Chordata > Mammalia > Rodentia > Cricetidae > Onychomys > Onychomys torridus. The sequence continues at coordinate 61,608,651 of NC_050458.1, read as the reverse complement.
TTACTGTTTCCTAGAGATAAGATTCCATCATGGTGAGGAGGCATGGCAGCAAATGGAAGGCATGGCGTCAGGAGCAGGAAGCTCAGCGCTCACATCCTCAGCCACAAGCACAGAGCAGAGAGAGTGAACTGGAAGTTGGGTGAGGCTTTCAGCTCTCATCCTGTAAGGCCCCGCCTCCTCAACCTTCCCAGACAGTGCTACCTACCACCAAATATTCAAATACAGGAGCCTCAGGTGGACATTTAAACCACCATGGGGTATAACAGTTTGAGAGTCTCTGAGGACATCCATGGGGAACACCCCACTAGTCTCTGAAGATACATCACAGCTCAAAAAGACAGTTCAACCTTACATTAATTAAAAATAAATTTAATTAATTAATAAAATTAAACCCTTCTGTCACTCAGATTGAGTAGCCCTGGGTGAGGTAGAGATTTACACTGAGCCTTCTAGTTTCAACTTTTGAAAAGTGAAGGCAGTGATTATGACGTCATAGGACTCTTGAGTGCTAAGACACGCGCATGAGAAGCTCCTGCAGTATCTGGACACAAGGCCAATGCTCAAAAGTTGCCTCCCCTTGAACCAACGCAGTAACCTCTGCCTCTGGGCCATCCTGGCTCCCTCCATCTGCCTCTGCACCACAAACCAGAGGTCCCCATCACCCTCTTTGAAACTGTCTGTCCCTTGTCCATCACTGTGACAAAATACCTCAGATAAACAAGTTAAAGGAAGCACTATTTGGCTTCATAATTTCAAAACTTTCAATCCACTGTAGGCTGGCTTTTATTCACGTGGTAAGGCAAAAACTCCATGGTAGACGATGGTGGGTGGCTCACCTCAAGGTAGCCAGGAAACCGAAGGACAGAGGGCAGTCTCTCCCTGTCAAAGACAGGCCTGGCCCCGGTGACTTCTGAGGGAGGACTAGCCCACTTTCTAATAGCCTGTTCGTGAATGAACACCATCAATGGGTTAATCTATTGGTGGAGTTAGTGCCTTCATGAGCCAGTCATTTTTAGTAACACTACCAGCTGGGAACCACGCCTTCAACATGGGAGTCTTTGAGGACATCCTTGACTGAAACCATAACATCCGCTAAGATATCCATCTTAACCATGGCCCAGGTGACAGCATGCTCCTTCCCGTCTGTGCCCATTTCATGTTAGGGGCTTTTCACTGCTGTGTCTTCTGTCTGGAGTCCTCTTCCCAGACTCTCTAAAAGGTGACTTTTCATCCTTCTGGAACCCCTCACAGGAGACGATCTTGTGGGAAGCCTTTGAGGATTCTTTCTTCATCTATCCCAAGCATTCTTCTGTTACTCTATTGGTACTTTATCCACAGAACATTATTGGTGCAAATATATGTAACACATACACATTTCCAGGATTCCTCTGTTGCACCTCTACGGTCATGTCAGCTCCTTCACTGTGTTTTCCCCACTACTTTACTGTTTGATATACAGCAGGACTCCATAATAGCTGTTGAAGGATAAATGAATATTCATGAAAGCATTATGGATCCTTAAATATAAAGTGTGCATTTCTTCTTCCCCAGTAGGGATGAAACAATTTGACTCAAACATAACCCCATTATGCTGACCGACTGTAACCCGGATGTTACAGTGAGGTAACCTAATTAACCTCCCTGACCTCTGTTGACCTTTTCATTATGAAAGAACCAACAATTGCCACCCTCTTGCTGAAGGCGGAGGTAGTAAAGAATAAGAACAATGAAATCTGGCAAGCGTCTGGAATATTCCAAGTGAAAGGCACTCATTTAACTATTCATCCCGTCATAAAGCTGACAGGCACAATCGCATAATCAAAGCCCCTGAAGTCCCGTCAAACCTCTGGACTATGACAACCTTCCACCAGAATTTCCCCCAAGTACAATGACAATGTAAATCTGGGGATTACAATTCAGGGTGGTAGTTCCTGAAGTAGGGTTAAAAACAAGGTCACACCCCAGATAAACTAGCAATTATGAGGAGAATGCAAAATGCAGAGAATGACCCACCCAATCTCCAGTCTTCCTTCCTCACATGGACACAGTCAGTTTTTCTTGTTGACATACAGGAACTCGCTCCTGGAATGAAGCCTTCTAGGAGACTTGTTCTTAAAAAAAAAAAAAAATGCTTTCTGAGGTTCCCTTAGACAAACTGAAGAACACAGCCTGGTCTGGTGTTCTAACAAAGTTCTAGAGCAAGCTCACATCTGGCATAGGAATATGGATTTTTTTTTTTTTCACTTAGGCAGCCAAGGCTGTCTGAACTCTATCACCTGAGAGTTGGGAAACCTCAGTGAGTTATCAGAGATTCTCAGGAACTTCCATTTTTAATTTGCAAAATGGAGATAAACCCTGCCTTTAGAACAAGTGGGTCTCAACTTTCCTCATGCTACGACCCTTTAATACAGTTCCTGATGTGGTGACCCCAACCACAAAATTATTTTGCTGCTACATCATAACTGTAACTTTGCTACTTTTATGAATCACAATGTAAGTATCTGATGTGTAAACCCCAAAGGGGCTGTGACCCACAGGTTGAAAACCACTGCTTTAGAGGAAAGCGGGGGAGGATAGCTACACTGTTCACGAAACACTAGCTGTTAATGTGAACCAGCAGCTCCTAACTGAGCGTCAACAACGATTTACAAATCCCAGCTCTTCCTTTTTAGTTCCTTTAGCATACGTGGAGTGGCTTTGAGCTGGGTGCCATCTGTGTATAGATGCTGGAGATGTAGCAACAAGCACGGGAGACTGACCTCTACTCTCACGACAGACAGATCTGTGTGAAGGCCACTACAGTACAACAGAGTGGGTGCTGTGAGGGGCAGAGGGCAGAGTTCAGAGAGAGAGAGAGAGAGAGAGAGAGAGAGAGAGAGAGAGAGAGAGAGAGAGAGCTGTGAGCGGAAGGGACAAGCACGTGTCAGCAGGTGAGGAAGGTTTTGCGAGGATATACACTGTATAGTAAAGATGTTATCTGAAGGCGGAAGAGAACGGGACCAAGGGAATCCTATACAGAGGGACATTATTTACAGATGGGCAACAAACATAAAGCAAGAAATTCTCAAGTTTTTGAAAATAGAGCCATCAGGGAACACTATGTGCTTTTCTTTAAAAAGGGTGGCGTGGTCGAATTCATATTTTACAATGATTAATATGATTATAGTATGAGAACTAGGTTAGAAAAGACACCACTGTGAGTCCAGGAATTAAGGATGGACGTGTTCTAGGGAGATTTAGGAAGAACAATAACAAGACTTAGCAATTGATAGGAGGGAAGCACAAGGAAGGAGGGAGGGAGGAAGCGGAACAGCAGGTCGAACATCGGCAGCCTGTAAGACAGGACACGCAGAGGAGAGAGACTTGGAAGACTCAGTATGTCACGAGTTTGGGATGCTTCTAGGGCTGACTGGTAGAGCATCCGACAGTAAGGCGATGAGGCAGGCCCTGACTTTTCTTTTCTCCATGGTCAACGTCCTAGCTGCCTTCTATTACTATGACTAAGCATCCCTGTCATCCAGTCACACAGGGCTTGTCTCCCTTGAATATACCATGCTGTGTCTGATTCTGGGGGTTTGTTCTCACTGTTCTCCTCTAAGTATAGGTGGCCAAATTCTGATATCAACTTAGACATCACCTCCACAGAAGGGTTCTCTCTTTATAAGACACTCTGCAGTCGTTACTTTGCTATTACTGTGATAAAAGACCATGACCAAAAGCGACTATGAAAGAGAGATAAAAGTCCATTACATATCTAATACCAAGTGGTCATTCCTGAAACCACATATATACACAAGTAACATTATATAGACCAAGCAGGTTGTATTCATTAGTTAATAATAATACATATGTATATGTGTGTGTGTAACAACAATTAAAGAAATAGAGGCCATAAACTTGAGAAAGGACAAGGGTAGTGTATGATTAGGAGATTGGAAAGGGAAGGGAGAAAATTAATTTATTATACTTTAACTTTAAAAATTAAACATATATATGTTTAAAAAGAATCCATTCTGTGGGGTGCAGGGGTGGCAAGAGATGGTGTTGTGGGATATTTTGATCACATTCTGACACTCCTGAAACTGCCAATAAAGTTTGCTTTGAATCAGAGTGTGGAGCTAGCTACTAGCTGACCAAAATTTACCATAGAGATTTTAGAGAACCGAGGACAGATAGAGAGACACAGGAAGTAGGACAGATAGAGAGACAAAGGAAGTAGTGGGTGGGGCTTAAAGAGAGTCTTAGCATTTTTGGATTGAGAAAGAGGGAGAGAGGAAAAGAGAGGGAGAGAGAGAGAGAGAAAGAGAGAGAGAGAGAGGGAGGGAGAGAGAGAGAGGAGTCACTGGTGGCTTCTCTGTCACTTCTCTGATCATTAGGGTTCTTACCCTGATATCTGACTCCTGAGATTTTATTGATAAAGAATAATTAGATAAATGCTTCAAGGTGGCAGGCATTGGGAGATCATATTCTCAATCATAAACATGAAGCAGAGAGAGTGGAAGTGGGGGGAGGCTGTGGTCTCTTAGAGCACCTCCCCCTGGCATCTTCCCCCAGCAAGGCTGCACCACCTCCCAAAATGGCACCACCAACTGGAGACCAAATATCTGAACCTACGGGATTTCATGTTCAAACCACCATACTCTCCATCCCCAGAGTCACAAGAATGTTTTCCAAACTATAGATTAGTACATTAATTCATTAGTACATTCAGAAGCCTAGTGGCGTATAACTTGATATAAGTTTTATTGAAATACAGGAGAAAGTAACAACGTATATCATATCAAATGGAAGGAAAACAAAATTTGTCAAAAAAAAATCATTTTTATGTTTCCTAGGTGAGATTATAAAACATATTTCTTACGGTATGTGATAGATGAAACAAAAGCTTATATATATATATATCAGAGTATAATATGAGTTCTAATATGTTTGTTGACTCAGTAAATAACATTTTCTAAAATACATGTAGTTTAACTTACTCCCAACTGTAGTTCTGTGAGGTGGGATTATTATGTCTATTTTAAAGATGAGAAAGTTAGTGATATCCCTGTCAAGTGTCTTATCCAGGTAACAAAACTTCTAAGAAAACTTCTAAGACTGGGTCAAAAGTAAAATCTCAGTCTTGCTGACTAGAAACTCCTACAGCTGGGCTACTTGAGAACGTGTGGGTGTGGCAAGCTCACGTGGTGTGAGAAACAAGAAGCTTGGCCTTGGAGCGTGGGCAAGGAGAAAGATTCTGGAACACTAAAGGAGCAAGCAGAATGAAGTCCCAGAAAGGAGGGAAGCGCCTGAGAAGGAAGAATGGGGAGCACTGCAGAAGGGTCCCAAATTCAAGGGCAGTGGAGACCGAAATAAAGACTCGACAAATCATGTCCATCAAGCAGTGGGTCGAGAACCAGCCCAGTGACTGAAGTGTGGGGGTAAATGGGAGACAAGTGTAGACCAACTCTATGAGTGTCGGCGGTGGAAACAGGTGCATCGCAGGCCATTTCTGCACATTCGCCTTAGCTAAAGGATGCTCTGGGCACATCTGCTTTCTGATGTGAGTGGAGAAGGCAACACAACCAGAAAGATAGGAAAGGAGCAGGGTCCCTACAGATGTGGACGGTGACGAAAGGCAGGTGAGAGATGGAGAGACCAGCCTTGGGGTGCCCTCTCTGGTTCATCCAGGAGAAGGGAAAGATAATGGTGGCTCACGGCTATAACCCTAGCCCTCAGGAGCTGAGGCAGGAGGGTTGCCATGAGATGGAGGTCAGCCTGAGCCACAGAGTAAAACCCTGTCTCGAACAAACACCAACCAGCAAGGCTGTATTTACATTCAGGATATGTATGTGCTTCCTCAAACTTACACATAATCCTGAACTAGAAAACCAAAACTCCCCCATTACAAACGAAGGAGTAGAAATGCAAAGTGCCAAAAGAAGTGAACTCCAGTAAGGTGAGAATCAAGGAGGGGGGCTGCCTGGGAGAGACGGTCACCGAACAGCATGGAGGCTGGCGGCCATGAACTTCCAGTGACACCAACCAGCACATTTCCTGGAAACAATGGAAAATCTGTCTGCTTCAGCTGTTGAACACATTGGACATTTCATAACCAGAACCAGACGTCATCCTGCCTGTGAACATTTACAGATAAAGAACCAAATGCCCAGCAAAGGGCCAAAGAAAAATACGCTAAACAGCCATTCTGTGGAACTTACCAGATCTCCTGTGCATAACGTCCAAAGCAAAGATGTACCCTATTCATGCCCCCTTTTGAGCCTTCAATGGAAGTTCCTGGATTGTTTGGATGAAGATGGTCCCCAGTGGGCGGTGCTATCGGGGAGAACGACAAGGCGTGGCCTTTCTGGAGGAAGTGCATCACTGTGGGAAGGCTTTGGGAGTATACAGCCTCTCCCCTCTTCCAAATTACTTTCTCTGGTTCCTGTTTGCCCTGAAGAAGAGGTCTGACTCCCTGGAGGTGGAGTTATGTAGGTGGGAGCAGCCTGGCTAGGGTCTGAATTACCGAGGTGATTCATCTCTCCAGCCCCAAGGTGAAATATTTAAAATTTAAAATATTTAACCATGATTAGCAATTAGCTAACAAACATTTATATTAAAAACATACATTCTGGAATTGCTAATGGGAATGTAAATTAGCATAATTTCCTGGAAGGCAATTTGACAATAATCACTGAAACTTGTTTGAACCTGAAACTGACTCCCAGTATTTATCCCATAAATACATTCTCACGGGTGAAATGTACCTTTGCTTGTAATAGCCAAATATTGGAAACAAACTAAATACCTTGGAGATAGGCTAAGACCATGTTATGCCTTGAGATCGGTAGACCTCCAAGATCTAGCACATATAGCATGCCGCCATCTACATAACCTATCTGTATATGTAAGAGATGTGTATATATGGTAGGCTTGTGAACATATAATGCACACTTAGAAGTATATATGAAAGTAGGACGAGCATTTGGGAAAGGAACTGGACACCTGGAAAGTAGAGAAGGAAGGAGGTTCACTAGTGTATGTGGACATACCAAATTTTTAACAGATGATAACAAGCTCAAAGTACCACTATCGAGCAGACCAAATAAGGATAAACCAGCTCCTACAAGCACAAAGCTCCCTCGTCAGTAAATGAAAGTTCAGGGAGACTGGGCAACCCCGGCAGGCTTTTCTCTAAGCAAATTCTAGCTAACCAATAGCGCTCAATATTCTTGCGAAGGCAAAAACACCCAGTCAAGGGTCAGAGTGCCCCTGTTCCCTGGAGAGCAGAACAAAACAGTTCCGGCAGCAGACATATGAACCTTGGAGCCTCCTTGCAAGCCACAATTGTGTGGCTGTGGCTGAGTTCTCATGGAAAGTAAAAGGATGTGTTTGTTTTAGTGACTTGCAATAATAGCATCAGGAGAAGGAAAGCAAAGAGAAATGCCCCTAAGGTGTCCTGCATCAAACTTGGGGAGCATTTTTTTCTGCCCCCAGTCAAGAAAAGAAAAAGCTAAAATGGCCCCTGAGGCAAAACTTCAGACCCACCAAAATCTAAGACTGGACATAGGCCCTTTGTAGACTCTGTCTCCAAAGAGATCTGGCATGTTTCATAGAAGAAGGAATGAGTGTGATTCCCATGCAAACCTGCAGTGATATGGACCGCAGTGACTCAGGCTGATGTGCAATCTGGAGCGCTGGCCCTGCTGTCAACGCTAGCTGCTTGAGAGACAGGGAAGCAATTTCTTTTCTTAGATTTTTCTCCTCCAACACTTCCGAGCAGCCACACTAGGATGTGGATATTTACCCTGGCAGCCAGGCTCCCTGTCTCCATCACCAGAGACGCAGTTCCCTGGGCTACAAACATGCAGAGCCCTGACTCATTATCAAAAAGGGAGTTCTGTTTGGTGAGAGAGAGGAGGACACACTTTAGAGCATGCGTATAAACGGTAATGTCAACCGTTGCCAGAAGGACAAGTATAGAATGCCGCTGGGCTGGTAGACTCAAACACAAATTTATTATCAGGACCTCTGACTCTAGGTTTATGTGAATGATAGGGCTGTGGGCCCAGCATTAGCTTGAGTATCAAGAACTTTCCATTTCATTGTAATTGCAATAATTTTTCCTATTGTGCTGTCTAGGACACCATTTCTCTCTGTTTTGTCATATAAAAATTTAAGCCTGATTTGCCTATGCTCAGGTTGTGATGAAATTTATTTTTCTGCACCTACTGCTCTATTAGCCACGATGTGGAAAGCTCATAAAACAAGCATCTTTCAAAACTTATACACAGAATGTATATAGAGAATGTAGAAAGTACACAGTTGGCCAGGCCGTGGTGGCTCATACCTTTAATCCCAGCACTCGGGGAAGCAGAGGCAGGCGGCTCTCTGAGTTTGAGGCCAGCCTGGTCTACAGAGTAAGTTCTAGAACAGCCAGAGCTACACAGAGAAACCCTGTCTCCAAACAACAACAACAACAACAACAACAACAAAGTGCACAGTTGTTGTTTGGGGGGCAGGGAGCTGGTGACTTACCATCTAGCTCAGTGGTAGAGAACTTGTCTAGTGTGCACAGAGCCCCGTGATTTATCCCCAGCATTTCACAAACTGGGCATGGTACTCCCCCATAGTGTGATTATTCAGAAGGTGGAAGCAGGGAGGTCAAGAATGGGGTGACTTCAAGACCTCTGTGAGATATATGAGACCCTGTGAAAGAAAGAAAGAGGGAGGGAGGGAGGGAGGGAGGGATAGACACACGGGGTGGGGGTGGGGCTTTATCTATCACAAAATTATAGCTATAAACTTCTCTATTCAACTATACTCACAAATGTATAAGTAGAATTTTGTCTTAATTTGATTGTGTATTTCCTTCCTTTTCTATCATAAAAACTAAAATAAAACCATCCCTGGACGCCTCTCAAAAAGGATGATTTTTTTTTTCCTCCTTGCCCTGGGCATACAGCCAGTAAAGATTAAGCTGGGGAGGAATTGATAAAGCAGGGGGGTGGAGTTGGGGGGTGGGGGTTAACCCCTGGAATGCCATTCTCTTCCTTCCAGACCTGGGGGACTTGGGAATAGAATCTGTGTATCTGAAAATGTTCTGACACACACCCAGGTTGGGAGACTTCTAAGTTCAGTGATCCTAAGGTCGTTGCTGACTCTGATGCTGCTGGTCCTTAAAGATAGCCTCTCTGGGTACGCAGGCGACTCTAGGTGAGTGCAAAGCTGCAATTATAGCCAATTATAGGGAGTGGTTTTTTTCTTCCTTCTTCTATAGCCTCTCCTTCTAGGCCTCCTAAGAACCCCATATTAATATTCTATCAATGATCTCACTAAAAGAGAGGCCTGCCTGGTCCCTTAGTCAAGATGCTGATTCCTGTGGGGGTCTACAGAGGCTCTCTAGTGAGACCGTACTCAGGGTCAGAGAATCTGAGCTTGCTTTACCCAGCAGAGCTGCATAATGGGATGATTTGGCCATGGGTATGGTTACTAGGTGTTTGGAAGGGTCTACACTTGGCTGTACATTATGCTTTGATCTTGAAAAGGGGAGATCTTTTGCCTCTTTCTTTAGCAGTGTATAAAAATCCCATTAGAATAACTCTCTGGAAGCTATCCTGTGCCTGTCTTTCTTATTGTCTCCTTCTACCTTTCTATCTAATATTTCCTCATTCCTCTCTCCTCCCACCAAGAACCTTTAACAGGTTGGCGCTGGACTCCGACAGATTCCCAAGGCTCAAATACATTTTTTTTTTTAATTTAACAAAAATGTCAGTCCTCTTCAAATCCTGTAGCTTCTTTTTCTTCCTTAACCAACCTTAGGATCTCAAGTGAGCAGCCATTGGCTCTGCAGTCGCGGTGTCTGCCATGTCTCCAGGGGGAAGTCAGTGTTCGGGCATTTGGTTCTTTGTCAGTTGACTAGCTGACTCTGGAAAGGGGGATTTTAGTCTTTTTACGTCTGACTTTTGGTTGTTAGAAGTCACCATCTTTCCCGAGGACGAGAAAGCCAGAGATGAATGACAGCTGCAAAGGAACCAGCCACCGGAGACTGTGTTACCACAGGCAACGGAGACTGGAGCTGAACCATAGGTTTAAAACGTAAGAAATAACAACTTCTTCCAAAGCTGGGAAATAGAATTCAAAAAGCGCCATACCGTCTATATCAATATCAGATGGCACCTCAGAAAACAGGATTGCTAGGTCTCATTCGATTGCATCTTAATTCTGTTTTCTAGACCAGGAAAAGAAATTAAATGCCTAATGAAGTTTTATTCGAATAGAAACAATAATAATATAGCTTGCAATGTTGAATATTTGGCAAGAATTTAATAAATACTTCACCAGTGAGTGGAAATCTCCATGAGACAAGACTGGCGTTCCTTCGGCGACTCACTATGGCTGGGGAGGCAGGTTGAGATCAGCCGCTCTGTCCCTCCTCCCAGTGCTTTCCCAGGTTCCTCCACGGTTAGCTGTTTGTCCATCCCAAACATCCTGACAGACAACCAGACACAAGGGTCCATATCCGAGGTACCCAGAGGTCTGCCAAAACCATCAGGAGGATGAATTGCGCTGCCTCCCTTGGCAACACAAACGTCAGTATGTTAGCCCTCGGCCAGGAAGTATCTTCCCCCACTATCGTTAATGTGTATCAGAATTTTAATTCAGAATTCAACAGGAGTGCGGCCCACGATACCTCCTCGAATCCATGAAGAAATCAATACTGAGCACACACAGTGACCTGGAAACCTCAACGCGGGGAAGGCTTCTGACTTCAGAGCTGACGGACAAATCTCCCAACTCAGGGATTGGAGCAAATATTAGTCATTGTGATATGACCAAGTCAAATCTTTAAACAAGCTCGGGGCCCTAACCCCCAGTCACCACTCCACTTGTGTGAGCCCCAGTGGCCATGCCCAGGGTTGGGAGCCACAAAAGGAAACACAAATGACTCAGCCTTTCCTACGGTCCACTCCTGCCCCCTTTCTTGTATCCTGCAAATCAAACAGCAGAAGCCAGTCAGCCCTTGCCTCCAGTTGCCCGTGGGCTGGCCTCAGAGTCTGACGCCATCCACGCTCAGCTCTACTGTCTCTGGAGAGGGCAGAACTCGGTGAGAAGTAAAAATATTGGAATATAATAGATCCGCAATGTTGAAAATAGCTGCTCCGTGTTATTTAGACAACATTGCTATGAGCTGCTGGGTTAACGTAGAAGCAATAACTAGATCTGAGACAAGATGAGTTAAGCCATCAAGCAAACAAAATCTAATCACAGGGAGATAGAGTCTATGTTAAGTGGCCTCTGTAGCAGGAGAGAAGAACATCTAATGTAAATTAATGTCTAGGAGTATTTGAAAAATCCATTACACATGAATATCTCTGCCAGATAATATACTAATTATTATTTTATTAAAATAAACATTGCCTCTCATATGTTCCATTAACATGGTCTCTCACTCTCTAAATCATCATCCTTTATCCAGATGCTGAAATCGGACAATTCTCTGTGGTACATTGCTCTCTTTCCTTCAAAAAAGTATCCAATCTCCCTAAAGTTCCATCAGCACAAACATCAAATGTCAACTCTCCTCATCCACCGCTCCTGTTTCTACAGGTTCAACCAACCGTTTTTATTTGTATAGAACTTGGATGAACTTTTTCTTGTCATCATTCTCTAAGCAATACACAATAGCTCCTGGCATGGTGTTTACATTATATTAGGTATTATATAAGGAATGCAAGGATCATCTCAAGAAAATATGAGGTGTTATCAGCTATTTTGACCTTGTGTAAATATTACAAACTTTATACAAAGGTTTTGAGCACCTGTGGGTTTTGGTATCCTTAGAGGATCTTGAAACTGCTCTCCCGAGGTCTGACAGTCTGGATACATATTAAATATCCCCGGACTGAAGAGATGGCGGCTCAGAGGTTAAGAGCACTGACTGACCTTCCAGCGGACCCAGGATCAATTCCCAGCACCCATATGGCAGCTCACAACTGTCTGTAATTCCAAGCTCTGACATCCTCACACAGACATACATGCAGGCAAAACACCAACGCACTTAAAATAAAATGAAAAAAATAATTTTAAAACATCCTACTTGTCCACCTCTTTGCAGCTCCCACTGCCCTGGCTTGAGCCAGAACCTCCCTCTAGATCACTATAATAGCCGCTAAACTTCTTTCTCCCACCTTCCTTCTGGCCCTCTTCAAAGCCATTCTCCATCGGCCACCAAGACGACCCTCACTGGGAAAGCTCGACTTTCCCATGACTCAGGATAAAATGTGGACTTCTGTACCCGGCCTGTCACAGCCAAGTTTATGCCTGGGTCCTCTTCATCGATACCCTTGGCCACTTTCTCACTCTGATCCCCTCAAGAGACCCAGCTTCCCCTGACTTCCCCCACCACACACAGACTTCTGGTTGACTCTTAGAGGTGCTGGGTCCTGCCCTCACTTGGTTTTAATTCAGGGTCAGCACTCACAAAAGAGCATTTTTCCTTCACGACTTCTAAGGTAGTCCCGAATCCTAAGTTCCAAGTCACTGCACCCTGATTAGTTAGTTCCCCCATGGTCACCTTACATAAAACCATGAAAAGCTACCAGTCCTAAAGAGGGTCCAGGGCTGAGCAAACAGACCAAAGTGTTAATCCACACTAACTGTGCTTGGGTTGGTTGCAGGGTACCCTGGAGCCAATTATCTAGTATTAACCAATTAACTAGTTAAGCTATAATCAGTCGGCTGGCTGTTCAAGCTGTAGCCAAATAAGTTGCTTTTATACCTCATCTCCACCTTTCTATAGATGAACTAACATTGTTTATTACAATTCTGCCTCATGAATTACCCTTTATTTTCATTTGTAAAATAAGCACTAGTAAATTTAATTATCTGAACAGACTGTCCTCTCTCGGCTTCCGTACAATTAACAGACTCCTAACCAGAGCTCCAGTTCCCTGGGAGCATCCGGTAACCAGGGGGAGAGAGCTGCTGTGCTTTCTCTGCTGCAGTGAGGGATCGTGGGTCAGTCTAGCCCAGATTCTGAAGTCCAATGGGTTTATTTTGTGAGATGTAGGAGTCTACACAAACAAATCCAGACTGGGTTTGGAAGTTATGACAGAAATGGGATGGGAGCCTGAAGAGAAGTCTCGATGCTCTGAGCTGGCCAGACAAGAAAAGACTGAAGGAAGCTCCGTAGGTTGGTAAGGTGGTCAAACCTTAGAGTCTTGATGCTGGTTTCTGGGGAAGCTGCTTCTCCGTCCTTGGAGGCCGCCATCTTGTTGAACCATGGCCCTGGCTCTGCTCTTCATGCAGGCTCAGCGGGAGTGGGGACAGCAGGGAGCCCTGGTGTGTCTTTTCACAAGGATCAAGGGCTCCACCTGATCACGTCATTTGAACCTACTAGCTTTTGCCCTCTACTCCTGAGTCTGTAGACTCTTTCTCACTCAAGTGGATTGAGAGTGTGTGGTCTTTTCTTTCCAAAGTGCAGTTGCATTTTAAAAATGGAAATCACGGGCGGGCGGTGGTGGTGCACGCCTTTAATCCCAGCACTCGGGAGGCAGGTGGATCTCTGTGAGTTCAAGGTCAGCCTGGTCTCCAAAGCAAGTTCCAGGAAAGACGCAAAGCTATACAGAGAAACCCTGTCTTGAAAAACCAAAAAAAAAAAAAAAAAAAGGAATTACTAGCAGAATCAAAGGAAGGGGTCTGAAAAGGCACCTAGCAAACAATGGTGTCAGTGCATAATGTTAGGATTCTGCCACTCCTCCAGCTGCATGACCACACATGCGCAGTTCAGTAGCTAAGTAAGGGGTCTTATGTCTTATTACTCAGTGTGGCTGCGCATGTGCAGGGAAATCCTTAAAAAGCTGGTCACAGACTCCTCCCCTCTCTTCTGCTCTCCCCCCCCCCCACATGTCTTTCACAAGCCTGGTCACTCTCTTCTGCTCCCCCCATCCCCACCCCCCCCGCCCGCCCAATAAAGCTCTGATACTAGGTTTTGTCATGCCTCGTGACCTTTCTCGCATGGTGACAAACACTGTATCTAAAACCAACACAGAACTCCCCGGTGGGATTAGGGGAATGAACAGTGGGAGGCAGTGGTCTGCTGTCCCCATTCTCTATGCTTTATCATTGGGTGTCGGGGTCAGGATCTAATATCTCCATATATGGAGAAAAGAAGACATGTATTCTTTTGCAATTGAAAAATAAAGATTATAAGTCTGGGAGGGGGCAATAATAGAGCTAGAAGGCTGACATTTAAGCATATGTGTTGTGACTATCAAAAGTAGAATAAAAAACTTAGGTGCATGTTAGCATGGTTGGAGGCAACTGTAAATCAGACTTCTAAATGTTCTTGTTTGTCTTCTTGTGTTTCTCTGTTATTTTAAAGCTAGAAATAAGTCCATAAGAATTGTAATAAGTCATTAATTAAGCAAAAATTTCAAAATCAGTTTCCCTATGTTCTTCACTGTATCTATTCACTTTTGTACATCCTTTTTAAAAAGACATTTTACTGAATTTTACTCGTGTGTGTGTGTGTGTGTGTGTGTGTGTGTGTGTGTGTACCAGTGCCACAGTTCCCATGTGTCAGTCAGAGATCAACCTGCAGGAGTCAGTTCTCTCCATCCTCCTGAGTCCTTCAGGACCTTACTTGGCTCATCATCAGGCTTGGTGGTAAAGACCTCTACCCGCTGAGCCACCTGGCCCACTTAGTAAATTCTTGAAGAGTCTAAGCATGTCATTTCAAGACTCTGGGCAAACATAACAATATTATCTTATTGATCAAGAATGCCCATTTGTAGCAGTTTTACATTTTTCTGAGTCCTGTACCACACAGTAATAATGACTAGAGAAGAGAGGTATGCTGGGAAACTGCAGCCCGCTCATCTGGATACTCTGGGGGGCTATGGGGGAGTCTTCCCAGGATGTTCTTTACCTAATATGGGACAGTGACGAATGAGCAACATGCTTAAGAAGCTAGATCACTTTAGAGAGCCCCACTGGGGAAGTCAATGTGTGGTAAATAAAACAGATTCGTGAAATGATTGGTTAAAGTCATGGGCGTGTGACATCTTTAGAAATTAAACTTGTGAAAGTTAGCAATTCAAGATCCTTTCTGGAGCCATGTCTTCTGAAATGTACCTTTTTCAAGGACTGGAAGGCTACAAACAAACTCAGATTGTCAGAATGGAAGGAAGTGGACCAAGGACCTTTTCATAGGCTCCAATCGGATTCCGGCTTCTGAAGAGAACGGAACGGTTTGGGGGTTGTGTATTATTACTACATTTCTTTCAGTATTCCATCATTGAGCTCTGAATGGCAAGGCCTGTCTCCTTCACCGGTGAGACAGGCCTCTTCACCACCTCTGAACTCAGGTGACTTTCTCCCCGTGTATTTTTAGCCTGCATAGGAAACACTAAAGACAAGGAAGCTGAAATGTCACTGACCTTTTACCTGTAATGATGCCAGCGACACTGACATCTGCCGACAGGCTGGCAGCTTTTTGGCCAGCGAACCACACAGCTGCTTTTTCCTTTGACCTGATAACCTCACTGGTGGATTTACAATGCTCTGGAATGACTTTAGACATCATTTGCTCTTGAGATGTGGCACAGCACGTATTATCTTTAGAATTTAGCCCTTCTGAAAGAAACTGTGGGGAAGGCATCTCAGTGCTGTTTCCCTTGACCAAAGAACAGAGCTGTGAACTGGGATCCAGGAAGACCCGTCTTCAGCCAAAGCAGCCAGGCTGTCCACTGTGCATTGCCGCAGACTTTCCTGCATGCTGCATCTCGCCAAGACAGCTGTAGTAAAATCAACATGTCCGGTCATGCAAAGAAATGGCTCACCATTTGGGTCACTAATATGAAACAGTGCCTTCTAGCTTGACCATTTTTCACACTCGGGATCTAATTCATAGACAATGTTATAGCATATTTTCTTCCTCCACAGCAGCAAACCAACAACAGATGACATCTTCCTCTCACTTAGATAAATCAGAACTAACGTTTTCGTTCAGACCTGGGTCTTCCAGGGTGACATGTTTTAAATCATGGTGTAATGCAGAGGGGCAAAGCAGATAGGCATCTGCTGAACAGGGAACTGGGAGGTGCAACTGTCCCTCATAGTGATTCATCCAGTCCAGTCTCTGAAAGCAAGAACGCTTGTGAGGAAAACACGGAACCATTTGTGAGAGCGCAACCCATCACCCTAAAGCCTCGCATGAGGTATCATCATTTGGTACCGACACACTGTACACCAAGCATCAACGTGAGTTTAGGTGAGGATGAATGAATGGTATTTAAATCAGAGCAAGAGGGAGGCAAGAGGGCCAATCAGAAGCAGCGGCTGGGACAACTGGTAGAAAGTCACCAAACAGATAAGAGCAAGAGCTAGGAAAGGTGGAACAAGACGAGGTGGAGGTGGCCATACCACGTGGTACACACTGAGCTGACTAACAGGGAAATGCCTTAAGGACTACAGATACCTATAGTTTTGCATAGTTTATGGAGATCAGAGAACAAGCTAGACCTGGTTCTTCAGCCCTTCTTTTATGAACGGATTCATCATAATAAAACTCTTCTCCTAAGACACACTTATTTCTCCTTCCTTGTATTGTGCAAAGGCCTATACTTCTATAGACTCCAAGTTAAGCGGCTGGCCTTGCCCCTGAATTCGGCACCTTACGTAGACAGGAGGTTGTTTGTGGTTTGTTGTTCGTTTTTCCACGTGGCAGCCCAGAGTGGCTGCGATCACACAGGTGTAAGGGCCCCGTTGTCATCAAGGTGACTCTTCTCTCTGCACTCAGAAGCGGCTCCGATGGTTGGCTGTTCCTCTGCAGATGGGGAGGGGAAAGTGGAGGAAACACAGTGATTTTCCCGTTTCCAAACCTCCCATTCACAGAGTACTGGCTAGCACTGAGTCACACAGGACTCCTACTCACATAGAAAACTGAGGGAATTAGTCATGACACAGGCAATCAGATGCCCAACTTGTGAAGAGAAGGGAAGCAATTTGCAAAAGAAAAGTGGTTTCTAGAGTAAACTATCAGTACCTGCCATGTCTACCTCCATATGCCTTTTTTGTGAGTAGGCCACTCAGCCCATCTTTAAGTAGGATCCTAATGTCTTCTAATCTTCATATGACAGAAATGGCCAGAGTTTTAAGTCAAATTCCTAATTTCACTTACTGGTCTGTCTGCCTAGCCAGGCCCCTCTGTATCATTCATTCTGCTGATGAGATGCCCTCTCTGCCACAGACATTTGGCCGGTGTTTCTGGAGGTTTCGGTGCACAGCTCTTTGGACTATTGTTTCTGAGTCATGAAACTGAACACCACTGTGAAGTATATGATGAGAGAGCTGCTCACCTCAGGCAGCAAAGGAGCAGAATGAGCCAGGGTCCTTCAAAGGCACACCCAATGTATCATGCCAACCTCCCCTTCCTAGAGTTCCCAGCATCCTTGAAACACCATTAGCTGGGGACCAAGCTTTTACCACATAGCCTTCGGGGGACATTTAGGATCTGAACCACCACACCACTAACTTCAGGGGCAGCCATCTGAAACTGCTGAGAAGCCAACATCTTCTGTGTGAGCTTCCATTGGCCGGCTGGAGAGGGCTCTTCACAAAAACTCTTCATCCTTCAGGATACCTGGACTGTTTGGGGATGCTAACAGATTTAACAACTGAGATTGCACAGCCCAATATTTCAGCCCCAAGTCATTAGACTGGAAAGCACAGGCAGGCAAGATGAACCTCTCTAGCTGGAGCTGTACTCCTTCTCACCTGCTTCCTGCCTAACATGACTTCCTTTTCCTCTTCTAACACATTGTTAGTTGTGGAAAGGACTCACCACATATGCCTGCGTTCTGAGTCTTGACCCTTGAGCTAAAAATCAGTAACATATAGCCTATCTTCTAAATAAGGTCAGGTTTCTGAGATGCTACAGTATAGTAACTGTTACCAGTGTTCCTAAATATTGTATCCACATCATCCTCTGTTTGTGCTATCCAATGAAACAAACTTAGATTTTTGTTATGGAGACACGCCACTTCTGGTACACATTTCTATATTTATATGACACATGCTAAGACCCTCTTATAAAGACTGTCTCTTCTAACAGTTGAGTAAGGAGACTCTGCTACCAATCCATGACATCTATGTGCTCTTTCCAGCTGTTATTATCATTTCCTAGCCAGTAGAAATGGTTTTATACAAGTAAGATCCAGAAGATTTGTGCTAAGGTTCCAATACCATCTGATTCTGGTGACATGTATGCTCCAATACACAATGTCTTTCTGTATCATCGCCTTATTTCATCATTTCTTTATCCATTTATTCTAGTAGCTATCTTTACTAAATACATGCCAGGCATTTAGTTAGCCAGTAGAAATACAAAGGTAAGACAGAATCACCTAGATTGTTTACACAAAAGTTTTTATTTGGATAATTAACTTAAAATTTTTGTCATTCTTTTCTGAACATAAAATTATGTCTAGAAATTAAATTCAAGAGAAAGCACACAAAAGAAAGCATACTTTCACTGATTTTTGTATTGTTTACATCAATCAGCCTAAGTAAAAAATTATAATTTAATGCAAAATTCAGTGAATCATTTAAGACACAAAAATCTTGGCGATAAGGACACGCCTCAACCCACCCCACCTCCACACTCTCATCAATCAACTGCTATACCAACACTAGCTTTCCATCATGAAAATGAAGCTATGCAAAAGCCATTCTTCTCTGCTGGGTTCTCTCCAGTCTGGAACCCTACTTCCCACCAATCTCCCTGTATCATCC
This sequence comes from Onychomys torridus, assembly GCF_903995425.1. NCBI lineage: Eukaryota > Metazoa > Chordata > Mammalia > Rodentia > Cricetidae > Onychomys > Onychomys torridus. Next base: position 61,589,874 of record NC_050458.1, on the reverse strand, counting down.
CATTTGTACATAGTATATAAGCAGGAGACTCTCATCTGTGCCATGCAAAGTGAGGATGGGGTACCAGTACCAAGGCCTTCCAAGATGCTGCTGAAGTTTGGGTAAGGACGCAGCTGTTGCTACAGGTACATTTGGTTTGTAGCTTCTACTTAAGAGCCTGTACTAAAGTTCTGGTAGGAGTTTGTCATTCTTCCCACAATTTAGAGGGCGTGAAGAGAGACTTATGTGATGTCCAGCTCTGTACCAGCTGTAGTGGAGGTTTCACACTGTATATGATATATATTCTCTTCCCCCGGGAGAACTGTTTTCTTTTCCCCTAAAAAAAAAAAAAGAAAGAAAGAAAAGGAATGGGGGCTGACAACACAGCTTAATAGGTAAAGATGCTTGCTGCCAAGACTAATGACCTGAGTTTGATCCTCAGAACCCACATGAGGGAAGGAGAGAACTGATTCCCTCAAATATTTGTCTGGCCTCCATATATGTATGTACTATGGTACATTCCACCTTACACACACACACACACACACACACACACACACACACACACACACACACACTTTCACATATACATATACTAAATGTAATCATTTTCAAGGCCATTGTGGGGAAGAAGATCTGAAGTGCTGGCATATCTGTATTTTCCCATCAGAGCCTGAATTTTCTGAGCCACAGCTGAACTCTGCAGTGTTCTGCTCCATGGCCCTCTCCTGGTCAAACAATTGTGATTGTCTGTTGTAGAATACTAGTTTAAGATGTGTTTCATTCATTTATGCCTGGAACATTTGTTTAATGATGCAAAGATGTGTTGCATTCTTTTATATTGCATTTGTTTAACTCTGTGAAGCTGTGCTACTGTGCCTGTCTAAAACACCTGATTGGTCTAATAAAGAGCTAAATGGCCAATAGCAAAGCAGGAGAAAGGATAGGTGGGGCCGGCAGGCAGAGAGAATAAATAGAAGAAAAAAAGAGAAAGAGATCAAGAAGCAAGAAAAGAAGGGGCCAGGCACACAGCCAGACACAGAATCAGAAGGAAAGAAAAGATATACAGAAATAGAAAAAGGTAAAAGCCCAGAGATAAAAGGTAGATGAGATAAGTTAAGAAAAGCTAGCTAGAAATTAGCCAAGCTAAAGCCAGGCATTTATAAGAAAGAATAAGCCTCCATGTATGTGATTTATTTGGGAGCTGGGTGGAGGGCCCCCCAAGAGCAAAGGGCCCTCAAAGAGCCAAAAGAATAAAAGACAACAGCTACTGTTGTTGTCTCCCCCTTTTGGCCTGAAGAAGACAAAACCAGGTGGACACAAAACGATTTTATAACAGATCCATGTAGCTCTTCACCTGGAGGCAAGCTAGCACAGCCAGCCTGAAAAGCCTGGAGCCATTGACTCCTGGACCCTTTTTCTGTCCGTAACCAGCCATAAGTTTGCTGGAGAGTCTTAGAGGGAGCCCTTCATTTTTCTATACCTTAGTTTTGACCTTTGTTATGTACAGACTAGATGAGCTCTACTCAAACCCTGCCAGTTCTAAATCTTTAAAACTGGTTTGATCAGGTTGATACCGTGAAATAATAGGTCGAAGATTCTGGATGTTTGCCATGAGCCTAGTTTTCTTTCTCTAGCTATGTATGCTCAAAACCAATCCAAATACAGACTCTTAAATTATTGTAGCTTAGTAAATGTGTCAGGTACACCATCTCTGATATTCAGATGAGGGTCCAATCCTCAGCCCCTTAATCCACACTAGTATGTGCAAACCCTCCAGGATCTAAAGCTTCATCCTCCCAATGCCAGAACTTCCTTCTCCCTCTGGAGACTGGCAACATATCCAAAATTCAACAAATATGCCTAAAGTAAATCTAATCCTAAAACAAAAATACTCTTCTTTTAGTTTACTCTAGCCAAAAAAGAAAAATAAGAATTGTAGGTTTGTACTTTTTATACATATAAAATTTTGTGTAAAATTATAAACATCAACAGTTCGCATCATTTGTCCTAGTTAGGGTTACTACTGCTATGATGAATACCATGACCAAAAGCAAGTTGGGGAGGAGAGGGTTTATTTTTCTTACACGTCCATATCATAGTCCTTCATTGAAGGAAGTCAGGATGGGAACTCTCACAGAGCAGGAACCTGGAGGCAAGAGCTGATGCAGAGGCCATGGAGGGGTGCTGCTTACTGGCTTGCTCCTCATGGCTTGCTCAGCCTGCTTTCTTATAGAACCCAGGTCCAGGGATGGCCCCACCCACCATGGGCTGGGCTCTCCCCCATCAATCACTAATCTCCTACAGGCTTCCTACAGCCCAATCATATGAGGCCTTTTCTCAATTGAGGCCCCCTCCTCTATGATGAATCTAGCTTGTATCAAGTTAGCACAAAACTAGACAGCACACCATGTCTCCAAATCTCAATTTATGTTAACGCTTATGTTAACATATGGCTTCATATTTTATCTATAAGATACAACTTCTTTGGTCTATAAGAGGTTTTAAGAATATGTACAGTCAAAGGTCAAGAGGGATTTCCCAGTCTTTTTTAATTACTCTGGTAAAACAGGAGGGATATCAAGCCAGCCACTCAACCTGACGTGGCATCCCTTATCAAGTGTCCTGTATGATATGGAGACTTGCCTCTACTGTCTACAAGGAGCAAAGGAAAATAACTGGACTGAAGTATCAGAACAAACTCTTGGCAAGCTTAGAAATACTTTTCATGTTGTCTCAACCTGGCCAATCATTGTTTTAGAACAAGTATCCCACTGTGGCTGGACACTTGATCTGCAGAATTCCTTAAAAGAAAGGAGACCGGCAGCGCGAATGTATCGTATGCTCCGCAAAGATACAAAACGTTCCGGACATGGCCCTAGCTCTCAAGGAGCTGTCGGCTAGCTAGGTCACTTAAGTACTTCTAAAAATACGATGGGATAATAATGTTCCTGGCCTTGTTTTCGTTAGACACCAGACCAATTAATAGACAAGAAATAGCCATCACCAAAGTTTGCTTGGAGAAAGTTATGCAGCCTTTCTTGTGTGATTCTTATGCATGGAGTTTTCCATTCTGTCTCTGTCCCCGAATCAATCAATGCTAAACTGCACACCAAGATTTTGGGTTAACATTGTGTGTAGTAGGACCATTGCCTAAATCAGGCATTTTGAGCCTTCATATTTGTTTCGATTTTCCCCTGTAGTTGTAAACTTACCGTGTGTTCCCGCTCACCTGTGTTCTCAAGTATCCCTGTGTTGCCCCCACTCCATCCCCACCCCAATCCCAGCATGCTGACCTTACTAAGTGCAAGAATATTCTCTTGGAAGCTGCTTCCGTCCAACAGCACTGTCTAGAATTCCATGTATCATTTGTTACACATGCTTTTACCTTCTACTGTGCCAAAGGCTAGTAGTTACAGATATAGCATTAAACAACACAGGCTTAGTCCTGCCTCTACAGAAATGACTGCCAAAACAGATTTGGACAGGAACCCAGGGGCACCAAATGGGAGAGCAATAGAGAATCCTGTGGAGTCCAAAGCAGAAGAGACTCCTGCAAAAGAGGACCCTCATCCCAGAAACCAGGACCAAAGCTCCCCTCAGGCTTGAGTTCTCAGCATGGGCAGTTCGCACTGGGGTCCTGTACAGCACAGGCCTGCCCGCTCCTGTGAACGCCTGAGGGTAGGGGGTGTTCCTTATGCAGAGGGGAGCCTGATGTCTTAAGCTTTTCATGCAGACCTGTGGTGTTTTTTGTTTGTCTTGTCATTTAATCCTCACAACCTCTCTTTCAGTATCATACATGATCACACAGTACCATATAGTATCATACGTGATCACACAATATCATACAGTATCATACCTATGCTTTACATGAGAAAATTTAAGTATAGAGAAGGTGAGTAACTTTTCAAGGTCACATTGCTGTGATTTTTGGAACAGCATTTGAATCTAGACAGCCTAGCTTAGCCTTAGCTCTCTGGCCCTGACCTCTGTGCCTCTGTACCCTGATGCACGAATCCTAAATGGTCTTATAATAAAAACCCGGAGTCAGGGGTTGCAGATTTAGCTCAGTGGTAGAGCGCTTGCCTAGCAAGCACAAGGCCCTGGGTTTGATCCTCAGCTCTGGGGAAAAAACAAACAAACAAACAAACAAAGAATCAAATATCAGGGTGAAAGCTGAAAGATCAGAGAAGCAGAGAAAGCCACAGCCACCACCTCTTACCTCACCAACTCCTCAGCCTGAAGGAGAGTGAGTTCCTGTCTCCTCCGACCTTATACTCCTTTTTCTGCCCAGCCACATCACTTCCTGTTTCAACCTTCCTAGTGCTGGGGTTAAAGGTGTGTGCCACCACTGCCTGGCTCTGTTTCTCTTTTAGACTGGATTAATCTCGTGTAGCCCAGAGTGGCCTTGAACTCACAGAGATCCAGAAGGATCTCTGCCTCTGCCTCCATCACTGCCTGACCTTTATGGTTAACTCTGTGGCGGGCTGTCCTCTGATCTTCAGGCAAGCTTTATTTCTTAGATTACAAACAACATGTTACCACATTACCCCAGCATGTTGACGAGCACGCCATACCCTGCTTCCTTCCAGGAGCACCCCCTACCCTGCTTTGATGTGGAGAGTGAGGGGAAGTGTTTCAATTCTTGCAGTTACTAAAGCCTGCAACAGGACACTGCAGCCTGCAACACAGATGGAGAGGAGTGTGCCCTGGCCTGACGCTACAGAACTCTAGCTCCAGGCACCCGTCGGGAGTGCTGTTCAGCCTCCGCATACAGAAGGCTCCATGTTGGAGTTCCCATCCACACAGGCCAAGGGACCACTGGGGAACGCTGTTTGGAGAGTGCTGCCCCATAATAGGGAGAATGACTGGCCAGATTCAGTGTGCTGAAGGCAAATCTTTCCACCAGGATCCACAAAGATCTTCCAGGCCATGCTGCTGTCGAAAGGCAAATCCCTTTAAATCTAACAATCTCACTTAGCTTTACTTTGGACTCTGGAATCTAGGTTTCTCTAGGGCTGCTGGGGTATGAGTGGATAGACACTGGGGGAGGTCAGTAGAGCCCCAGGTGACTGTTTACCATGGTGCTGTTTCCACTGGCTTTTGTGTATCAGGGTGACGGCAGGAGGACATTGCTGTCGTACTGAAAAGAATTAGACCATTTGATAAATCTGACGGTCATCTCTCGCCTGACTTCTCAAGGTGGTCATATAGCAATCTAATTTCCATTTTCCTTAGTTTTGGCTGTTTGGGTCCAGCACAGAAACTTAATCTAGGGGGAAAGCATAGTTGCTTTGTTTTTGTTTCGTTCTCAGCTCCCAAATAAATATAAAGGAGGCTTACTCTTACTTATGAATGCCTAATCTTAGCTTGGCTTGTTTCTAGCCAACTTTTCTAACTTTAATTATCCCGTTTCTCTTTAACTACATTTTTACCTTTCTTTAATCTATATATCTTTCTTTCCTTCTTACTCCATGGCTGGCTGTATAGCTCAGTGGCTGGCCCCTGGAATCCTCCTCTCCTTCTTTCCTCGCTCCTCCCTCCTCCCTAGATTTTTCCTCTTATTCATTCTCTCTGCCCGCCAGCCCCACCCTATCCCTTCTCCTGCCTTGCTATTGACCATTCAGCTCTTTATTAGACCAATCAGGTATTTTAGACAGGTACAGTAACACAGCTTTACAAAGTTAAACAAATGCAACATAAAAGAATGCAACACACTTTTGCATCATTAAGCAAATGTTCCACAGCATGAATGAATGTAACACATCTTAAACTCATATTCCACAACAGTGAAGGGAGGGAATCCTGTTGTGTTCACAGATCAGTGTCCTAGAAAAGAAAACTATAGTCCAAGAAAGGGAAGGGTACTTTAGCCCTCAAGTACAAGGAAAATTGCTTCAGGAGCAGCAAGACAGCTTAGCAGGTAAAGGCACTTTCTCCCAAGTCTGATGACCTGAAATTCAACCTTCTTGAACCTACACAATAGAAGGAAAAAACATTCTCACAGGTTATCCTCATACAATAGCTAGATAAGCAAATTAAAAATGTTTTAAATACAAAAGATATATTGCTTCAACAAGTAGAAAGACAATGAAAACTATTGCTGTGCTTATGAACATATACTGAAGTTTTTATAATCCGTATTTCTTTTCCGCATCTTTCACTCTGAAGACATGAGAAAAAAAATACCCATTGTACTAATTAAATCCTCCTGAAGATCTGGTTCATAGTGATTTCTATTCTTTGTGGGGGAACAGACAGAGAACAGATATTAGAACTCCTAGCAAAGAGGGTGGGAATGAGTTATCAACAGAAGAAACAATTCAAGTGAGACCCCTCCAGAAGGAATTGTGCCTGAGTTTAAAAAGTAATAATGTGTGTGTGTGTGTGTGTGTGTGTGTGTGTGTGTGTGTCTGTATGTGTGTGTGTGAGTCTGTGTGTATCTGTGTGTATGTATGGGGGGGTGTGAATCATTCCTCTGGCCAAGGCAGATGGCAGCATTCACAGAGGAACCTCCGACCTCCTGTCTGCTGAAGGAATCAGGTAGATAGAAACGCCTTCAAATAACCTAAGATGTGAGACATTGAAAGCATACCAGGCTGGAATTGTCACCAGATGATATTTTTAGGAGAGCTTATTTTTGCAAGCTAGAATTACAGAACAGAATGATGTAGTCAATTAAAAGTATTTAAGGATGAGTTCCTGGCATTGGGAGAGGATGGCAGGAGAGTCCTAATGGGTGACAAGGAACAAGAAGAGACTATCATTCCTGCAGAGCACTGGGTGCCACTTTAAAATGACATTTTCAGATAAACTGACTTACCCCCTGACAACAGTTCAGGTTGTCAACAAAAGGAAGTGGCTTATAGAAGAATTAAGAACAGGGACCCAAAAGTATATCAAGGGAGAACATAACCTCACCAGAAAAGGTTGCTGTATTCATTATTCATTATTGAGGCTCTATATTCCTCAGTGAAGGTCCTAGCAGGGGGTGGGACTATAAGACCATGGTGCTACACAATCTCTACACTCAGTTTTCATGAACTATGAGGCACCACTATCTGGCTCCCGTCCCACTGGGGCTTCATAATCCTATATCCATGTAGGAGGCTCATGAGTTCTCACTGGACAGATGGGGAAACCGGGAATTTGGGAAGGCCAAATCTATTCATATTGACACACAGGTAAGAGTACAAAGCCCATGCTTCCCTTCCACACCACCTTTAGGCCACAGGTTTCACTAAGGTGAACTCTGAGAAAAAGGTATTAGAGCTTCCTTGTCCTGCTCTGTCAAACCTGTCTCTTAGGTCGCCTCAACTCTTAGTGCCTGTAGGTGTACCCTCATCTTCTACTGTACCTCTTCCTTCTTGTAGCATAATGGGGTTCCATCATCTACACAGAACCTTCTAGAAGACTCCATTACACAATGCCTATCTTGGTTCTACTCCAGCAATTGCATCTCTTTCCAAAGCCTGCCTCTTGGTGTGTATCTTTTTTCTGGACATGGTCTTCCTCATCCACTTATAACTGGAAGAGTCAACATGGCCACTCTCCCACACGCCATCTACCTTACTCTCCCCAACCCCATGATGCTGGACACATAAAAGATGCTCACCACAACCATAAAGAGTCAGCCACTCCCTGCCCTATTCTCCTCTATGATAAACATTATCTAATTAGGGCCCTATGAAAAGCTATATCATTTCATAAAACATGATATTTCAGTTACCTCAGATTCAAATTTCTGACTTTATTTGAATCCTCTTCTCATGCAGTAACAACTAATAGTGTAAGTTAACATTTGTGGAATGTTTACCATGTGCTAGGCATGCTAACTTACATACATACATTATTTAATCTTCATAATCACCCTCCCCAGTTTCTAGCTGAGGACAACAAGGCACAGAGAAGTAAGAAAACTTTCCCAAACCCACACAGCTAGGGGTGACATTACAATCCACAGAAACTCTGCTTGAAGTAGGTCATGTGGTGTACTTATAGAAATGGTTATACAATGGTTTGTGCTCCCCCCACCCCAGTGGCTATTCAATTGTAAGCACTTTGCATGATTTTTCTCATCCTAATCTTCTCAAAACATTTTTGAGGTTTATGTTATTGTATTTCTGGCTCTAGCATCTCTTAACCTAATCCTTAGAACATTACTTAAAATGAAGCTGTCTGCCTCAGTTTCCCCTTCCTACAATGAGAGCGTGAATAGTCATTGCAAGTATTACTCTAGTTTATCGGTGGAAAGTATGTGGATTAGCCCACAGTAGACGGCAGGCTCTGTCATGGCAAACTATTGTCACGTTTGACCTGTCACTTCTGACCTTCCTTCCTCACCAAGGCCTCCATTCTAAGTTGCAGATGCTCACTCACTAGTGACTGCACAGAGGCGTGATAATTTCTTCCTAATATTCAGGGTATGCTTTAAAATAATTGTTTGGCCAAATAATGAAGAAATACGCAAAAACGAAAAGCTTAAACCTGTATAAAACATAATTGCACCTAGCACCGTGACTGGCACATAATTTAAGGGAGACAAGCATTTGGTAATTAATGTATAAATAAGTGCATGCAGGAAAATGAAATAACACAGCCAGAAAGAAAGTGGACAGATGGCTGGGAAGCAACATGATGGAGTTCACATCGGCCTGCAGTAGACGGGAGGGATGAGTCCGAGGCACAGGCCGAAAAGCACATGGCGTTCCAAGTGTCCTGTGTAACACTTGACCTCAATCACGGAAAGTCTTGTCTGTTTAAATGAAACTAATATTTCCAAAATGCATACTATGAAATCACTTAAAAAGCAAATAGGGCCCACATCCAAGGTAAGAGAACCTCATTGAAATGTACGGAAGGAAGTTTATAACCAGGTTTATACTTCATCCTTGGTTTCCCACGCTTTTCAAAGAGCTATGTTCTAATTCCTACTCTAACATTTGGAAGGAAGTATGGCAGTTGTGAAAAGAGATGTCCAAATATCTAACCTAAATATTTACATTCTGCTTTTTAGTTAAACAATTGGCTTTGTTCTCTAACATTTAGGTCAAAATACTTAAATGTTTGAAAACATCAATAGCAGGAGGATATGGGTGGGTTTTTTGTTTTGTTTTGTTTTTCACACTCCATAGTCTAAACTTACAGCTTTTAGCAAACTTCCACATGAAAAGAACGGGGGCTTTAAAGCACAGTGCACACGCACCCTGGAAAACGGGAGGGGGGCCTGCTGGCCACACAAAAGCCCTGCTTCCACTCGCTTGGTTAACCCTGGCAAGCCGCGATAGCCCTGACACCATGATGAGAGTATTCTCAACTCTCTCCCTTCTGTAGACTTGACCTCAGGGGAGCCCAGGGGCTGGTGATGCAGCCGCATCCTCTTCAGAGCATTCTGGTGCGTTTGCAGAAACCCTACACACACACTGTCCTCGGGACACAGGAGGAAAACCCAGACACTGGGAGATGATACAACCTCTAGCTTGGGACACCTGGCTTAGAGCATGTGTCCTTCCTCAATGCAGGAGACTGTTGTTCCTGAGAGGTTATCTTCTTTCCCTTCCATAAACCGAAGCTGTCACCTCAAGAACACAAAGCTGGAAGAACAATCAGGATTTGTGGCACTCAGCCAGTAACGTGCACAGCTGCTAACACGTCAACAACATGAACCTGTGTGAGAACCGCAAGTGTGTCTTCCGTTAAACCTCTTTGCTGGCCTCCTTACACTGCTCTGGCCCTGAGCTGCATGTCGGAACCTTGGAGCAAGCCCTTGAGCTGAGCTCTCCAGAACCCGAGTTTCCGGAACTGCTGTCGTCCACACCAGAAGCCAGCATGGGACAGGCAGGGAGTTGTGTGTGTGTGACCCGTTGTCCCGAACTGGTCACCTTCCTAACACTGGAACTGAGCCTTTGGTCATGAAGCCACTCAAAGGCCTTTTTGCTGCAGGAACTGCGCGAGGCCTTCGGATCCCCACAGTCACCTCTGTCAAACCTTACTTAAGCTCCCAGAACTGAGTCATTCACCGACCTTCCACAGCGTGTCACGTTACTGCTATCAGGTTCCACCTGTTCCAATACTTGGTGGATGACAACAGTTTACCCTTGAAAGCTGAGTGACAGGGGCAGCAGCTGACAGACAGTCCTCCAAGCCAATTATAGGAGAGACCAAGAAAACGAATGCCCTACAAAAAGGTTATGAAGGCAATGAGGCCAAGCGGGTATTCCAGTGAGCACCTTTGTCCAAAGATGTTTCTTGGGGTTGCCCGGGGTTGGGGTGATGGATCAGTTTCAACAGCGGCAGAGGGTGTACATTTGTGTCGTCACAGAAAGAGTGTAGGCCCGAGACACCGGGGATCGTCTGCACATGTCGAAGCTGGTGAATGAAGGAGTGGGAACAGACCACATAGATCTCAAAGGCAGACTCAAATTCTCTGTGGAAAAGCCAGCTTTGTCTGCCTTTGAGAAGGAAAGACACAACTCTGCTATCTCAGAAGGTTCCCCCTGCTACCTCCACACATCCCTGCCCTCCATAATCCCCACGGCCAACTGTTCTGTTAACTCATTCTATATTCTTTCCAGGAACCAGTGTCTCCCAGGACAGCTTTCCCCTCACTCCTCAAGGGCACTGCCCCATCCCTGCAATCTCTCTTCAATGAGCAAGAGGGGAGCTCTGACCCGCTGACCACTGCTCAGTCAGCGCTCTTGTTACAACCTTGCAAGTCTAAGAAGCCAAGGAGAGTGTCAAGGTAGATAAAGTAAACAACTACTCAAAGACCACAGGACCTGGGTTCTGGCTCACTGCTGCTGCTTGCTGTATGTGTGGTCTGGTGATGGTGTCTCCAGGACTTTCTCTCCATCAACCTGCCTATGTCTCCAGCTTGATGTGCTCTAAATAATGAGTGTAGTGCTTGGCACATCGCCTGTCCTCTTCTGTACCTGGAGCATCAATAATCAGTATTTCCATTAGTCACACATATTCAAGATATCACGTCATTTCTTAAAGACGCTTTTGTTTCTAGACTGTGTGCATTCTGGTCGCTATAGCCCCAGAAGAAAACATGGTCAAGGTTACCAGGTTTCATTCTCAATTTTTTTTTTGAAATCAGGTCTTCTTAAGTGCCCACAAGATGCTAGTTCTCTCTCTCTCTCTCTCTCTCTCTCTCTCTCTCTCCCTCTTTCTTTCTCAAATATAGTCTCTCACTTTATAGGAAAGAACAACTATTCAAATTGAGTGGCTTCAGTTTAGGAGTTGTCAGTGAAACCAGCTGTAGGGTAGACTTGGGCTAATTAGTTTGTGCTTGAATAATCTGATTTTATTGACATCTTCCTTTGACATTAACATGACTTTGAAACCTCTGTGGGGAGCCATATCTTTTCCCTGGCTGAGGAAAGAGTTTCCATCACATGACATTCACGGTCTTTTCATTACATCGTTACTGAATTTTTGTCTTCTCCAAAACTTGTGGATCCTGACACGCAGTAAGCAAGAAGAGAGGGGGTCCTTTGCAAAGCAGAGACCAGCACAGGGAAAAGAGGAGAGTTTGTGTGAAGCACCAGGATTGGTTTGTGTGATAAAAAGACAGGACAGAAGTCCTGCTGGATGACTCACACATTCCAAGGGATCTAGTGGCTTTTCTCCTCGCCTCAAAGGAACCCAGCTGTGGAGAAATTATACTGTGCCTGGTCCCCTTCAGCCCCTCAAGCAACACCCTAAAACCAAGTGGTTAGAAAGAGAGAAGAACAAGAACCTAGCCCCTCCCTCCTCCTCCGTGGAGCCTTTTTCCAGGTATGGCTCCACACTCCATGGAGCAACAGGGCTGTACTCCTCAGTCATTCATCAAAAATGTGCTGAGAACCTACCTCACTTAGCCCCAGGGACAAGCAAATTCTCATTGCCAAAGAATGTAAAGATCCCCCCTCCCTCTCACAAAGGAAAAACGATTAAAAAGTCAGTATGAACAGGTAAAGAGGTGAATGCATGCCTTAGCAAAGGTGTTTAGATTGAACAGATTCCACATGCACATCCTGTCTCAACCCCTCAGCAGCTGTGGGACCATGGGTAAACCATGACACCTCCTTAGAGCGTACTGAGTGTAGTGGTTCCATGAGAAAGCAGTTTCTATGCTCTTTGTTGGTTGTTGATGTTTGTGTGTTTAATAATCATATCGTGTCTGGACATGACAAGGAGCTCAATGATGCTCAGTAGCAGTCACCACCACTAGAAATGAGCTCTTACCCCTACCTGGGGCTGAGGCTGACAGTGAGATCCCCGAAGGTCCCTTCTCTTCCCCTCCCATCTCACAGCTCAGAGCACCCATCCTCTGGACATCTGTTCCAAGTGAATGGCAGAATTATTCATGGGTTACAAGGGGCCTTGGGGGGCCTTATTTAGTCAGTTCTACTCACAAGAGGACCTCTCAACTCCCTCTTTCCCTCCTGACCCCCCTCTCCCTCTCCCACCTTCTCCCGCTCTCTCTTCCTTTCCTTCTCTCTCATTTCTCAGGCTGACTCTCTTAGCAAACCACCACTTTTGAATTCCTTAAAGCCAATGAGTCATGCACCAGTCCAAACTTGTGCACATTCCTGTCCCATACAGAACCCTTGCCTAATAAGTTTTTAGTTAATAATAAGACATCAGGCCAAGAGTAGGACTAAACTTACACACACACACACACACACACACACACACACACACACACACACAGAGGAAGTTGTGCATAGAGAACTTCCCAAGAAACACTCTTTACCCACGATCGCTATACTTCATTTCACACACAACAGTGTGTCATACAGGAAGAACCTGGGTCCCTATCCAGAGCCATTCTGGAGGAAATCAGATAAATCCTGGTACACACTAAGTGACAGGCGTGGAAACAGAGGCACGTGGGGCTAAAGTCCTGCTCATCAATGTCGGGGAGGGAGGACACCCACGGGGCATGACTCTGGGTAGGGAGCATCTACTTGCAAAGCTCCGAGGGAAGGAGTGTGAAGGGAGTGGGGTGGTAAAGGACGGGATTTCAGAGTGGACAGTGGCAGCAAGTGGAGACCCCAGAGATAACAGAGGAAGTGATGTCCTGGGAACAGAAGGGAAGGAATGTGTAAAGCCGTCCAGAATACCCTGCTACCCACCCAGGCAAAGGGACCAGGAACTGAACAAACTAGACTGGGGGATGGGCTTCGTGCTGTGTGTTCATTTGCCCAGCTTACTCACATTTATCTCAGGTGGGAATGCCCCAGCACAAAACAGACCCCATACAAGGCTGGCAGTGAGCTGTTGACCTCACATAGGCCACACAGGCAGCTAGGGGCAAAGGGGGACTTTTTCCACCATCAAGTACAAGAGCATCTAGAGAATACAGAACTACCTGGATTTTTTTTTATTTTAAATTCATTTTTTCTAAATATTTTCATGGTCATGCCTTGCCAAATATTATTGTTACTTCTTAGTGACTAGAAAGTATATATTTTTGCTTTTTGTACGATGATTTCTAACACAACTACTCATGTTGACAGCAGGTATTTCCATAAATACTTGATGACTAAACTGGCCATGCTTCTGACTCAGGTCTTAAGACTCACATCCATACCACTTTCCAGAACCCCTGATTCACAATTCACTCCTCTACAAAGTCCTGCTGACCCTCGGGTGACAGTTTCTACAGTAAATCAATGACCTCATCCCGAAAGCTTGTTCAGTATGTTGGGCACTAGGCTTGAGCCTCACTAATCATTACCACCCTGTGGTAAAAACAGATGTCAGTAGCACTGAGAAAACATCGCCTTGGGGAAAGAAGCCATTTCCTCAAGGCACCCGGTAAGTCCTGAGAGGAGGCTGCAGTCTGACTCTACCTGACTCCACACAAATTGTGCAGTCCTGCTCGATCAGCCAGGATAGGGCTGACGATGAGGTAGAGTGCTTACTTAACATTCACACAGCTATGGGTTCAGGCCCAACACAAAAACACACAGACACATACAATCTTGCTTAAGAACCAGGCAGGGGGGGGGGGGGGAGAACAGATTTTTACACATAACCCTCAACAGCCACCTCACAAGGTCAGGACCAGACTATTCAGCCCGCCTAAACAGCTAAAGCCCTCTTCTTCATTCCCTAAGAATCAGGGCTAAATGAAGGTCAGATGTCTTCAGGTTCCCAAACACCCTCCCCTCCTGGCAACCCTACCCCTGTGTACCAAGAGATTTAAACAATTGAAGCCTGAGGTCACTGATAGCAGGACTCATCCCACGGGTGCAATGCACTGCGCCCAGGGACACCTGCCACTCAGAAAGAAGGACACGGCACAGGCGCCTCCCTGATCACCCTCCAGCCCTGGCTCGCCTCCATGGGAACCGCTGTGGCTAAGGAGCAATCAGCCAACTTCAACACCGGCCCAACTCCCACAGCACACTGGCTCCGTGTTTCTCAGGATGGGACCTGGCGGGGCCGCAGGAATAACATGAGCCCCACAGCAGCACCAGGAAGGCCAGTGTGTTCACAATGTTGTTTCTGGAAAGGTGAGCAAGTCTGTGCCGGGGAACACGAGGCCACACAAAGCTGAAAGATGCCTTTGTTGAAACAGAGCTGCTGTTTGACTTTCCCCACGGCCCGCTAGCATGGAGCCCACCGTTCTTGCACCCCGCCCCCATCTCATCTGAACTCCTGAAATCCTACAACCTGGGAAGCTGCCGAGATGAAAACACCACGGAAACACAATGACTCGGTCCCTCGTGAGCAAGGAATGGATAAAATAAGACGGTTGGTGTGAAGGGGCCAGCGGGGTCTGCGGCCATGCACAAGTGGGGCTGCGTGAGTTAGAGAGAGGTGAGAGGCTATTCAAGGGCTCTGTGCATGATTAATCCAGACAAAACCAGATCTCTCAACAGAAGCTCCTCTCTAGAAGATTCCATCACTTGGGAAGGAGATGCAAGGGGATTACCAGTCAGAGGCTGGCCTGGGCTACATAGTGAGTTCTAGGCTAGCCTGGATTAAGGTATGAGGACTCAATAAGATGAACTCTAAGAGGAAATGAACCTTTACTTTTCCTCCCTTAAAAAAGATATGGGTTGGAATTCAAGTCAGCCAAATCTCCCAACCTAGACAAGGTTTGTCAGACCTCAGGGTGAGCCAGGGTTCCAGGGTCACTCTCCAGTCCCTTTACCTTACTTCTTAACACTGATGACTCTTAATCTCTCCCTTCTTTCCCACCTTGAATCCTCCTGGAGAGGAATGAATGAATGAACGAACGAACAAGCGAACAGACTATGCAGGGTTTTCCATTGTTCTTGCTTGTTTTGAAGACGGAGGAACTGACCATCTTTCCCCTTGAAGACAGTCTTTCCACAGTGCCCTTGGAACCCAGTGGCCCTGCACCTTCACAGTGACGCATCCTGGTTGTCCTGGGGACATGAGCGTCCCCTCCTCCTGCTCTAGTCACACTGCTCTGTTGATCCCTGGCCCTCTACCACTCTCCCCGTCTCTAGGTCCCTTCTGCAGGTCACCTCTACACCGGTGACCACGTAGCTGACTCCTCTGAAAACTCTTGGTGACCTCTGTGTTTGTCAGCTCTCCGTCACTGTGACAGAAGAGCCGGGAGAAATAACTTATAACAAGAAAAGGTTGGTTTGGCTCGGGGCTTCAGAGCGTCAATCCCACATTAGCTGAACCTGGTGTGAGGTTCTGTGGTGAGGGCCTGCGGTGAGGTGGTACACCATGGTGAGCACAGGAAGCCAAGTCACCTGCCTACCTAGTGGCAGCAAGGGAGAGAAGGGAGAGTCGGGCAGGAGCCTGGCTCCCAATCCTTCAAGTTCACCCCCCACTAAGCAACCAACTGCTCCTTGCCAGGCCCCACCTCCTAACTGGGCCAGGGGCCGGGGACCAATCCTTCAGCACATAGGCCTCGAGACCCCCTCCAGATCCAGACTACAGCTCCAGTTCTTAGAGTTTTCCTCGTTGGGCTGGAGAGATGGTGCACTGGTTAAGAGTGCCTGCTGAGCTTCCAGAGAAGCAGCTCTCCACTCGTGGGGTCATGGTGACCTTTCACAGGGGTCACAAGTCAGAGATCCTGCATATTAGATATTTACATTACAATTCATAACAGTAGCCAAATGACAGCTACAACACAGAAGTGAAATAATTTAAGGCTGAGGGTCGCCACAACGCGAGGAGCTGTATTAAAAGGTCGCAGCCTTAGGTAGGTTGAGAACCAGTGATCCCCAGGAACCAGATTCAGTTCCTAGCTCCCACAGCACAGCTAACAAACATTCATAATTCCAGTTCCAGGGAGCTAAAGTCCTCACCTGGCCTCCAGGGCACCAGGTACACACACTGTACACATACGTTCATGAAGGCAAAACACACATACACAGAAAAAGATTTTTAAATATTTTTCATTGTTGACTCGTACAATGATTCTTTTGTTTATCTTTTCTTTTTGGTTTTTCCAGACAGGGTTTCTCTGTGTAACTGCCCTAGAAAAGATGCTTGTCTCAATGGGAAATTCTCCTCTGCTCAGCACTACTTCACTATGAATACAATCCCACGCTCCTAAAAGTCCTTCTGTCCCTCAAAAACCTGCTGTTAACTCATCTTTAACACTCTAAATTATTTACAACAGAAGCTAAGAGACATACAGCCAGACAGAAGTGATGATGATACTGTGTGGTGTTTTATGGTGTTTCATTTTTCTCATATGGCATCCCTTTAAACTCAGGCAAGTTTTAAAGATTTACAGCTGGTAAACAGTCACAAACGAGCCAGGTGTGGTGATGCAGGCTTGTGATCCCAGTACTATGGGAGCTGAGGCAGGAGGATCTCCAGTTTGAGGGCAGCATGGGCTGCAGAGTGAGTGTCAGGTTGGCCTAGGCTATATACTGTGTGAGACTTTACCCTCAGAAGGTAAAGATGCTTGCTCACAGGCCTCATAACCTGGATGTCATCACTGGGACACACAGGGTGGAAGGAGCCTACCCTCAAGTTGACATTTGACCTCCAAATACTCACCGTGGCACAAACATGCACATACAGACACACACACACACATATGCACACAGGAACATACATCCATTCACTAAGTAAATAAAAATAAATTAAAACAATTTAAAAATAATAACTAAGGGAAAAAAGAGAATTCAAAGCCAGCCTCAGCTAATCATGAGATTCTGTCTCTAAGCACAAACACATCAATAAACAAGCCAAGTGAGATCTGTATTTGAATAAAGAAAACCAGTCTGTCCATGTACTGACTGCCTCACAGACACTGGACATACATTTTTTCTTAATTTTTGTTTGTTTGTTTTTTGAGACAGGTGTATTCCTGGCTGTCCTGGAACTCACTGTGTAGACCAGGCTGGCCTCAAACTCAGAGATCCTCGTGTCTCTGCCCCTCAAGTGCTGGGATTAAAGGTGTGTGCCACTACTTCCCTGGAGGACATACATTTTCTTAATGAGCCGGTCCAAGTGCATAAGGCAAGTGTGATTGGTCCCATCTTACAGATATTTTACTTCGTCATTTGGATCCTTCCCCACTAATCTTGTTGCTGTGGCAATTTATAATAATCACCTATTATAATTTCCAATATTGTTGCTGACATGCTGACATCAAATTTTACAGTCATGCTTTGGTTTCTGTTGGATCATTAGCAAGTTTAGGACCTGATGTGAGCTATGGGGTAGGTTTGACCTAGACCAGACTAGCCTCGAACTCACAGAGATCCGCCTGCCTCTGCCTCCTGAATGCTGGGATTACAGGCGTGAGCCACCAGGCCCAGTGCCTAGAACGATTCTTATTGTTTTCCCTTTGCTCTGTTTTTTGATATCTGATTAGAGCTTTGGTCACTTTTTATTTGTTTATTTATTTTTATGTGCACTGGTGTGAGGATGTCAGATCCCCTGAAACTGGATTCACAGGTAGTTGTGAGTTGCCATGTGGGTGCTGGGAACTGAACCCAGGTCCTTTGTAAGAACAGTCAGTGTTCTTAAATCACTCCAGCCCCCTAGTCACTTTTTTTAAGCCACTGTATTTTTAGATAAATCATCTATAAGCATTACAGTCTGAGCCACCAACAACCCTGAGCCTAGAGCAGAGGTCTCCAAAGGAGTATGCCATTCATCATAGCTTCTTAAACTGTGGGCTGCAGCTCCACCTGAGGTCATATAACTGAATGCAGAGGTCACAACTGTAAAAGGTTTCTGAAGGCACAGCCATGAAAATTAATTCACAATCAAATGTATAATGTATCTCCAATATTTCTAGCAGCAGGAACCCAGGATTCTGCAAACGGATTCACTGCAGCTTTGGTCCTGAAGACACAACACACACACGCTTTGCATTGTGCCTGCCACTACACCATACAAGGCCGGCCAACCCTGCCCGAAACACCTCAGCTCAGAGTCGAGATGATTATACGCTATGGATTGCAGGATTGCAGACTCTTCCTGCATATACGGAATGTTCTGATCCCAGTAGAAACATGACAGTTTATGAAAAACAAAGACTTAGATTTCATACATATGTATTATATTCTCATTACTCCCTCACACCTCTTGTCTCTCTTCCATCTCTATCAACACTTCCCATCTCTACCACTCTCTTTCCCAGATTCCTGACTTTGGGTTTTGTTATGTGACAGTTTTCGTTTGGCCAGGACCATCTGTGTGTAGAGATCAGAACCATTAAAGCCGGGCAGGGTCATCAGTGGGTACAGAGCTGAGCAGGGTCATCAGTGGGTACAGGGATGGGCAGGGAGGGTCATCAGTGGGTACAGGGCTGAGCAGGGAGGGTCATCAGTGGGTACAGAGCTGAGCAGGGTCATCAGTGGGTACAGGGATGGGCAGGGAGGGTCATCAGTGGGTACAGAGCTGAGCAGGGAGGGTCATCAGTGGGTACAGAGCTGAGCAGGGTCATCAGTGGGTACAGGGATGGGCAGGGTCATCAGTGGGTACAGAGCTGAGCAGGAAGGGTCATCAGTGGGTACAGGGCTGAGCAGGAAGGGTCATCAGTGGGTACAGGGCTGAGGGCACTGATCACCCTTCTCCCTGTGTCTGTTGTAAATGGTTCAGCAAGGGCAGGCAAGGCCTCCTGTGTCCTCTTCCCTCCACTTCTGTTGACCAGGCATCTTATACAGACCCGGTGCAGGTGACCCCAGCTGCCGTGAGCTGGTGGCTGCAATGGTTGTGTCTTGCCCAGATGATGATATACAGCTGCATGGTTGGATTTCATCAACTTGACACAGCCCCAGCCATATCAGTGAGGAGGAATTGCTTCTACCAGAATGTCACGTGGGCGAGTTTGTGGGGCATTTTCTTGATTAAACTGATGTGGGAGGGCCCCTATCACTGTGGGCAGTGCCACCCCTGGGCACGTGGTCCTGGGTTGTGTAAGAAAGCAGATTCCTGAGCAAGCATGAGAAGCAAGCCAGTAAGCAGTGTGCCTCCACAGCCTCTGCTTTGGTCCCTGCTTCTGGGTTCCTGCCCCAAGTGCCTGCTTCGTCTTCCCTCAGTAATGGACTGCAACCCGCAGAAGTGAATAAGCCTTTCCTCCCGAGTGACTTGCAATCACTGTTTCATCAGCAATAGAAACCAACCGGAGACAGCTACCTTCCTCCGTGTTTCCCAGCAGGATTCCCTGAGCTTACCAGGATGATAGAAAGCTTATTTAGGCTGAGTACTTGGCCATCACTTTTTTCTCAGCACATGCATAGCCAGGACTCTCTACATTCACCATTCACCACCACTGAGTGGAAAGAGAAGCTTCTCTGATTCAGGGTGACAGCAGAGTTTAGTTATGAGTGACTGTTCAGAAGGCAGCTTGGGGCTCTGTTAATTTAGCTCAGAAGCAGTGTTCAGTTATACCCTGGGGTTTATGACCGTCCCCACCATAGTTTTTTGGTTTTTGTTTTTTTGTTTTTTTGTTTTTTTTTTAAACCAGGTTCAAGTACCAGGAAGATACTCCCTCGTGCAGGTCGGGCCTCAGATCCAAACAGATTACCCCATTACCATAGCGCCTCTATTGCACATTCTACTTGTCAAGTTGGTATCGTAGATCATGGAATTAACAGCTGCGTATCACCACTGATGCCTCCTCCCCTGACCCCAGCAGCCTTGGGACTATGAGAGCCGCCAGGAAGGAGGAAGCCTCCACCACAGTTCAGCCTGGGGAAAACAAAGACTTGAATATTTTCTTATCCTCACTCCTCAGCGTATAAGTATCAAATCATGATTCCTTTGGATTGGACTGGATTCGAATGTTTGATTTCAAAACTTGCTGTTTGAGTTGCTGACCTAAGCTTCATTTTAGGAAAACATTGAGTGAATTTAGGCTTGGAATTACATTAAAACAGCCAATGGCATCAAACATACTTCCCCATTTTGTACTGTGTATTCATACAAAGTAGCATTCTTTGCATTTGACAATTAAATCAAAATATCAATCAACTCTGAGAACACTGAAGATGCTCTATATCCTGCAGTATTAAACGTTTACCCAAGATTTCATTCCTTATGTAAGAATAAATAAGTACATCCATCTTATTAGTATGCAAATTTGTTTTCAACTATAATATATTGTAAAATTATATGTATCCAAAATAAATGTTTTCAATAAATTTCTTTTTTTCTGTTTTTTGGTTTTTCAAGACAGGGTTTCTCTGTGTAGTTTTGGTGCCTGTTCTGGATCTTGCTCTGTAGACCAGGCTGGCCTTGAACTCACAGAGATCCACCTGCCTCTGACTCCTGAGTGCTGGGATTAAAGGTGTGCGCCACCACCGCCACCCGGCTCAATAAATTTCTTTACGATTTCTGCAAGATTAACTGTTTGATATATCTATTTTATATACCTATATACCTCAGGTCATATAAAAATACCTCAAGCAAGGAAGGTGTAAACGGAAAAACATTGAACAAGCTCTGAATGATCCACAGCGGGTCAGCAGTTAGATTTCCACATATCCAATCTTGAATAAAACTAAAACTCAAGTAACAAGAAAGAAGCAAAAGTGTAGTCATACAGACTACACACAGACCTGACGATATGGAACGGCAGCCGCCCTGTCTGTCCTTCATCCACATATCCAACCTGCCCTGAAGATAGAGTGGTGGATTCCACCAGAAGGCCCACTCATGACTTCCCTTTCTGTAGATCAGAGTGAACTTCATTCTCCCTGCATGGCAGCAGTTCTCAACCTGTGGGTCGTGACCCTTTGGTAGTTGAATGATTCTTTCACAGGGGCTGCATATCAATATTCTGTATGTCAGATATTTGCACTACGCTTCACAACGGTAGCAAAATTAGAGTCATGCAGTGGAAATGAAATAATCTTACGGGTGGGAGTCACCACAACATGAGGTACTGTATTAAAGGGTCACAGGGTTAGGAAGGCTGGGAACCACTGTGCTAGAGGGTTCCATAAATGGCTAATTTCATATAATTCAGCACTTCGGAAAGTAGATTCTTCATAATTCTTCTAAGGAAGATGAAAACATGTACACCTCATACAAGTGGACCAGTTACATGGGTCACAAGACAAGAACTGTCAAACTGAGAGGTGACTCTCACCTTCTCTCAGGAATGTGGTTCAATGACCTCTCATGGGCAAGTAGAAGCTGCCAGGGTTAGGCAAACGTCTTCATACACACAACTATGCTTAATATGACTCTTTTAGGTAAAGATGACATTTAATAGTGAATGGGAAAGCAGCTACCTCTCGGAATAAGTCTGTAATTTTGAAAATAGGTATGGCTGGTAGCCTCTGAGACAGTCGTCTCCCTGGTTAGCATGCATTTTAGGCAATGTCCTCACCTTAAGTGTGAGCCACAGTGATTCAACAAAGAGAACACAGAGTAAGGACCAGACCTGAGTTCCATCCTTCTCACCCTCTCTCTCCATAGAGAAGGTGAGTAGCCCATAAGTCCATGAAAACCTGGGGCCTGACAGCAGACCTGTAAGTGAACATGGAAGCGGGTCCTCCCCCAGTGTTGCTGGAATCTTAAATCAGTCTTAATAATAAAAAATCCGGTACCAGATATTGGGGTAAGTGCTGAAAGATCAGAGAGACAAAGGAACAAGCCACAGCCACCACCTCTTACCTCATCAACTCCTCAGCCTGAAAAACCTAGTTCCTGTCTCCTCATGCCTTATATACCTTTCTCTGCCCAGCCATCTCACTTCCAGGGATTAAAGTCGCGTGTGCTTCCCAAGGAAAGGCATGAGATCAAAGGTGTGTGCCACCACTGCTTGGCTCTGTTTCTCTCCTAGACTGAGTCAATCTCATGTAGTCCAAGGTGGCTTTGAACTCAAAGAGATCCAGACGGATCTCTGCCTCCTGAGTGCTAGGATTAAAGGCGTGTGCCACCACTGCCTGGCCTCTATGTTTAAACTAGTGGCTTGTTCTGTTCTCTGATCTTCAGGCAAAGTTTATTAGGGTTCACAATAGATCACCACAACGCTAGTCTGGCTGGAGGCCTAGCATCACCCCAACTGCAACTTTAAGAGAGACTCTGAGTCAAAACAGCACAGCTGAGCCTCGCCTGGAATCCTGACCCACAGAAACTGCAGGCAATAAGCATTTGCTGTTTCGAGACATTGGGGTGGGGGGTGATTTGTTACTCAGCAAGAGCTAGCTCATGCTGCAGAGAAATGTTTTCCTGACACTGCGGTGACACTGGGAAATAATAAGAATATGTTTCTTTTTCATTTTTTAATTTTCTATCTGTACACTTTAAAAAACTAGAAACAACATTTCCTAATCTATTTAGATATTCCAAATGAAGACCACTGAAAGACTTGATGCAGCAGCTAACAATATAAAACAAACGCTCTCCGAAGAGTTTACAAGAGGGACTAAAAGGTGGGGGGTTACTAATTAAACTAGAAAAAGTCTCAGAAGAGTGCTTCAGAGTTAAAGGGAAAACCATCCCAATAGATACATCTACAAAAGCACCCGGGTACCACGGCTCAGGGAACACTGTGGAAGAAGTGGGGAAGACTGTGAGAGCCGCGGACCAGAGCATTTGCTGTGAGATTGGGTCTCCTAGGAATGTCAGAAGCTACACCCATAAAGTCTCACCAGCATGAACTGCCTAAACATGAGCTGAAGAGGACAACAGGAGACGTGCCCATGCAGACGAAGGAAAGCCCACGCGGCCTCAACCCTGCACAAAGAACTACAGACAGCTAAGGATGCTGAGAGCGAGAGAAACAGACTTCCCCAGGGAAGAGCACAGCAACTGGCTACCCACTACCAAGTGCTCAGCCCCGAAAACGTACGTGTGAGCAACAATACAGAGTGAGTGGGTTGTATTTAAGAATGTATACACACTGAGCTGGCTGTTTGGAACCTGGGGCTTACACAGGGACACTTTGCTCAGCCTGGAAAGAGGGGACTGGACCTGCCTGTACTGAATCCACCAGGTTTAAATGAATCTCCAGGAGGAGATGGGAATGGAGGGGAGGGACTGGGGGGAAGGTGGGGGCAGGAGGGGGGAGGACAGGGGAACCCATGGCTGATGTGTAAAATTAAAACACAAATATAATGGAAAAAAAAGTAAAAATAAAAAATAAATAAAATAAAAATTAAAAAAAGAATGTATACACACACACACACACACACACACACACACACATACACACAGGCATGTAACAACAGTTAATGAAAAAGAGGCCATGAATTGGAGAGAGAGCAAGGAGGCGTATCCAAGAGGGTCTGGAGGGAGGAAAGAAAACAAGGAATGATGTAATTAGAGTATATTTTCAAAAAGAGAAGAAGCAATTCTAAAATGAAAGAAAAAGAACACTAGTGTCTCGTATTTAGTTAGTCTTGCTAAGAAACAACCCTTCAACAGGAACTGTATTCGCTTATGAAACATCTTGTTTTGATTAGAACTAGGACTCAGAATAAACCGAACTTAGAACCAGTCCTTGGACGTATCCTATAACAAAACATTCAATGAAGGTTTTCAGAAACATGAACACAGGGCCTGGAGATATCTCGGTCTGTAAGTGCCTGCTTGGCACTACGAGGATCCCCAGAACCCAGAGAAAAGAAGTGGGGTGTGGTGGTGTGCTTGCAGTCTCGCCCTGGGGAGACACAGACACAGCTCCCTGGGGCTCTCTGGCCAGCACACAGAGCCTCCTTAAGGAGCTCCAGACCAATGAGAGCCTGTCTCAAGATGAACAGGTGGATGGCGACGGCTGAGGAATAATGCCTGAGGTTGCTCCTTGGCCTCCACACACATGTGTGTACACAGCACATCCACACACATGTGCCCTTGCACACACATGCACATACACAATACATACACAAGAAAATGTGTAACAACATTTTCAAACACACTGCTTATTGGTTTTTAAATTTAAAAATTTATGGGGGGTTTGGGGATTTAGCTCAGTGGTAGAGCACTTGCCTAGCTAGCACAAGGCCCTGGGTTCTATCCTCAGCTCAAAAAAAAAAAAAAAAAAAAAAAGTATGGGTGTATATTCTTTTGCCAGGTGGTGGTGGCGCCTTTAATCCCAGCATTCGGGAGGCAGAGGCAGGCAGATCTCTGTGAGTTCGAGGCCAGCCTGGTTTCCAAAGTGAGTTCCAGGAAAGGCGCAAAGCTACACAGAGAAACCCTGTCTCAAAAAAAAAAAAAAAAATTATGGGCACAAAATAAATCTATATCTTTAAATATTATCTACTGACTCTCATCTTTGCATATTTCATCAGGGATATTATAAACTAATCTGAAAAAACATGTGGCTCATTGGTTTTTGTCAATTTGATCCAAACCTAGATGTATCTGGGGAGAAGAAATTTAATTGAGAAAATGCCTCCATAAGATTGGTATGTAGACACGTCTAAGGGGTATTGTCTTGATTAGTGACTGATTAGGAGAACCCAGCCCACAGTGGGCAGTCCCCCTCCTAGGCAGGTGGTCCTGGGTTGTGTAAGAAAGTAGGCCAATCAAACTATGTGGAACAAGTCAGTAAGCAGCACTTCTCCATGGTCTCTGCTTCAGTTCCTGCCTCCAGGTTCCTGCCTTGAGTTCCTACCCTCACTTCCTTCCATGATGGACTGTGTGTGACATGGAACTGTAAGCCAAATAAGACCTTCCTGGCCAAGTTGCTTTTGACTGTACTGTTTTATTACATTAATAGAAACATGTATATAAATAAATGACCATATAAATGATTAAATAGCCATATATTTAAAGAGGACATGCTCAAGTTACTTTTCCTGTTGGGTATGTGCAAACTGAAAGAGTTTAGGCATCTCTGGCCTTGAAGGGAAGTCCCAGTATCTTCCCTTGGTTGGTACAGCCCTTCCTCCTAAGTCCCTGTACTTTTAGCTACCTGAAATTCTCAGGACTCCTTGAGTACCTTAGCAGTTTCCCATAACCCTTTCCCACGCTCACCCCAAACCCTATATATTCATTGAAGAATTCCTATTTTCCAACACTCAGTGTCCTTGTCAACCATTCAGAACACTTTCCTCTCCTCTTTTGGATACTCTCAAGTACCCTTGGAATATTTCACAGCAGGACCTGCTTCTTCTCCAGCCTCTATCAGTTTGGGATTTTCTGTTAGGAAAGAAAGGGGGAAAGAGGAAGGGAGAGAGGGAGGGAGGGAGGGAGGGAGAGAGAGAGAGAGAGAGAGAGAGAGAGAGAGAGAGAGAGAGAGAGCTAGCATTTATTCCACCAACCATTCTGTGGAATAGATGTAACAATAGATGAATTGGGTTTTTTTCTCTATAGCTAAAAGTCCATGCAAGCTAAGAAGGGAATTCCCCATCATCTCTCCTGACCAGCTAGCCTTATATGTCACAACCAATATTTAGCCTAATAAATTTTTCCAAAAATCTATTTAATGGGGCTAGAGATGGTTCCCTTGTTAGAAGCACATGCTCTTACAGAGGACCTGGGTTCAATTCCCAGTACCAACATGGTGGTTTACAGTCATCCATAACTCCCATTCCAGGGGCTCTGATGCCTTCTTCTGATACCAGTTATATACCTGGTGCACACACATACAAGCAGGCTAAAATACACACATATGTAAAATAAATCTTAAAAATTATTTTTAAAAATATATATATTTATGCCAGTAGTGGTGGCACATGCCTTTAATTCCAGCACTTGGGAGGCAGCGCCAGGCGGATCTCTGTGAGTTCAAGGCCAGCCTGGTCTACAGGGCGAGATCCAGGACAGGCACCAAAACTACACAGAGAAACCTTGTCTTGAAAAATTGGTATTTAAGATTTCTTACATATTGTACAAACAGCATTATCCTATACTGAGGGAGGGATCAGATTTTTCTGGAGTTGATCTACCTCTACCATCTAATGGCTCCATAACCTCAGTTTCTTTATCTGGTAAAATACAGGAAACAATAGTGAATTATTACTATGGAAGTGCAGAGTTGAATTTCAATAAATGTTGACTGTTACCATGTTGTCCTTATGCAGAAACAGTTAAATAAGTGCTAATGAATTCTAGGTCTAGATTAGCCCTGTACCTCTAGTGAATGCGGGGGTAGGGCAAAACAAGTTGAGGAGTTGAAGGGCCACATTACTGAGCACATACTAAGGTCCCATCTACTTTTATCATCATGGGGCCCTACTGCTTACTGTGTGCTCAATTGTTTATTTTGGATTATGGAATCCACCATATATTCCCCCGTAATTCCCCATAACTCCCATATCTTCCAACCCTGTACAGATTTTAATTCCCACTGTGGTTCAGACCATTCTTTCCAAAGCATCCTCCGGTTGACTATTGTCAGAAACAGGATATGGGGAAACAGTTGATGTGGCTGATGTTGAAGGAAAAGAAAAAGGCGTGAGAGGAAATGACAGTTCAATAGGGACCAGAATTCTGTATCAGTAATGTAATGGGAAATGATTCATCAATACAGCATCTACCCACAGGACAAAATGTCCTAGTCCTTCAGAAAGTAAGGAATGTTTATTTAAAAAAACAAACAAGTAAGAACCTTGGCAGGTTCAAAGTAGAATGAAACACTTTTTAAAAGTGAAGACTCTACTGTCCAAACTCTTTGCATTGCAGGTAATCAGCACGAAGGTAGCTAGCTAAGAAGGGGCTCTGGGGCTGGTGAGAGGGCTCAGTGAGTAAGGGTGCTTGTTGCTCAAGCTTGATGATTTGAGTTCAGATCTCAATCACCCACAAAGAGAGGTGGGCAGGCCACACCTTCCCGGAGCCCAGCATTATGGGAAACAGAGCCAGGAGGATCACTGGAGCTTACTGGCAGCTGTTCTAGCTCTAGGTTCAGGGATAGACCCTGTCTCAATAGTATAGAGTAGGGCAGCCTCCATTTTACACACACACACACACACACACACACACACACACACACACACACACACACAAGATTTTACAGGCTCATGTACATGCCCAGTGAAAACGTCTATCTCAGGAACTTCAGAGCTGTCTTCAGGTACATCTGCCACCTCCCTATCTATGCACACATTTCTCAGACTCCTGAGTTTTACTGCTTCCTACTCAGCAAGGCCTTTCCATGGAGAACTAAGGTCCAAAGTCACCAATAACTTCAGATAAACAGCATCTTAGCCCACGTACCAAACAGGAGGGATTTGTTTTTCTGAGGGATGCCGGCGAGAACAGAACCCCACCCCCACCTCCTGATCCCAGCTACTGCACTCAGGAGAGCAGTCTCAGAGCTCCCCTCTCCAGCCCATGCCTCCTCCTGTCCTCATACCACTTCCTGCACTGGGAACAGCTGCTCTACAGTTTCCTGGCACGGAGCATTTTGTCTGACTTTTCGTCATAAGCATTTTGCCTGTTCCTAGAGCTTATGAGCATTTTCCAATGTCAACCTTTTAATGAAGTCATTATTCAATAACCTACCTGTATGTCCTTTACAATTATGTCATTTCTAGTTGTTGCTACATATTGAAATACAATTATCCTCTTCTTCCTGTGTCACTTTTTAATGAGTATTTCCTTAAGACAGTTCTCAGAAGTTGACTGAGTGAACTGGCAAGACTATGTTGCAATCAGCCAAGGCATCTCTGCGTCTTCCTGTACCTTAGGTTTCACTGTCTCTACAGTGTCAATGGCTCACAGTGCCCTTACCAGCCTCCACTGCGGCCTGACCTCCGCACCTGGGAAGACACACCTGGCACTGCCAGGCAGAGCTCCTAACATACAACTGGTGCTTATTCAAACAAGGTCACGTTGCTAGAGAATGTCTCAGAATTCCAGCTCTAGATGTTTGGTGACTCGTGGGGAAGCTGAGGTAGGATAACTATGAATTACCCACCAGCCTCCATGAGAAACAAGTCACTGTCTCAACCTCCTCCACCCCACCCCCCAAACACCACACACACACACACACACTGCACGAGCATGCATTCACATACACATACATACATACACACACACACACTCACACACATACCACACACACCACACACACACACACTTCATGAGCATGCATACACACACACACACTCACACACACACACACACACACACTGCATGAGCATGCATACACACACACACTCACACACACACATACACACACACACACTCACACACTGCATGAGCATGCATACACACACACATACATACATACATACATACACACACACACACACACACACACACACACACACACACACACCCTACTGTCTTAATTATTCAACGAACAGAACTAAGAGGAGAGCAAACACATCTTCACAGTCGTTTCTGTAAAAACAACTAACACTGTGCCACTCTACTGAGTGTCTCACATCTCTGTCTTCGCAAAAAGGACTAAATAAACCTGAGGGACTTTCTTCTCAAAGAAATAATCATGTGATTAGTGTTGGTCCCTTTTGAAAAGTACTGTATTTTCAAAGACAAGCCACGCCCAGAATTGCTTCCTTAATATGGGGCCCCATGGAGGGTTTGTTGTCTGGGCCCCATTCACAACCCTTCCACTTAGAATTCCCCACAAGGGGGCCAACCAAGTATTTACACCCTGTTAAGTCTCCCCAGGTGATCCTAGCATAAAGCCAGGATGCAGGGACCAAATAAACCAAACAGTGATGAGGTATTAACGGCAGCTATTTTTGAGCTCCTGACTTAAATTGAAAACAAACTTCACTGAGGGCCAGTTCTTCCTTTCCCCTGCCTCACACTTCCTACCATCCCCTCCATATCATCTCTGAGTTCCAGGCCACTTCCTCTGGGGCTGCCAGCTTGGTCAGGAAAGGGTGCAGACTCTCGGTCTCCCCAAAGTCACCACTAGCTGTCTATTTCTGCGTTTTGTCCCCTCCCAAACCATACACTTATTGAGGACAAGTTTGAACATGGCCCCAGAGTTAGAAGGCACAGAGCCTGGTGCCTCCAAGACATCAGAAGGGCGTATGCTGTGAAAAGCAGGAGGATGAAGCTGGCAAGGCTCCGCTTGCTGCCACACACCCAGCGAGCCGGGTCTCCATTAATGCATGTACATACACCACACCCTGTCCAGGGTAGGACGCAGTATCCCCAACTGGAAAGCAAGAATAGAACTTTCTCGTCAAGTGACCTGTGTTCAACCGAGGCAGCTTAGTCAGGAGATTACAAGAGAGGTGCGCTCCCAGTTCCCTCGCTGCCCAGCTTTCTTGAATGTAAGCATACTGCCAGTATGACAGATGTCGTACTGCATCCCCAATGTGACAGTTACCTAGAGATAAGTTCTCTGTTGGAAATGACCATGCTGATGAGACCTGACCCAGATGCGAGCCCCTTCTCTCTCCATGTTGCTCTTAATCATAAGATCTTTGTGTTCCAAGTGAGATTATGCCATTTAGGCTGGGCATGTAAGATTTCCCTCAAGGCCAAGGCTGAGTAGTCTTGTGGTAATGAGCGGTGACGTCCTCCACAGAAAGAGACACTCTGAGTCACTGGAACCTGCACCACGGGTCCTCAGTGGGCTTTCAGTAGAGCTAGCACCTCCTATAACTGAGTCTGGGACTTGAAACTGGATCGTTGCCTAGGCTGGTTCCAGAGCCATTCCCCCGTCCCCTGCTGTGCTGGAACTGCCCTGGTATGCCTCTGCAGCGCCTCCAAGGCCATCTTCCCACAGAGGAAAGGGATCTCTGGGCTTTTCCTGCAGTCAGTGTCCTGGGCTCTGAGTGAGTGACCAGTGAGACCCAACCTGGTCACTCCAGAGAGAATCAACAGCAATTCACAACCACTGCTGCACCATTGGTGGAGGAACCTCTTGCTCCAAACGTGAGACCCTGTGGCTGGCACAGTCCTTTCACAGAAACGGGCCCGCCGAGGAGCAGCCGGCAAGCGACAGGACAGCGGATCGGAGGAGACGGCCAGTAACAGCCCCGGAAGCCGAGACTGAACTTTATTCCAGGATACAATAATTGATTGTCTAAAAATAGCATGGCTGAAGGTAGTGGTGAGGGCAGGAGAGAAGAGCACGTGGCTTTCCTACTTAAAAGAACCCATCGGGTTTGAGGAAGCGGGAGATAAGGATCAAAAGTCCCTCTTCACCAGATGGCTCTTTCGGGAAGATTGGCCGACCACTGTGAACTTTAAAATTTCCTACCTGGAAAATGGATCCACTAGGAGCTGTTATGAAAATTAATGAAATATACAGACAAACTAGCCGAAGCCAGCGGCCCAATAAATGTTCCCTCCCTTCCTTCTTAATCACTCATGAGTTTCTTTACTGCACTACATACATACAAGTCATTATACTTCGTTATTATCATCCCCTCCCTCAGGGCTCCCTCCCATTCCCCCATCCCGGCGCTGTTCCCTTTCTCCTCCTGTCTGCTCTCACATACCATGTACCCCACTACAATCTTTTCCTCCTCTCTCACATTCCCCAAACACACGTTTGTCTCTCTGGATCCAGCTGACTTCACTTAACACAATGATCTCCAGTTCCGTTCACTTTGCTGCAAAAGTCATGATTTCACTTTCTTTATGACTGAGAATTTTCACTGTGTGCGTGGACCATGTTTCCTTTGTCTGGTGGACTCCCAGCTGGGCTGCATTTCTTGGAGTGCAATTCTTGCACTATTGTTAGTGCAATGAAAACACGGATAGACAAGTATCTCTGTGGGACACTGGCTCAGCATCCTTCTGACAGATTCTCAAGAGGGCTTACGAGGGCCATCTGGCAGTTTTGGTTTTAAGGTTTTGAGGAACCTCCACACTATTTCTATTCTGGTTGCACAAGTTTACATTCCCATCATCACTGAACAAGAGTTCTTTCTCATTTGGCCGGGGTGTGAAGGAATCTCAATCAGTTTTAATCTGCTTTTATCCAATGGATAGGAATATTGACTTCTATATACTCAAAGGAATATATAGGAACACTGCATTCTGGCCACTTGAAGTCCGTATTCTATAACGACAGCCTACTCTGTTGGTTGGATTGTTTTACTTTGGCGTTTAGTTTCTGGAGCTCCCGCATTCTAGGGTGCTACTCCCCTTCTTGACACGGCTGTGCTGCGGTCATCATTTGAGCCTACTCATTGCAGAGTTCCCTGGGGACCCTCACTTGATGCTTGTAGGGCGTCTCACTGTGTTTGCTTGCTAATGCCTGTCTTCCTCCACTAGAGAGCAAGCTCAAAGAGGACTGGCCTTTTCCTGTCCCCTTGATTTCCAGAGCCTATGGGGGGTGGGGAGAATACCTGACAGAATGACAGAAAGGAGCCTGTTCATTTGCCTCCTCCATCATTATCCTTTAAGAAATAGTGTGTCTTTTTCCTTGTTTTGTTTGAGACAAGGGTCTCACTATGTAGCCCAGGTTGGCCCTAAACTCACCATCTCCTTGCCTCAGCTGGGATTGTAGGCATGCACCACCACACCCAGGCTTAATTCATTTTTTTTCATCCAAGATTTGTCCTTTGTAAAGACTATGGTTGCATTTTTTAAATTTAATTGTCTATGCATTATCTACCCAGAACAGTGTATATACTATGGCGGTAAGTAATATATTTAGTAATGTGCATAAGATATCAAAATGAAAATACCACATGGGAGATCATGGCTGTCACTGGAGAAGGAGGAGGAAGCAAGCCCTTGACAAGAAAGGAGCGCGAGGCATCTGCAGATGTCCCGGGTTCTAGTCATTTGGGGTTTTGTTTTCCTTTGTTTGAGGGAGGCATTTCTTTGCTTTTGTTTTCGTTTTTTGTCTTTTTGTTTTGTTTTTAAGTTTCGTCTTTTGTACTGAATTAAATCCCAAGCCTTGAAAGTATTAGAAAAATGTTCTACCAATTAGGTATGCTCCCAGCCTACCTCTCTGGATCCTCCGGCCCCATTATTTTGTTTTATAAGAAGGGCAGGTGATGTGGAAACCACAGAGGCTAACTGAATCAGAGCAGGTAAACTGACTGAAAGGGAACTCTGACATAAAAGGAAGAGTGGGCAGGACTTCTGCCCTCACAGCCTCTGGAGGGAAACAGTCTTCCAAGTTTACAGATGGGGAGGTTGATGCTAAGCAATCTGTCCAAGGTCAGGCCAGGAACAAACCGCTGCTGCGGCCCATGGGGAAGCCAGGGCAGGGGCTGTCAGCTACCAAACCCTCTCCTGCCTCGAGGGTCCAGCTTGATTTCCCAGCAGATCCTGTAACCAACCGCCAGCAGAATTCACAGTGCATCCTTCCCTAGAAGAACCTGCATTGTCCTTAGGACAACATCATCGCTCTCCAGAGGGTGGGGCCACTGCCTGTCCTTTAGCTGAACACTGTACTTGTGAGAGCTAGCTCATGATTAGACCACGTCAGTCCCCTTCCCCAGGTTATAAATAACCTGCTAACCTCATGGCTTCTCCTTCACATTTCAGGTCATGGCTGTGGCTCCCTGCAGCTTCCTCACTCAGCATCCAGGCGGAAGGACAGGGGACATAGGGGACTTGTGGCGTGGGGAGAAGAAGGGGACCACCAACTTGCCATGGCCTTTAAAGAGCTAGCCCAGAACTTCTCCTCAGACCTGGCTTGCATCACTTCCTCTCCCTCCAAAGAGCCAAAGTGAGTCACATGACCCAGTCTGGCCACAGCAGGAAGGTAAGTGGTGCCCTCCCACCTGGAGCACTATCTATAGACAGCACAGCCACAGGCCACGAGTCATGGTGACACTTAACAGAAGTCCACAGGTGCCAGGTGACCTGCTTCTCCTCATCGGCAGGTTGGGTTTCTGTTCCATCCCAAGCAAACATGCTAAGAATAACTAGCTTCTGGTCATTGACATGCCATTTGTTTCAGAGGCGCAGGCCGCTGGAGATACTTGTAAATATTCCCCAGACTTCCCAGAAACTGCAGATCTCTACAGGAAGCACAATAAATAGCAAACCTCCCCATGACCCTTCCTAATGTCCTTGTCCCTTCTCCCCCCCAAAAAATAAGAAAAAACTACCAGGGCCATACCAAATTCATTTAAAAATATTCTTTCGGATTGTAACTGAATTATAAGAACCCTTCAAAAGAAACAAGTAGATCGGCCCCCAGCTTGGGTTCATTTTCCCACTGTGGGTGCTAGAGTTTTGAGTGGCAGGATCTTCACCTTGAAGTGCCTGTATTTGCTGTGATGTTTTGAAAGTCTTCATAGTCTCTGGGTGAATGAACATTTTCAGTTACTGGGCCCCACAAACGATGTGGCCAGTGTAGCTAGGAATAGATTCCTCCTCCCTGGAACATTTCCCTGACACCTCTAGTGATGCCAAGCCCCTCTCCGGTGTGCCCTCGCTTGGCCCTGTGACTCCGGCCCTTGACACCTCCGTACTAGGTTTATCTCTTCTCCCTGTCTCTGGTCCACAGACAGGTTCCTTGAAAGCAGAAGTAAGGACTAAGTGATCACTTTACTGCCCATATTTGATGAGTAAATGATTAACTGATACTGGACAGTACCTTCATAAACTTTCCAGGCTTGTGACTTTTTTTTTTTCAATTTGCAGAAGAAAAACCCCTAAACCAGGCATAGGGTACACAGCTCTAATCCCAAAGTCTAGAGGTGGAGGCAGGAAGATCAAGAGTTCAAGGTCAGTCCCAGGTATGGATGACACAACAGCACACACTCAACCACCCCATAGTGTTCTTCCTAGATCCCTGGAGCAGGTATCAGCTGGTAAAATGACCAAGGCAAAGTCCTCTTTACCTCCAGACCACTGTGACTGTCCTCAGGAGGACATGGGATGGAGCTGCAATCTCAGGCCACTTGAATCTGTCCCTAGGTTCACGGTTGTCCTCTCTTGAAGTATAGAAAATCATATGGAGTAGTTCCTTGACTTTAATTCTTGAAAGTTCCATGCTCTGCCAGGAACACAAGACAAGAGACAAATGCAAATTAGCATGTTCCAAAGGGAAAACTAGAAATTTACAAAGCATACATTATTTAGATCCCACACGGGAATTAATGCCTCTATTTTCAACTAATCAAGTCGTTCTGATTCACAGCAAGTAGTAAATATAGAATAAATTTCAACAAACCATAAAAGGACCTGCAGCTCTCTATGTACTCTTATCTCTGAATGAAAATAAACCAGAGCGTGTGGCACTTGTACTGAAAAGAATGCTGGGCAGTTAACCAAAAAACAAATGGGGAGAAATTACTACAGCGTTAGCATTTCTTAGATGGTCATAGACAGCGTTGTGACATGCTAGCACTCACACCACACACACACACACACACACACACACACACACACACACACACACACACGAATGCACTCACAGACTTGGGGCCTCAGTTCAAAAGCCTGAGTTCAAATCCTGTCATCTATTTGCTAATAGCATCAGCTTGAGGTACTTAGGAAAACCTCCTTGAGGCTGTTTCCTCCTACGTTAAATATAGATGGTGATGTCTGCCACCTCAGAGGCTTTTTGAAAGTGAGGAGAAGGTACCTGTGAGCAGGACAGCACCCAGAGCCTGGGCAGCCTAGGTGGCAGCTTCCAAGGTGACAGCTTCCACATATTCCAAGTGATTCCCACAGAGCTCGGCATTTACTGCTCTCTCGTATCCCATTTTCTTTTCCTCCACCAGATTAGTCTCTAATTAATGATGCCATTAATCGCAAGCCACAATGACCAATAAAATAGCTTTGCGAAGAAATGCCTAGAACCTGTGGGTTTCTCTACAGATGGAGAGACTGCGTACTTTAGAAATAAGTCGGTGAACATATACCAAGGATGCTCTCTCTAGCCGCTATCACTGAGTAATCAAAAAAAGTCAAGTAAATGACAGAAGCCTTGCTCTGCCGTACTGAAGAAAAAAGGGTGCCCAAAGAGGCTCCTTGTCCAATGAATATCTTAGACCCATCCTGAAAGAATTGTTCTCTGTGACAGTGTCCCTCCCTGTTGCTCTTAATGTGCCTCATAAATAATATTTTGTATTAAAAAAAGCTCAGTAGTAAAGCTATAAAAATCTTCAAATACATATATCAAATAGTCTCTGTGATTATTTTTGCATGTAATTCAGGGAGTTAAAAAAAAAAAAAAACCTTAGCCGGGCGGTGGTGGTGGCGCACGTCTTTAATCCCAGCACTCGGGAGGCAGAGCCAGGTGGATCTCTGTGAGTTTGAGGCCAGCCTGGGCTACCAAGTGAGTCCCAAGAAAGGCACAAAGCTACACAGAGAAACCCTGTCTTGGAAAAACAAAAACAAAAACAAAAACAAAAAAACTTAAAAGCAACAATTACCAGCAACTGCCTTAACCAAAACAACCAAAGAGTTGCCCAGACCTTGAGTTGGTGCGAAGTTGCGTAGATAATCAATAGAATGTTAGTATTTTAGTAACAGCAGAATCTGCTGCAAACCAAGTGTAGATGTTTTCATCAGGCATCCATTGAGTAACTTCTGTACACGGACATGAACACTGTGACAGCAGTGTCATAACCTGACACTAAATGCTCCAGCCAAACATAGCTTTCCTCACCTCTGGACAGTCCCAAGCCTGAAGAACTGAGCCTTCCACTAGAATGGGAGAGGCAGAAAGATGCTCAGTCAAAAAGTCTCTGACATAGTTTCATCCCAGAAGCCCTAAACTTCTTAGCTGTTAAAACAAAACAAGCAGATCCTTTGTTTCAGGGCTTTGGGATGTTTGAATGAAACTGTGAGGCATGATTTAACACTGCACAGACCGGGCAGTGGTGGCGCACGCCTTCAAACCCAGCACTCAGGAGGCAGAGG
This sequence comes from Onychomys torridus, assembly GCF_903995425.1. Lineage (NCBI taxonomy): Eukaryota > Metazoa > Chordata > Mammalia > Rodentia > Cricetidae > Onychomys > Onychomys torridus. The sequence continues at coordinate 61,553,772 of NC_050458.1, read as the reverse complement.
AAGGATCTGTGAGTTCAAGGCCAGCCTGGTCCACAGAATCAGTTCCAGGACAGCCAGGGCTACACAGAGAAATACTGTCTCCAAAAACCAAAAACCAAACCGAAACAAAAACAGACAAAAAAATTTCATAAATCAGTGAATACTTGTACACATAAAGTAAATAAATCTAAAAACAAAATTTTTTTTAAAAGTACTCAAATTGGCTTGACTCCTGGAAGTTTTTAAACTGCTACCTGGCATATTAATTTAGTAGGAAATTATTTCTTACAAAATGTACACACATGGCTTTTGATCTCATGGAACTGTTTTCCTACAGGTTTAAAGAGCTAAAACGTGTTTGAAAAGAGTAACTGCCTAGAACACTTCTATGTGTGAGGAAGTAAAGTGGATGAGTCTTCTTGATCCAGATGCACATTCCAGTCCCTGGAAGCTAGGCACACCTATTCACAAGTGTCACAAAGCACTCCAAATCACATAGGAAGGAATATCTGAATGGAGCCGATAACAGCCAGGCCTGAGGAGGAAGCACAGCGGCCCATTACAAGCAATTGAAAAGTTCCATAGAAAGAAATGGCACAGCAGGAAATTCCTGACCAGTAGTGTAATCCCTTACACAAATGCGTTGGCAGATAAGTGCATTTTTATGATTCTGCTTCTGCCTGCTGCTTATGACCTCTTCTGACATGTCGCCTGGTATATAGATTCTAACTTCATTCACTCATTCATTTATTCATTCTTTCTTTCTTTCTTTCTTTCTTTCTTTCTTTCTTTCTTTCTTTCTTTCATTCATTTATTTATTTATTTTCAGAGCTGAGGACCGAACCCTGGGCCTTGAGCTTGCTAGGCAAGTGCTCTACCACTGAGCTAAATCCCCAACCCCTCTAACTTCATTTAATGAATGGTATGATTTAATAAACTGTGGCTTCATCTTAATCATTTCAAAATATTCTTGGTCTTTGCAAAGCAGACAAAGAGGTTAACAACTAAAATACTGGAAGAAATTTGCTTTAGGGTAGTCTCCAGGGAAATCATTACGTTGAGGATTCTATAAGCCATGCCCTCTTGCTACCGTGTAGGTAAGACATTAGTCTTGGATGCTTAGAAATGTAAATTACGGCTACACCGCTGGGCCCACTGTCAAGGAGATGCTGGGAGGGGAGAAAAGGTGAACCAATAAATACACTGTGTCCTGCGTATGTGGAAATACTGGCTGAAATTCTTACAACACAGTACAGTATTCTGCCCATTCTCCGAATCAGAAAACTGAGTTTCTTAGAGGTCCAATGACAGTCCATGCCCTCACACTACCCAAGCAGAACTAGATTTAGTAACTGGCTCCACCACCTTCTGCTTTCACAACCCTTAGCAAACCCCAGGTCCCTGTAGGCCTCATTTCTCTCTGAGAAAATGAGAGCGCCAGCCCTCCCTCGCCCCCTCCAGAGGTGACCGGAATATGTAACCAGCAAAACTAAACAAGAGCGGCAGCTGCTCTCTTAACTCAATAAATAGTTAAACCAATCAGGGAAAGTGATAGGATGGGTTTCCACACAGTTTCCTGGGACACTTTGTTTTCAAATGTTGGCTGATGCAATCCTGGGTTGTGTTTTCCGAGCAAGGTCTGACTGGCTGGCTGTCAATGAATCACTTCCTTCATGCTCTCTGGAGAGATGCCACTGGGCAGGCCAGGGTCCCACCCCACTTTATCTTAGTAGCCATACACTGCAGGTAAGCACACAAGTGGAATTGTTCCAGATGTCACTTACAGGAGTCTAAGGTGCCTCCTCTGCAGTACAGAAAGTGTAGCTTGCTGCCTGGCCCTGGACTCCCATTGGCAGCTCAGTGTCCTAGACTGAGAGGCAGGACTCCTTTGGACATTTCCCTCTTTTCCTGTCAACTACACTTGGTTTTCCAATGAAATCTTAGGAGGGACTATAACGTGGGCAGCGAGCAGTAAAACATCTTACCAGAGTACTTCACAGGTTCAAATCTGCATTATAAATTACCTAGTAATGTCTTCAGGAACACAGAGAGTGCAAGATTGACGGTTATTTGGTGACAGAAACGTGGCTCCTAACTTCGGCATACCATTACATCCTTTTTTGTCACCACCAGCTCCAAACAACTGATTAACCAGCCACTGCGTGAGAACAACTCACTCGTTGGCATGCGTGTCTTGTTTTGCTCCATGTTGTCTGAACCCAGTTGTTTTTCATGTGCTTATGTTTGACAGCTTACGTCACTTTTCAATCAAACAGTTACCTCGAGAGGCCATGTTAAAATGTACACACCAACAAGTTAACCGTACATCCTAATGTCACCATTATTCATTAATTACAACTGTGGAGATGCGCAGATAAAATGATGGCTTAGCTGAAGAACTCAAAAGAATTAGTGGGAAAGCCACTAGAAACAATGAAAACTAATCCAGTATGACACCTGACTGTCATACTATGGAGAAATCAATAATCCTCAAGCATTTGAACAACCAAAAGATTTAATAGGGCGGGCCGGAGAGAGGGCTCAACAGAGCAAGGCTCCAATCCTGATGATCTAAGCTCCACAGGCTTGAGTTTGATTCCCAGGGCCTACATGGTGGAAACACACACACACACACACACACACACACACACACACACACACACACAAATAAGAAGAAAAAATAAAATATAATAGAAGTCCTCTTTACGAAGTCTAAAGAAAATAGAAATTGGTGTCATGACTTTGTTTTTAAAAAAGCCAGCATCTCAAGACATTGATTTTCTTAAAGTTAACTTTAAATATTGTGCACCAACAAAAAATTCTAAGAGGATTTCTTTCAGCTTGAACAGATTTCCTTTGTAAAATCACAGTAGTGAGCAGTAAGAGCCAGGCTGAAAGACGTCAAAGGAAGTAGAGGAGGTATGAGGATGCCAACTGAACTGCAAGGTGAGAAGGTCCAGAACCGCATCTGCCCTGGACACGTCTGCAGAGACTAGCTGCTTGACTCAGGGAGTGAAACTAGACGCCTTTTTATTATTAAGAGCACTGGCTATTCTTGCAGAAGATCCAGGTTCAGTTCCCAGCCCAGCTTGAATGTCAGTTACAGGGATGGCATGGCCCTTTCTGGTCCCTACAGGTACTGAACACACATGGTGCACATATAAATATTCAGGCAAAGCACCCATACACATAAAATAAAAATAAATTTGTCTTCTTTTAAAAAAATATTTCACACATGTACACAATTAAAATGATAAATGATTTTAATACATAAATGTTAAACGAAATTTATAGTGTTTTTCGGCTCTATATAATTAAGGAAAACAGGCCAGCTGCATTTCAAGATCTGGAATCCATTTGTAAATGTTAGGCTGATTCTCTTAACCTGGGTCTAGTTATATCTCTGCCACAGTGATATATTTTGAAAGCGTCATCACAGAAATAAGGAGGTAGTCATAGCTTTCTAAAACTCTTAACATGGGGGTGGAGATATGGCTCAGTGGGAAAAGACCCTGCCACAGTGGGTCCCAGATCTCTGGCGAAAACAGGGCGGGTGCAGCAGCTACCTATAACTCTAGCCCTTGGATGTTAGAGACAAAGGCTCCTTGGGAAGGACCAGCCAGATTCAACAAGTGTCCTTGCCTTGATAAATAGCATAGAGGGTGATTAAAGAAGATGCTGATTCCAGCTTTGGTCCCCTACATGTATACCTAAATGTGTAAGCAGGGACACACATGGACACGCAAACAAAAATGCTAAACATTAAGCCCTAACATTTGGTATAATCATTTTTTTAAAGAGCAGGGGGAGGAGCAGGAAGGAGCTACAGTTTGTATAACTACTCCCGAGGAAATATTAAAATATAATTACACTATTATCATTCCCTTCCTCTTTTTCCTATTGTTTCAATGAGACAGGAACTATAATGTGTGATATAATGCCTGCCATACAGAGGAATATTTACTGAACAAATTATATCTAATAGAGTTATCTTTTGGTACGATATCTTTTAGTAAGTTATCTTTTGGAGGCCTAATGACATGGTATTTTAAAACTATGTCAATCTGGGCTTTTTTAAAGCTTAACAAAGATTTTTTTTAAAAAATAATATAAAAAGGAACCAGAGCTGGGCACACACCTTTAATCCCAGCACTTGGGAGGCAGAGGCAGGCGGATCTCTGTGAGTTCAAGGACAGCCAGGGCTACACAGAGAATCCCTGTCTTGAAAAAAACAACAACAACAAAGTAATCAGAAAAGAAAATAAGTCTCGTGGTTTCAAATACAGACAGACAGACAGCCATAGTTTCTAACTGTTCTCCTCATTGCCCATTTTAATTATAGCAACAAAAGGCTGAGTAGCTCACCATAGAGGACTGGAGTAGAATACAGTCTGGTACATTTGTGCAACAGAATACCATGTAGTTACTATTTAAAAATAAAATGGATCGGTGATGGAGAGATGTCTCAGTGGTTAAAAATACTAGCTGCTCTTGCAGTGGTCCTAGGTTCAATTCCCAGCACCCACACTGGATAGCTCAGAACCATATTTAAATTTAAGATAAAAGTGTGGAATGAACACCTATTTACTCCTGATGAAAACAGTTCACTCCAACCCTAACTTTTGGAGACTTTCAGGTTTTGAAAATCTTTGAAGTGTTGGTAAACAGACATATAAAGACATGAGTCTGGAGACGTGGCTCAGTAGTTAAGAGCATGGACTGCCTTCCAGAGGACCTGAGTTTAATTCCCAACACCTACATGACAGCTCAAATTGGCTGTAATTCCAGCCCCAAGGGATCCAACCAAGCATGCAATTGGTGTACAGACATAAATGTAGACAAAACATCCATACACATAAAATCAATCAATCAATCAATCAATTAAATTAAAAAGTAGAAGCCATAAACTCTAGATTTAATGTGTGGCACAATCTGTTGATGGGACTGTACTGTCTAATTTGATGTCAACCTGGCCCAAGCTAGAGTTATCTCAGAGGAGGGGGCCTCAACTGAGAAAAGGACTCCGGAAGATCAGGCTGTAGGCAAGCCTGGAGGGCATTTAACTAGTGACTCATGGGGGAGGGCCCAGCCCATTGTGGGTGGAGCCACCCCTAATCTTGCAGTGCTGGGTTCTATAAGAAAGCAGGCTGGGCAGGCCATGAAGAGCAGGGCAGTAAGCAGCTCTCCTCCGCGGCCTCTGCCTCGGCTCCTGCTTCCAGGTTCTGCCCTGTTTGAGCTCCTGGCCTGGCTTCTTTCAATGGACTGTGGGATGTAGGCCAAATAAACCCTTTCCTCCTCCCCACTGCCTGTTCATGGTGTTTCATCACACCACTAGAAACCCTAATTAAGACAGGACCTTTGCCCCGAAGGATTACCATGGTTCAATTTCCGAAGACACAGTCAGAGTGGTGGGGTAACTAGGTTGGGAGAGTACTTCCCTAACATGCATCAAGTCCAGGCATGATGGTGCACACCTATACCCTCACTCAGTGCTAGGGAAGTGGAGGCGGGAGAAGCAGGGGTTCAAGCGTGTCCTGGGCTACAAAGTGAGTTTTAAGTGAGTCAGCCAGTATACAAGAGTCTCTGTCTAAAAAAAAAAAAAAAAAAAACGGAAGGGAGGAAGGAAGGGAGGGAAGGAGGAAGGAAAATCAAAGAAAGGGAAAGACAGAAAAAAGAGACAAAAAATAATAATCAGAACCCAATACATGGGGCATTCTTTAACTAACAAAAGCATAAATCTCAAGAGACTCAGAAACACGACTAAACACACATGTGGATCATAGTCAAATTCCCAGTCTTGGGAGGGTGGATATGCCCGTCAGTGGCAGAATGAGTGCTTAGCACTGGGAGGCCGGAGTTTAATCCCATATATATATATATTGGAATTATTTGGCTTGCAGGCATAATTATGGCTATTGCTCACAGAGGGTAAAGCATCATAATGCTTCTACTTTCATGGTTACGAACAGCACAGAGTCCATGTGGAGGGACATGACAAAAAGAAAACTTGGTAACACTGTGTGAAGGGTACACAAATACCACTGTACTGTCTTTCTACTGTTTCTGTGAGTCTGAATTTTTTTCCATATAAAAAGTTAAAGGGAAAATTTCTCTCATCCTCTTCTAATTCTAACAAGTTTTCCATCCCCCTCTTTATTACCAAACACTGCCTGGCAACTCTGGTCGTGGCACGTAGGTCTTGATTGATTGCTTCCCGAGGACTCTGAGGCACAGACACTGTCTCACCCTGAACTGCTGCTGCTTCCTTAGTCTTTGTCTAAAGGATGAGCTTAGTGACGTCATGGCTGACGCTCTGAGCCTCTGCATAGAAGCAATAACCTGAGAGGACTAAGCCTTGGCCCAGTCTGCTGCGCTTTGGAACTGTAACTAACACCGCTGTCTCACTGTACAGCAGTGAGTCTCAAGCTGTGGGCCGTGACCCTCCCAGGGTCACTTGTCAGATCTCCTGCAAACCAGATATTTACATCACGATTCATAACAGTGGCAACATTGTAGATATGAAGTCTCAATGAAATAATTGTATGGTTGGGGGTCACCACGCCCTAAGGAACTGTATTAAGGGGTCACAACATCAGGAAGGCTGAGGACCACTGCTCTACAGCAAACTGAGTAACCCGTTATATGGGTGGATGAAAAGGGCGAAAACAAACCGCCAGAAGGAATCCTTGGGTTGCCTCTCACAAGCAAGGCTACATCCAAGCCTCGCCTCCAGTAGCTCTTCCCCCGAAGGGGAGCAAGTGAGGACGCCTGCATTTCCATCTGTGCACACTTGGTCCAACCCCCACCTCTTCCCCTTTCATTCTCTGCTAGCAGCCCAGCGACAGTGTTCTCCACGATGGTGGAGCTGCAGAGCCCGTCACTGGCAGAGCACCGTTCTCATTAGCAGTAAATAATACCATTCCATTGCATCAGAAACCAACCGGCAGGAAGCACAGCAGATGGAGCCCCCTGAGAACATGCAGAGAATGCGCCTTGTCTGCCATCTAGGAAGGGAGGCAGTCGGAACAGCGGCAGAGGACCAGCATGGACTGTCACTGCATGTGTGCAGACAAGCTAACAGAATTAGGTTTTCTTTGAGAACATGAAGAAGCTCCTGTGCTTCCTGATAAGACAAGAAAGTCAAATTTACCCATTGCAAGCAGTGATTGACCTTTTAATGAATGTTTCCATCCGGGTGTGATGGTGCACACCTGTAATCTCAGCCCTTGCAGGGCCAGGCAGGAGGATCACCACAAGTTCAAAGGCAACCTGGGCTACCAATCAGACTATCTCAAACAAATTAAAAGTAAATGCTTCCTCCTGTTGTTTTCCCGCCCCCTTATGCCTTCTTGGTTTTCATAGGTTTTCCTTTCTTTTCAGACATGTCTGTAAAAAAATATAGGTATCTGCTTCAAGTGATACTAACTGCAGAGGTTTATGAAATAAGGCCGCATTGTTTATAATAAGGTAGAGGAAACCCAACTCATGTCCTTACTGAAGCCATGAAAACTGTAGACAATCAGAGTAAGTAAAGGTATAGCTAAGATTACCAGCCAACGGCAACAATTCAGTCTGAAGATCATTTTCTAGAATGGATGGATCCAGGCCTGGCGTTCTCCTGCCTGCCTTTAGAAAGCTGCTCATTTGTTCTTTCTAAGAGGACAGAGCATTCTTTCTTTCCTATCTTTCCTATCAGTCCAGGAAGACATTAGAAGAGAATGAAAGAAGAGAGAAAATTCAGCTTCTAATGGAAATAGAGAATGGAAAGCCATTTCTTTCAACATAGTGTTCAGGCAAGGGCTCAAACCATTGAAACCAACCAGGAAGTGTATATGACTTATGCAACATCAGGTCTACCTCGGGGTCACTTTAGATCTATTCGATCCCCCCAACTGACAGATGCCTTACAATTATCCTGATGTACAGTGGCTCCTACTTCCTGTCACCGCTCTCCTGACCACCACTGTCCATTGTCCTGGGTCTGAAACATGAGAGGTTCAGATTTGCAGCCATGTAAATTAGCTTAGTACTAATACCAGAACTTGATCTGGCTAACAAAACTAGAATAGAATAGAACAGAACAGAATAGAGTAGGGTAAGGTAGGGTAGGATAGTGCAGGGTAGGGTAGGGTAGGATAGGGTAGGATAGGGTAGAGTACAGTAGAGTAGAATAGGTAGGGTAGGGTAGAGTAGGGTAGTGTAGAGTACAGTAGAGTAGAATAGGTAGGGTAGGGTAGGGTAGAGTACGGTAGAGTAGAATAGGTAGGGTAGGGTAGGATAGGGTAGGGTAGGGTAGGATAGGGTAGGGTAGGGTAGGGTAGGATAGGATAGGGTAGGGTAGGGTAGAGTAAGGTAGGGTAGAGTATGGTAGAGTAGAATAGGTAGGGTAGGGTAGAGTACGGTAGAGTAGAATAGGTAGGGTAGGGTAGGGTAGGATAGGGTAGGGTAGGGTAGGATAGGGTAGGGTAGGGTAGAGTAGGGTAGGGTAGAGTACAGTAGAGTAGAATAGGTAGGGTAGGGTAGGATGGGATAGGGTAGGGTAGGGTAGAGTACGGTAGAGTAGAATAGGTAGGGTAGGGTAGGGTAGAGTACAGTAGAGTAGAATAGGTAGGGTAGGATAGGGTAGGGAAGGGTAGGGTAGGGTAGAGTACAGTAGGGTAGAGTATGGTAGAGTAGAATAGGTAGGGTAGGGTAGAGTAGGATAGGGTAGGGTAGAGTAGGTAGGGTAGGGTAGAGTAGGTAGGGTAGGATAGGGTAGGGTAGGGTAGAGTATGGTAGGGTAGAGTACAGTAGAGTAGAATAGGTAGGGTAGGGTAGGGTAGGGTAGGGTACAGTAGAGTAGAATAGGTAGGGTAGGGTAGGGTAGGGTAGGGTAGGGTAGGGTAGTTCTTACCAGCCAAGCAGTTTTGGTCTTTCTGGCTTGAGAACCTAGAGAACTCTCCATTCCCTTGATTTAGTTTTTTTGTTTGTTTGTTGTTGTTGTTGTTCTTTAAAAAACAAACAAACAGTTGAAGGCATTTGCAGCTGGGAAAGGTACAACCCATTGGCCCAACGCAAGGGAAACAATCAGTAAGCTATAACCCTCTCTGATCACCGGTTCTTCCTGTAGCGTGCTGCCCTCTGTGCCCTTCTTTCTGTTCCATACCCTAAGTCAATGACTGGCAAAAACTGAAAAAGGAGAGAAATATTTTCTGTCTCTTAGAGTCTGAACTACAAGGTGGTTTCTCTTCTCCATTCATTTGTCATGGAGTGGCCACCCGGTTTTATTCTAAATTAGTACACAGTGATTGGCTTGTCTAAGAGCTCTGATGTTCATTGAGAAATGACCAATACTACATGGATACAGAGTAGGGAAGAGGAGATGTCCTATGTGTGCCTGCAAGAAGCCTGCACCTCAATAGATGAAAACAGCCAAGCCCAACACCAAGTCAAACCTGAGACAGAAGCAGAGGAAAACACATACACCCAAATCCCAGGAGGACCTGATTTCACTAGCCCTCTGTTCCAGTTACTTGTCTGTTGCTGTGATAAAACAAAATTACCAAGCCATGAAGGAAAAAGGATCCACTTGGGTTTATGGTCCCAAAAGGAGAAGAGTCCGTCATGGTAGCAAGGCATGGCTGTAGGCAGGCATGGAGGCAAGAACAGCAAGTCAAGCGCTCATATCATATATATGTGCATATACATGTATGTATGTATGTATGTATATATATACATATATATATATATATATATATATATATATATATATATATAATGTTTACAAATGCTCTATCTTTATGTATACCTTTATGCCAGAAGAAGGCATCAAATCCCACTATAGCTGGTTGAGAGCCACCATGTGGTTGCTGGGAATTGAACTCAGGACCTCTGGAAGAGCAGCCAGTGCTCTTAACTACTGAGACATCTTTCCAGCCCGTGCTCACATCCTTAATCACAAGCATAAAGTGTAGAGATTGAACTGGAAGTAGGAAGAGACTATTTTGTCTCAGAATCCACCCCTAGTGATGTACTTCCTCCAGCAAGGTTGCACCACCTGAACCTCCCCAAACAGCATGAGCAACTGGAAGCCACGTGTTCAAATATTCACGCCTATGGAAGACATTTCTTATAATGTCCTGCCCCCAACAGATTGTACTGCAAACAGAACATTTAAAAAGACAAGTGTGGCTGGGCAGCGGTGGCGCACGCCTTTAATCCCAGCACTTTGGAGGCGGATCCAGGCGGATCTCTGTAAGTTCTAGGCCAGCCTGGTCTACAGAGTGAGATCCATGATAGGCACCAAAGCTACACGGAGAAACCCTGTCTCAAAAAAATCAAAAACAAAACAAAACAAAACAAAACAAAAAAAGACAAGTGTGCAAAATCAAGATTCTTTGGGGTTGTGCAAAGAAATCTCCGACCTCAAATAAGCATCTTAACTTATAATCTTTGCGGAAGGCAAGGAGTTGCACAGTGCAAACACTCTGTTTGGCACAAAGTGAACAAAGGTTACTCCTACATGTTCTGTTTCTGTCGGTAATGCCCCGGATTTGTCAGTAGCCCTCATTTGACCTTGCTGAAAAACTTTACAAATGAACCTGCAGACTGACCGGAGCTAGGTAGAGCCTGGGCACCCAGGTCTGTGACAGCAGCAGCAGCGGATGGATACCTGACACTGGGTTGTTCTTCTTCGCTTCCTTTTGTTATCCAGAGGATCAAGCATGTTCAGGGAAAATGATCTTTCATGTTGACCTTTTCCCTGAGGCTGGAAAAAGTATGACACCCTGAGATGGTGCAGAGGTAGAGACAAGTGTCTATAAATAACGGCTTTCCCTGTGACCTGGCTGCTCTTCCCAAGTTAGAATTTGATTCTTGCTGAAGAGACTAAGCCTCAATCCCGAGGCCTCCTTTCCCACAATGCAGCACTCCAAAAAGCTGTAGGAGAATGGGAAACCAATGAGCAGCAGGAGCTCAGGAGCTGGGCACCTGCTTGCACATTGCTGCTGCCCGCTTCCAGCTTCATCTCTGAGCTGGAAGCCTATGGGGACAATAGAAACACACACTGACAACAGCAGCTGTGCTGCTCATCATAAAGCAGGTGTAACACAGGTATGTGACATGCGCTGCTTATTTACTCTTCAGCAGAAGAACTTGAAGGCAACATTAGTCACAGTAACGATAATAGGTTCCTCCTTTGCAGATGGAGAAACTAGAATTCAAGGGACGTGCGTCCAGCCCTGACCCTCTGTATTACTGTAACAGCGCCTGCCTACACAAGGACTGGAGGCTTCACGGTTACTGAGAGTGGACTACCAGCAACCCAGTGGCATTGCCATTGCTTTCTTTTCTTTCTTGAGACAAGGACTCGCTGTTAGCCCACGGTGGTCTAGAACTCCAGTTCTGCCTGCCTCTGCCCGATGTCACCACCTTAATGTAGCTGGTACTCTTCCTCCTCGCTAGCTGCTAAGAAGCACAAATTAGCAACACATACAGTGGCAATCCTAAACTAATGCCCGATGACATTTTGAGACCCAGATAACAAATCTAATTTTTTTTTAAAAAGTAATGTTTTATCATTAAAATGGATTTTGGAGGATTGCTGGGAAATTAAGTACTAACTAAATATTACAGCATTTAGTACTGACTAAAATAGTCTTCCATGTATATGTTCTTTGAAGTTCAGAAAGGGGATGGAGAGATGACTCCGTGGTTAAGAGCACTGGCTGCTCTTCCAGAGGACACAGGTTCAATTCCCAGCATCCACGTGGCAGCTCACAACTGTCTGTAACTCTGAGATCTGACATTCTCACACAGACATACATGCAGGCAAAACACCAATGTATATAAAATAATAACAATAATAATATTTTTTGTAAAGTTCAGAAGGGAAAACTTAAGGGAAACTCTTTAATATGTTTCTGATAGAGTTCATTCATTAAAATTATAACATAGGAATGGTAGCTAATGCCTGTAATCCCAGCACTTAAGACCAGCCTGGGCTACATAATGATATTCTGTCTTAAAATATATATGTATATGTGGGGTTGGAGAGATGGCTCAGCACTGACTGCTCTTCCAGAGGACCTAGGTTCAATTCCCAGCATGCACATGGGGGCTCACAACACTGTCTGTAACTCCAGGTCCAGGGGACTCAACACCCTCACACATGCAGCAAAAAAGAATATACATAAAATATAAATAAATAAATAAATAAATAAATAAATAAATAAATAAATAAATATGATCCTGCAATTCAGCAAGGTCGTCTGGATCCATTAATATATGTATGTATGTATGTATGTATGTATGTATGTATGTATATGCCAGGTGGTGATGGCGCCTGCCTTTAATCCCAGCACTTTGGAGGCAGGAAGCAGAGGCAGGCAGATCTCTGAGTTTGAGGCCAGCCTGGTCTACAAAGTAAGTTCCAGGATAGCCAGCGCTACACAGAGAAACCTTGTCTCGAAAAAAAAACAAAACAAACAAACAAACAAACAAACAAAAAAAGGTATTTCTCTGTGTGTGTGTGTGTGTGTGTGTGTGTGAAATGTTGTTCTAATTCTGCTCCAATCTTAGTTTTGAATTCACTTTTCAATATAAAGAAAACAACTACAGAAAAAATTTTAAGCCTTAGATATGCTAAGATGCCAACCAAATTAAACATAGAGCAAGTCTATGTCATACATCTGAAGAGTTTCCTAAAAATACATAAAATTATGATTGTGTTCATCATTTCCTTCCTAATTGCCGACGACTGTCCCCAGGTCTGAAAGGATCACTCTCAGCCACACATCTATTTATAATAGTGTGCTTACTGTCTTCCTTCCTCCAGCACACTGTGACCTTCGCCACGTCAAGATGAGTGGCACAGTGTCACCAACATGTGTTTGTGAAGCTATAGGCATCTTGTGAGAGATTTCACAGTTATTCAGAGCAATAAAGAGCAGTAAGGACAATTCCACACGATAATATGGCCTGTCAAGAGAAAATTGTCACCCTTAACATAGAGTACCCCGAGGCATGATCCAGAGGTGACAGAAGAATGGTTTCCGAGTCCAGTAGTGAGAAAGCTGGAGTACAAGCTGGCAGCAGGAGGAGATGGAGGCAGGAGGAGACAGTGTCTCTGGAACACGCTCCAGGACAAGCAGTCCTCTCCCAAGCAAGAGTCCAGGTGACAGTCAGGAGCCTGTGCCCACAATGTGGAGTACAAGGGATGCCCCAGATGGCGGCACTCAGACAGGGGAGCCAGTGAGAGCCTGCCAGAAGAAATGAGGCCAGGAACTTTCTGACTTTCCTGAAAGCATCATTATGAACCCTCCAGGCACCTCCTAAGAACATTAAAGGAATTTCAACTTCACAGTTCCTGAACACTCCCTGCTCACAAACACTGATCCATACAGTCCCCGCAGCACTATAAATAAATCTCGCCTGAAGGTCTCCTTCCTGTTCACATGCTTCTCCATAAATCCTGCTCATATCTTTACTCTTTTATCTAACTTTCATCTCTGTGATTCCTGTCTGTCAGGAACAAAAGGTCCAAATAAATGGGGCTCCAGACGCCTGTTCAGTTAACTGCTCCCTGAAAATGGCTCTTTTCCCAGGAGAAAAAAAAAACAGAGGAAGTGTCCCTGCAGCCCAACATGGAGCCCATCTGTGGAATGATGGGCTCAGTGGATCCCCACTACTGATGCAGCTCTAGCGTTTCATAATTCTGGGGTGTATGGTTGCAGCAGAGAAAAGTCTTGGGAGAAGCCCTCCAAAGGTTCTGTCATGTCACAGCCCCCTTCTCAGAGAGGTGGGACCAACCTGGGCAGCTGTAAGGCCAGAGTCGGGGACTGACATCAGTCCTCCTCAGAGTCAGCATTGACCAGTCATTGTCAATGGACCAGTCTCTTCTCACGGGATTGTTTTTCTCCTTCCAGAAAGCTCATAGTCCTCACTTCTCCTATCAGTAGCATTCACACGTCAGCCTCAACTTGGAGCGCTGACCCCTCTGCGTCTGTTTTCTCACTTCCAAGAAGAGTATAGTCCACTGACTGCTATCGTGTGGATTGAATTGGTCCAAGTGTAGAAGGTGCTGAGGCAGTTGCTGGAGCCCGGCAGATTCCAAACGACTGTCAACCGCTGTCTGTTACCAGTACCACAAGCGGCGTTACTGTTCTCCATCACCCACCCAAGTGACCCCCTACACTGCTGCCCTTTCACCTCTCGTGGGTTTGGACACTACGGTCAAGGCTGTGCATGGGAATGAACTTTGCAAAGCCTGGTGCCAGTGGCTGGGACTCCCAGGAAGGTTGCATTATCTCTTGAAAGGAGGCACTGCATACTAGAAATGCCTGTGACCTTATAAAGAGTCATAAACATACCCGCCATTTGAATCTGAGGATGCCCATCATGTTTAAAACAGTCACAAACAGCAGGACAAAGAGAAACAGCGGCACCACATCATGCCCCAAACTTCCCCCCATTTTTCTCTGTTCAGTGATTCAGAGATGTAGTGAAGGTGTTTGTGGAACTCTGAACAACACCCCAGATTATAGGTTGAAGAGAGGGTAACAGTGTGTGTGTCAGGGGAGACAATCTAAACTAAATCCCATACCTGAACCCCTTCCCTCAGAGAGAAGTCTTGAAGACTGGACAATCAGTTCTTCTCTTGGAGTTCCTGCACAATAAGCCATCCTGAAGAATATTCCGAACACCATGGAGAACTAAGAAGGGCATCACTATACGGGTTGACACGTTCCTGTCCACTGACCATGGGAGTAGGCTGCAATCCATCAATGGCCAGTGGGAGACTGCCTTCCATTGTTCTCTTCCATCCAGTCTCTCTCCCTCTCCCACACATCCCTCTCTACTCTGGTACCCTGGCCACCAGGATGGATGTTCATTTATACAGAGTGTCTGTGTTACTCTCCTGCCACCAGAGAGAAAGATCCAGATGTCAATAGATGGAGGTGGTGAGGGAGGCGTTACTTGCAATAATCCGGTGTTGGGAGAAGTCACTTAGCTCTCAGTGGTTAATGTTGCTATATACTTTTCCTGCCTTAAAAAACTAAACAGAGTCAGTTCCCTTGCCAGCTTTGAGCTGCCCCCAAAGTTTCTTCAACTGCCTTACTATCCTAGAAAAGCAGTGTCCCAATCCCTTAACCCCCACTAACTAGATTTGTTTTATTTTTTGCATTCAGTAGAGTTTGAATTGACCTTTGCAAGTATTACTTGTCACCCTTCCTGACATCATCCCCTCCCACCCTGACCATCCACATTAGAACTCTGTAATCCCGCTTAGGGTGTTCGGATTCACCAACATCCCTCGGGAGGTGTCTAGCACAGGCAGGCTAGTTGCAGAACCCATTGAAGGTGTTCACTGAGTCATCCATCACAAGGCTCTGAACTGCAAGGTGGACAGAACCCAGTTCTGGAAATCCGGCCCCAGAAAGCCTGCTCTTTTGACTGACTCCTGTGACTTTTCCCACCCACCATCCCCCTTATCTAGAATTCAGTCAGCCCCTCTTTCCCCAGGCCCCGGAATTCCTGTCCCCTTGGGATTTCCTTTGCCTTCTCTCATGCCCACCTGACCTCCCCACATCTCAGTGGCTTCCAGCTTAAGCCGGTGCTTCCTCCCCATGTGGAAACGCTCGCTCCCACCTCAAGCCTCTTCCTCAGCCCTCAGAGGGGCTTTGATCTCTGCTGCACAACACGGTTTTTAGGGTCGTGCAGCGCTTTCAGATCTTTTTGGGTTTCGCCGTCTTGAGATTGGCTAAAAGCTAGTCCAAAGAAAGCCAATACACTTTCAACCTCTAGCATTAACTATCAAAACTCTACAGTTAAAGCCCTCTGCTGTACCATGTTTATTGTGTTATAGGCTCTTATTTACATACATGTTTCCCTGACCAGAATGAAAGGGCAGGTTTGTATAATGTGTTAAATAAAGAAGTGACTCTTCACATATGGCGTTATGATGGTATGCACTGGGTACTAAAACTTACCAACTGACACTGTGCAATGTGAAATTCAGTTGCCCGGTTAAGGCCGAGTCTTGTTAATGCAAATATAAGTCATTTAAATAACAATCCCAGCATCTTTGCCATCTCTGATATGACAGGTCCTACTACTTAGACCACTTTTGTATTTTGTTTATATTGTTTGAGACAGGGTCTCATGTAGCCCAGACCAGCCTCAGACTTGCAACGTTGCTGAGGCTGGACTTGAACTCAGGATCCTTCTGCTCTCTCTGGAGTGCTGAAGGCAGATGTGCAGCATGTCTGGCTTTGTTTGTAAACTCTTTACCAAAGATCCCCCCCATCACTAAGCACATGTGCCATTAAACTCCCCCAAAGATGTGAAGCTAACCTGAACTCAGACATGTCCTCAACTGTGTGATGCTTTGTGAGTTCCGGGTCCAGTCTCAAGAGACTGTGCGGTCCCCTCCTTCACTCTCTCAGGTTCCAGCCATGATGCAGAAATGCTCATGCATTTCCAGATTCCTGAGTGCTTGCAGAGGGATGGACGAGGCTCTGCCAGTGAGTCTTTCTGGCTACTCTGCTCGCCGCCAGATGCACCTGTAACAAAACACCTGAGTCCGAGAACTGCATAGACAACAGAATGTGCTTCTCACAGTTGTATAAGCTGAGAAGGACAGGATCAAGGTAGCAACAGATTTGGTGTCTGTCAAGGGCTCCCCTGATCCCTTAAATGACACCTTCTTTAGCATCCTCACATAGCAGAACAGTCAAACATGGTCCCCAATGACTTAAAAAGGCACTAATCAAGTTCAGAAAAGCAGAGGCCTCGTGACCTAACCATGTCCTAAAGGTCTCACCTCTTAGTCCATCATAGTACGTGTTAAGTTTCAACACAGGAATTTAGAAGGAACAACAGCTGAGTCAGAAGAACAACGTGGGGGTTCTTTTTTCTCTCATTTTTTTTTTTTTCAGACAGGGTCTCTATCCTAGGCCAACCTTGAGTTTCTGTCTTTATCTGCTAA
Organism: Onychomys torridus; assembly: GCF_903995425.1. Lineage (NCBI taxonomy): Eukaryota > Metazoa > Chordata > Mammalia > Rodentia > Cricetidae > Onychomys > Onychomys torridus. The sequence goes on along the minus strand of NC_050458.1, from coordinate 61,536,827 downwards.
GGACTGAGCTGACAGACATGAGCTACCTTGCCCCCATTTATATGATGCTAGGGCTCAAACCCAGGGTTTACATGTGCTTAGCAAGCCCTGTACTGAGCTACACCCCCAACCCGAGCTATCCTGAGAAGTAAAGCTTTCTTGCACCTCCAGCCCAGGCAAGCTCCCAAGCCACAGGAATGACCCAGCAGATATCAACTGTCTACCCACAAAATCCAGCTAAGGCACTATAAACCACTATGCATTGAATGTTGATTGTTACATAGTAACAGATAATATAAACGAGATAATAAGATATACCATGGTGATACAAACTGAAAGAAAATGGAACAAAATAAACAAATGAATAAATAAATCATACCATGAAATATGATAATTCTTGACACAAAATTCCTGTATCTTTTATAGGAAGGCAGGAATAAACAAACATCTCGGATACTCAAACACTGGCACATGGATGATATTAACCCAACAAGCACTAAGGTGGGCAGGCAAGTGGGTGGGCAGGCAATCAGGGTCAGGCTTCCTATGCCACAGGCACAATGCTAACCAAGAAGGTGTGTGGACAAGACAAACCAAAATGTGGTCTTGAAGAGGAGATGGGAATGCAAATCACTGTTGCCGACTCACCACGGTAACTGGAACCGTGCAAGTTTTAAACTGTAAACAACACCTTAGACACAATCCCAAGCCCCTGGTAGGCTGTGCAAAAACTGAAGGCTATGCAGGCATAGCTAGACCCATAGTTTCCACCACATCCTCGTTAGTTCATAGGAACACACTCCACAAGTTAGGAACAATGGCCCGATGGCGGAAAAAAATACTGTTATTGGCTCAATTATTTCTATCTCAAGGCTTCTCCAGATTTCCTGGACAAACTTTCCCATCTGGTAACTTCACCCTGCTTGTTCTTTATGACATTCTGCTTTGACACAGCCCCCTGAAAGTGCTCTTGAACTCTCTTCTTTACCAAACTCCCTGAAGAATATTCCCACATTTTAAGATCTTTGAAGTTCGGCACATATTGTATAGCTTCCTGTCTTCTACTATCAATAAACATCTGCCTACTTAAGAACCTTCTAGAAGCCCTGCAGGAAGTTTTCCAGCTGTCCAGGGCTGATTAAAACTGTTTTCTCCTGCCTAGACTATGAACACCAAGTGTGCATTTAACCTGAAATTTGAACATAACAAAAACACTGAGGATAGGTGCCATGTTCTTCCTGTAGGCTTGCTAGGGGTACACTCATCAGTGTGTCTGGGGTGGCGCTTTGCATCTCTTTAGGTCCATGCTGAACATTCCTAACAGCATGGGCACTGTATCTATTGACACACTCATAAGGCCTCCACAGGCCTCACACTGGGCCCAGAGCCTCTGCTGGGCATGAGGTCTTTCCTCTGTCCTCCTCGGTCCTGTTCCTCCAGCACAGAGGTTCTGTTTCCTTCTGAAACCTGAACTCAGTGCAGATGAGACCTCCGGAAGCGTTAGCACACCCTCATCAGAATTGTTTTCCATTTCTTAGCTCGGCTGCGCACTGAAGGAGCTGAAGCCTCCTCTGTTCAAAGTGCTTGAAGGTTTGACATTTAAATCGATCTTAAAATAGTTTTTGTATGAAGAACCAAGGAAGGGAGGATTGTGGTTAGTCCCTTGGCCTGAACTTTTATATGAGTGGGACACAAACAGTGGCAGTGTTGAAGCTGGCTGCAGGATTTGCTGGCTTTGATTAGGGCAGGAGCAGCCCAGGATCCAAAGAAACCCATAATTCATCTGACTAATTCTAGCTTTCACCTAACCCTCTACCCCACCCCCACCCAATCAGCACATGTGGACACGTTCCTAAAGTCATTTTACTCTTCAGATGACGGATTCTCCTCATACCCTGCCTGTTTCCCCAAAGGAAGAGGGCTTAGGGGCGGGCGTGCGGGGGAGCAGAGATCGCGAAGGCCAGCAAACCCACCTGAGCAATCTTCCTGTGAAGGGACGGAATGAAGAAACTTTCACTCTGAACTGTTTGCGGGAAGGAGGGCTTCTGAATCATAGGAGCATCGGAATGATGGCTCTGAAAATATTTCGTGTATACATATTCAAACACTCTAAGTTTTTGTTGTTGCTGTTAGGTGTTTTGAGACAGAGTTCCTCTGTGTAGCCCTGGCTGGCCTGGAACTCACTCTGTAGACCAGATTCTCCTACTCCACCTTCAGAGTGCTGAGATTAAAGGCATGTACCACCATACCAAGTTAATTATTTTTTCAAAATATCATTTAACCTAAACTTTAATTTTAAACCACATTGAAGTATCATCTAAATACACTCTATTACAGGTGCTGTTTCCATTCTTAAAGTATCCTCCCCTGTGTCAATGAATCTTTTTAATAATACTTCCCGTTATAATCAGGAGATTGAACTACTAGCCAGGATATGAGAAACCAGTCTACAGAGACTGCACACGAACGGTGTCCCTGCAAATGCAAACAACTGCCCCTTGGAATGTGCACCCTCGGTAGCAGATTTTGAGCAATGGCCTGAGACGTGTCAAAGCCCCATACCCCAGGGACTCCATTTGACACCTGCTGTGGCTGCCCCTGCCACACCAAGGAGCTGTGCTCACGCTAAACCCTCATGCCCCTTCTCTTAGAGCTCCCTCCAAAAATGAACACAATAGGCTCCCCTGCCTATGTCTGTCTGTCTGTCTGTCTGTGTGTCCATGTTTTCCTGTGTTGAATGTAGAAATTTCTAGATGCAAATCTTAACCAAACATGCCAGCATAAACAACTAAAGAAAGCAGAGTGTCTGTAGAGGCAGACCAGAGGCCCTGTAATGATTTCTAGTTCATCAAGTCCCGTGTCCATGGCAATGACCACAAGTACATGAACTCTGCTTCTTCCCAGAGCTAAAGAACACAAGGAAAGAGTGGAGTTCAGTTACTTTAAGGTAAGGGTGGAGGAAGGAAGTACTGAGAGAGAGTAGCATTCCCGATGCTCTGCTGATGCACCAAGGCCCTTAATCAGCAAATGCAGAGATGAGGCCATCTGTGCGCTGCACACACTGGAAGCCCCCTCCATCTGGTAAAGGCATCCCTGTGCAACTTAACAGGCTGTGCGTGCACACAATCACCCCTGTGGTACCAGGGGGTCCGATGCAGAGGAGAGCCAGAGGAAGACAGGAAGTCTTAAGGGTTTTTGGAAACAACATACCCTTTCCCTGTATCCTTGCTCCAACCTGACAATTGTGACAGGACCCAGAAAGGGACAAACTGGGTTGAATTTCCTGTTCAATCACTTACCAGCAGGTGATTACTCACCTTTGTTAGTGAGCCAATGCTTTAAAAGCTTTGGGATGATGTTAAGGTATTGCTTACTTTAGCAAAACAAGGTGGTGAGGTGAAGAACAGAACGGGGAGAACATGTTTGTCTGCGTGTGGCTTCAAGAGGGAGACAAAGCCTGGCCATTAATACTGAGGGCATGTAGCACACAAAAGCCATCTGCACCTCCAGTTCAAAAATGCACCATCAGCAGACCCCAGCCCACTTGATCATGCCCTCTTTTTTTTTTTTTTTTTTTTTTTTTCATCATTCAGTTCCTGAAGCCAGAGAGATGGCTTAGCAGTTAAGAGCACTTAGGCTCTTGCAGAAGATCCAAATTCAGTCCCCCAGAACCACACTGGGCAGTTCACAACTGCCCCATTGGTTCTGGTACTCTCTTCTGGATTCCATGGCATCTACACATACGTGCACATATCCACACACAGACACATACGGACATATAAGTAAAAATAAAGCTTTTTAAAATACAAAACATCTGAAGCCGGGCGGTGTTGGCGCACGCCTTTAATCCCAGCATTCGGGAGGCAGAGGCAGGCAGATCTCTGTGAGTTCGAGGCCAGCCTGGGCTACCAAGTGAGTTCCAGGAAAGGTGCAAAGCTACACAGAGAAACCCTGTCTCGAAAAAACAAAACAAAACAAACCTGAAGAAGCACTCGAAACTGCAGGGGAAATTAGGCGCACCAAGAAACAACAGAACTGTGGACACTATTTTCTTCATATAACTCTATCTGGCCCAGCAAAAGACACAGTGACAGAGGGCTTAGATGCCTGCTAAGATGGAGTGTCACTTTCAGCTTGCAGTAGTACATTTCAAATAAGGGCAAAAAAATGTTCACAGGCTACTGAGTCTATGTGGACATTCAGAGTTCTGAGATCCTGTCTCACTAGTCTATAGCCCTGAAGAAGGGGTCTCAGCTGCCTTGGGCCTGCTTCCAAGACTGCACAGTTAGGGCTTTTAAAATTCAATAGCTGGGCTGGAGAGATGGCTCAGAGGTTAAGAGCACAGGCTGCTCTTCCAGAGGTCCTGAGTTCAATTCCCAGCACCCACATGGTGGCTCACAACCATCTATAATGAGATCTGATGCCCTCTCCTGGCATGCAGGCATGCATGCAGACAGAACACTGTATACATAATAAATAAATAAATAAATCTTTAAAAAAAAACCAAAACAACTCAATAGACTGGAGAGATGGCTCAGTGGTTAAGAGTACTGCCTGTTCTTCCAGAGGACCCAGATTTAATTGCCAGCGCCACATGGTAGCTCATAACTGTCTGGAACTCCAGTTCCAAGGGATCTGACATTCTCATACAGATGTATATGCAGGTAAAACACCAATGCATATAAAATAAAAATAAATAAAATATTAAAAATGCTCAATAGCTTCCACTGATGTGTAGAACTCTTCATTTCTTCCTTCTCCCCAAATTTGCAAGCTTGTTTCTTATTATATCCTCCATGAGCTGATGCATGAATGTATTTTGTTTCTTTGATGGAAACACAGATGCTGCATAGCTATGGCTGTTAGACGTAAAAATCACCTGGTGGTACTTGGAAGCAGAGACAAAGATGCTGTTGCCAAGGTAACCACACATTTTTCCAGTGTTAGGAAGAGCTACCATGTTCCCTATGCTCGAGGGAACACATATTATAAAAAGGTTGGCTTCATGCAGATGAATATTTACTACTTAAAAAGAATACCAGTTTCTTTATAGACCTGTGAAATGTATTTAGATTATTCATATGCCTGACAAAAACATCTATCTTTCCAGGGCATCAAGTCTCATCTTTCTTTGCCAACAGAACTGAATGCATCCAGTAATAACTAATATTTTATGCTACCCATAATATACCAATACATCTCATTTTATACATTAGAAGACTTATTAAATATTCAATTAACACTTACTAGTTAAAGAAAGACCATTGTGAATTCCATGTAGAAATGCATTTACTGGATATATTCATCAGTTATGAAAACTCTTCCGTCACAGTAGAACAGGAAGAATAGAGGCTAATCATCCGAGACCTCAAAGGCTGCACTGGAGTTGACAGGCCCTTGGGGCAGCCTGGGACTGCAACTCCAAGGAAGAAGCAGTCCCACAGCACAGGGCAGGAAGCAAAAGGCAGGCCACTCGCCCAACACTCTGCCTTTCCTCCCTTCCTTTCTCCTCTGTGTACTGGGCTTCTGTTCCAGGCACTGTGACCAATGCTGGCTGTTTTTGTAGGGGCTGGTAGAAATCAGGATCCTCAGGAAGAAGTGGGCAGTGTAGTGGGCTCATCTTTTCCTCAATTGCACTAAACTTTATTTTCACAGATGTCGGTGCCAGTGAAATGCTCACCAGTGAGAGGCAGAGATTTCCTACTACTCTATATTATTGTCAAGTGTGTGTGTGTGTGTGTGTGTGTGTGTGTGTGTGTGTGTGTGTGTGAGAGAGAGAGAGAGAGAGAGAGACAGACAGACAGACAGACAGACAGAGACAGAGAGATTTGAGCTGAAAACCCTAAGACTTTCATGTCATTACAAAGATTCTCAAAATAAGTCCAGACAAATTATTGGTATTTCCCATGTTAGTCACACTACCATACACACGTAACTAAGTGATCAAAAGCTGTTTTAAAGTTGCATAGACACATCCATTTTTAACCAGTAAAAGTGAAAGGTCTAGTTCTCTTCCTATAGCCTTTGGAGAACACAGTATGCCGACCTGTAAACCTTGGTTCTCCACTTTGTAAAAGCGGGGAAACTGTCATAACCATTTCAAAAGCTCACATTGCTTAAGTTGGTAATACATTTGGAAGGTGCTTTAGATAAAAGTCTGTAAGTTGGCTGTTGTGAGTGGCACATGACTGTCAAACCTGCATACAGGGGCTGAGGCAAGATGATTTTGTGTTTCAGTCTAGCCTGGGCTATGTAATGAGACTCTCTCATAAAAATTAATTAACTAATTTTTTTTCCAAGTTTGATAACTGAACAAGTGATACTAGAGGTAGAGTTATATCATGTGACCTGGGGAGGTGTTCTGTTTTGTTTGTTTGTATCACCTTCACACATGCTAGAATCATCTGGGAGATGGAATGACAATTGAGAAAATGCCTCCGCCACACTGGCCTGTAGGCAGTCTGTGGGACACTTCCGTGATTAAGGATTGATGTGGGATGGCCCAGCTCCCTGTGGGTGGTGCCACTCCTGGGCAGGTGGTCCTGTGTTATACAAAAATGCAGGCTGAGCAAGTCAGGAAGCATTCCTCCATGGCCTCTGCTTCAGTTCCTTCCTGAAGGCTCCTGCCCTGACTTCCCTTGTTATGGACTACAAGCTGTAACTGAAATGAACCCTTTCCTGCTCAAGTTGCTTTGGGGCAGGGTGTTTATCACAGCAACGGAAAGCAAGCCAGAACACTATGAGTAACTAAAACAGAAAGGTTCCTGCTACCAATCCAGAATGGACAGGATTTGGGCAGGAAAGGGGAATTGCCAATGAAAGGGATAACAGCAGATCCGGAAAAGCTCTCCCAGTGTGCCCAGACATGGGAAAAAACACACCTACTACTAAACTCGCTCAGTGCCTTCCCACAGGTGACATTCTACTGACTGGGGGTGGGGGGACATGACACTAAAATTAGTAGCTTCGACGCATCTCCTTGCGGCCACCAAAACCACGGAAGGGATCTGGGGAGGTCTTGTTGAAGAACCAAGACCTTCTGCTATGCTGGGTAAGTCCAAACTTAAATGTGATTTTAATCTATTGCGTGTCCAATGAGGAATTTGACTTTGATAATACTGAAAAGAAATGGTAGATGAGAAACAAGAGAAGCCAGAACCCACAAACCTCGTGAGGCTGCTCCTGACGTGATCCTGGGTCCGTAGACTGACCAACATTAGACAGGGCCTTTCTTTTTTTTTTTTTTTTTTTAGTTTTTCCGAGACAGGGTTTCTCTATGTAGCTTTGCGCCTTTCCTGGAACTCACTCTGTAGACCAGGTTGGCCTCAAACTCACAGAGATCCACCTGGCTCTGCCTCCCGAGTGCTGGGACTAAAGGCGTGTGACACCACCGCTGGGCTTCTTCTTTTTTTTTTTTTTTAAATAAATATTATCTATATTTTATGAACACTAGTCTTTTTTTTAAGCTGAGGATCGAACCCAGGGCCTTGAGCTTGCTAGACGAGCACTCTGCCACTGAGCTAAATCCCCAACCCGCCAGGGCCTTTCTAAGTTCTCACTTTCAGCTACAGTTGCAAACCACCGGAAATCAAATGCATATTTTAAAATCTACGAGTATAAAGGCACGGGAAGCGGTTACAGCATCACAGAAATGTGACTTAGAGCTAAAAGGACCTATTCTGCTGCCTTTCTCCTAAATTAAACGGCTTAATCAGACTCCAGCAGAAGTCCTAGGCTAGCAGCAATATCCTTGGGGGTTAACTAACATAAATAATACTCATTGTTGGATTCCATGACAAACTGTAGCCAGCTCTTTTCCAGATCAGCGTGTTTACGAAGCCCGAGACTGAAGAAAATTAGCAGTGCTAACACTGAGCTGCAGCACCTGCCTGCCTTCACAGCTACTGCACCCCACCCAGCGACAAAGTGTGCTGTCTATCCTCACCAAGTCCTGGGTGGAGGAGCACCAGGAAGCCAGGCTTCACTCCCCCGCCATTCCCTGGACGCTGGGATGGATGGGGCTGTGTGAGCCAGGAGGAGAGCAACCTTCTGAGCAAAACTAATCATCACAGACTATTGCATAGACTCCTGGTGGGGGGGTGGTGAGGTTTAGGGGGTGGGAGGTGTTGGGGGGGTAACCAAAGGAAATCCACAATTTTTTATTTCCTGCAAATGCAGCACAATTCACACATAGACTACTGTCCTTCTAGTCAGAGACAACAAGAGTCTTCTCTCCCATTGTAAATACTATAAATAACTTGTTTGGCAGTAAGTCACCCATCCCCCAAACCTGCCCACCATGCTGAGTCTTGAGTCAAGGTCAAATCATACCACTGCTATACTTCCCCTACCTCTTACCCTCCAGAAGAGGCCCCAAGGAGAGTTCATTCCAAAGACCAATTTTGATTTCTTTTAACTTTCAATCCCGATACGGTGTGTGGTTGTGATGTGACATCAGCACCTCTGATAAGCCAAAGACAAATTCTGAATCATTTATTTATCTATTTATTTATCTATCTATCTATTTATTTATTTAAGCTAAGAGTCATATAGAGCAAAGAGCTGAATATTTAGTTTTGTTCAGGCAGACTCTCACTATATAGCCACAAGGTAGCTTTAAATTTGCCATCTCTCCATCTCCTCCAGAGTGTCCAGAGTTGCCAGTACACACCACCACAGCCAGATCTAGGCACATTCTTTACTAACGCAAGCTCAAACATCTTCAAGAGTTAGTCCCCATTCTTTAAATTTGTGAAACTTAAGCACACAACCAAGGAAAAGTAGCGGCAGGTATCAAGTCTAGACCTAGACCGAGAGCCTTGCACACCGGGGGTCTTTCTGTAGGGACCCCTCTAGTCACAATGAAAGGCACCACTGAAGACTGCATTACCCAGTACTCCTCCTTGAAGTCACATATTAACATCATATCAAGGACCATCCTAGGGTATATTATCAACTAAGATACTTAAAGATCAGTTAAAAACATTCCCATTTTATTCACCAGAAAACACAATTTCTTCAGACAAATCTGAATTATTTGAAAGCAAAGTAAAATACTCCCCCCTCTCTCTCTTTCTCTCTCTCTCACACACATACACACACACACACTCACACACACACACACACAGCCTCTCACAAACATCCCATACTCTCAAAAATGTAAATAATCAGAAAAGGCATCCACCACCTTTGGTCCTGAGGCTACAAAGATCATGAAGGAAAATGATTTAATCTTCTTTAAAGGAGGAAGGTCCTTAGCCATGACCTACCCACAAAACTGACTCTTTGGAATCACAGTGACTACTTTCTCTTAGATACAAAAGCTAACTTTTCTAAGTGCAATTTCCAGGACAGCAGAACCTAATCATCTAAGCCAGTTCACCATATGAACTCTTATTTATTGTCAAAGATACGTGTGTGAGAATACACTTGTATATGTGCACATATTTTATATGGCTTCAATCAAGATCCTCTCGTTTGAAGTTAACTGGAAATACTATAAGTTACAGTAAATAGGGAATCAGTATTTTGAAGTGACTAAGGATTACCAGTGCATTAATTAACGTTGGGCTTCTCCCAGTTCTGGATTTTAGCCTAATGGGCTGTAAGCACAAGCTCTGGGTACTTGATGATGGCACATCTGGAATTACTTTCTTCTGGAACTGTTGTATAATGAGGTGTTCACATGGGCAACCATGGTTCACCCCCTACTGCAGTGTGTGTTTGTGTCCTGGACTTCACCCCTTTTCAGTAGCAAGTTCAAATAACAGAACAGTTTGTCCAGGGATTGTCGGCAGGAATGTATTCATCTTGGAAACCTGGGGACCAAAATATGCTCATCCCTAGGAAAGGCAGACCTTGCAGATAACAGGGATTGGTCAGTATTCTCACATGTCACAGAGCTGCCAGCTCTCATATTCTTACCCTGTTTCCAGTATCAAATCCATCTCATCACTGTTTGTGAAACCAAGGGCAATATGAAGGAAATTGAAACAAGTCCTAACAAAATAAGGAACAGACCAAGCTTTGGGGAAGCAGTAACTGTTAGGATTCGGCCACTCTTCCAGTTGCATGACCACACATTCGCAGTTCAGTAGCCAAGTAAGGGGCCTTACATCTTATGTCATCCATGCACAGAGTGGTCAAGCAATCTGTGCATGCTTGGCGTAGCTCTGTAAGCCCACATGCGCATGTGCAGGGAAATCCTTAAAAAGCTGGTCACAGACTCCTCCTCTCTCTTCCCCCCCCCTTTCCCCTCACATGTCTTTCAAGGCCTGGTCACTCTCTTCTGTCCTCCCCCACCTCCTCCTAATAAAGCTCTGATACTGGGTTTTGTCATTCCTTATGACCTTCCCTCACAGAGTAAAAACACCGCATTTAAAACCAACAGTAACTTGGGGAGGAGAGAGAGTTTTCACAATGGCATTGATGAGGCATGTGAATTAACTACAGAGTTTATGGTCAGTCCACATGTGCTCTAGTAGGATCGGGCTTCTTTAATGGTTGAGAAGTTCTGTTACGAATGTCCATGACATGACATGAGTGGAAAGAGCAGGTCTCAGCCAGCTTCTGCCTCCATTCCTGCTGCTAACCAGCGTTCAACCTACAGGACGTGATCCGCCTCCCAAGCCCCAAATGCTCCATCCATAATTCAGAATCCTTCCCACTTAGACTTTATCCTGCAACTCAGAGGTTTGGGTTTTTGTTTTGGCTTGTTTTGTTTGTTTGTTTAAATTTCATGTATTTGAGTGTTTTACCTGCAAGGATGCATGTGCATCACAGGCATACCTGCAAAGATCAGAAGAGGACATTAGATTCCATGGAACTGGAGTTTCAAACGGTGTGAGCCGCCACATGGATCCTGGGAACCCAACTGGGATGCTCTGCGAGAGCAGCAAGTGCTCTCAGCCATGGGCCATCCCTCCAGACCTGACTAAAGGGCTTATGACTGTGGGTGAGGGCAAGAGAACATCCAGTCTATTGAGGATGAAACAAAGCACGAGAATACATTCTATTTTCATCTTGTTTATGTTAGCGTGAGTTCATTGCTGTTTTTAACTGAATTAACTCTTTTCTTCCTCAGTCTTAGTTTCTAATCCAGTAAACGTCAACAAAACTCTCGAGGCCCTGAATAACTCAGAAGAACACAAGGGGTTCCTGAGGCCAGAAAGTGTGAGGATTGCTAGTATAACAGTCAAAAGGCCCAAGTTCCAGAGCCAACTGCCAAGTCAAGTCTCCCTTCTGCCACTGTGTGACACTGGGCAGAGTCCCTCGGGCATTCTATGGTACTTAGCTCCGAGGCTGTCCAAGAAGTAAATGACTGATACATGCACTGTACTCAGAACTATAGATACTATCCATCGTTCTCTTCAGTGTCGGGCTCAGCCACCACCATTGTCTCCTTTTCCACCTCCGGCATGGCCCACTTGGGTTTTTGTTCAGTTTCCTTGACTTGGCCCAATCCAAGCGCTGCTGCTTCTGCCTCGGAGGGAGCCAAAGCCAGCTGCGGTAAACACGGCCACCACTTCCCCACCACTGCCCTCCAGCAGCCGACTGTACTGTGAACTTGCCCTTCACAGCAGCTCCCTCAGCAAATGACAACTAGAAAATCAAAGTGAGCCAGGCCAAGTTTTGAAAAACATGCTATGTCAGATGAATTTGAATGTGGAGGAGAAGCTAGCCTTAGGAATAATCAACGGAACAGGAGGGAGTGAAGAGAAATGCAAGCATTTTCCATTCCTTAAAGGAAAAGGTGCTATGCACCCCAAGTGCCTTCCGGTGGGAACTGGTTTTGCGTTTTGGTTTGGTTTTTGCCTACATCTCCTTTATTCAAGCTTTGACCTACCCAAGGGCCCTCTTTCCAATGGTAACCAACTCAAGCCGTCAGAAGTTTTTTTGATGGGCCAGATTCCTATCGCACACACTGGACTCACATCTAATTGATCTTGGAAGAAGGGGCGGGTCTGAGATTTTTATGATGATTTATAATAATCAAATTCTATGATTACTCACAAACTCTTGAATTTATGGCTGTTTAAATCAATACTTTAATTATTTCTTTAATTCTTTACAGTTTGGAAAGCTGGAGCTCAAAGAAATGAGCATACCTACTCAAAGCCACAGAACCAAAACAACAGAAATGAAACTGAAATCCTCCTGAAATTGGAGCATTTAAAGAGACAGGAGCATGGGTACACACAGCAGGAAGCAGGGTGCCCTGGTTGGGGTGTGGAGTGGAGTTACAACTAAACTAATTTTATCAGGGGGTTACCACATAAGCAAATGAGCCCTAATGTGGAAATAACCTCCAGATTTCCCCAGAGTCTCCACGGCTTCTGTGTTGCAGGACTGCAGCTCAACCTATACATCTCGAATTGCAATTTTTTAAACCTTTTTTAAAGTGTGTGTGTGTGTGTGTGTGTGTGTGTGTGTGAGAGAGAGTATTGTGTGTGTGAGTGTGTGAGAGAGTGCACATAGCCAGGTGGAGGTCCTCACACACCTCTCAGAAGTGGTTCTCTCCTCTACCATGTGAGTTCCAGGGATTCAACCCAAGTCCTCAGACTGGTGAGCAAACACCTTTATCCACTGTACCATCTTACCAGCCTTACTTTTCTTTTTCTTTTTTTTTTTTCTTTCTTTCTTTCTTTTTTTTTTTTTTTTTTTTTTTTTTTTTTTTTTTTTTTTTTTTTGAGCTGAGGATCGAACCCAGGGCTAGCACTCTACCACTAAGCTAAATCCCCAACCCCCAGCCTTACTTTTCAATCTACTAATGTCTTCGTACAATGGGTATCTTGGAAATAAGAGGGATTTTTTTTTTTTTAAATTTAGTTCTTTTGTTTTGTTTTGTTTTTTCTCAAGATGGGGTCATACCTATGTAGCTCTGGCTGTCCTGGAACTCACCAGCTAGACCAGGTTGGCCTAGAGATCTGCCTGCCTCTGTCTCCCAAGTGCTGGGATTATAGGCACGCAACAGTACACCCAGCTGAGATATATTTATTTTTATTTTATGTGTATTGGTATTTTTGCCTGCATGTACATCTTGGTGAGGGCATCAGCTCTCCTCGAACTGGAGTTACAGATGAATGTGAGCTATTGTGTGGCTGCTGGGAATTGAACCCAGGTCCTCTGGAAGAACAGCCAGTGCTCTTAACTGGTGAGCCATCTCTCCAGCCCTAAAGTTTTAAAAAGGTACCCAGTATGTTTTATATTTAGGCTGCTTCTGAGTAGGGTGTTTTGTAAGTTGAGAACCGTCTGCATTCATGTATGATGTCATTAAATATATATTTGGTCTGTCTAAAACTCTCTGGCATTTGTCCTTTACCAACAGTGCCGGGTATTTTAGTTTCTCCACATGTAAATTTAAAAGGCACAGCCAAATCTAATGAATGCCAAACTTGTACAGTGACTCAAGTCCACTACAGTACTTTCAAACAGGAAAAAAAGAGAAAACTGATTCACAAAGGATTAATTAGGATAAATAATCACTTGAAAAGAATACAAAGAAGAATTCTCTGAAACCATTAGTCCCCCTGAATATGTTTCAAAGCACATTAACTAAAACACCACTGTTGAGGGAAAACTGTGGTCCTTTATGAGATAACAGACATTGAAAGTATGAACGTAGCATCCTAAAAGGTGCTAAAGCTGAGCATTCAGACCCGGGTTAGGAACTGTGATCCAGTTAAGCTAATCTGTGTCCTAGCTTAGGACACAGGAGGTAAAATCAGGGTAATCAGGAATTCAAGGTCTTCCTCCACTGCAGAGTAAGTTCAAGGCCAGCCTGGACAATGAGACCCTCATTCAAAATAAATAAATAAATAATAAGAACCGGTGAGAAGGCTTGCTTAGCAGGTAAAGGTAGCTGCCACCAAGTTTCATGACCGGAGTTTAATCCCCACAACCAATGTGCCAGCAGGATGTAACTCCCACAAACTGCATTAACTAAAAGCCCAAATAATCCAAGTCCATGGGAATACTTCATTTTCTGCATATTCTCCCTCACAAGGCGCACACACACACACACACACACACAACTATAATTAAAATAAATAAGCTAATGAAATTATATTTTTTCCTGGTTTTGTAACTTATTAGCTCTGCCCAATAGAACATGGGTAAGAAAAATACTTAAATGTGCCGAGCTCTTAAATGTGGCTAGTGCTAATGAAGAATTTGATTTTTTGTTTTAGTTTGAATTCATCCATAATCAAGTCTCTTTGAGCAATAGAAAAAAAATCTGGCTTTACTAGTCTAAAGACCAATTTGTGAGTCTAAGCTATAGCCATTGATGGGGAGCTGAAATGAAGTTAGGTAATTGGGCATAAATGTTTTTTCAGAAAAAGCAATTTTTTTTTCAGAGATTGCTTTTCTTATTTAACAAACATCAAAAACTCTCATGGGGGGCTGAAGAGAGTGATTAGCCATTAAGAGCACTTACTACGCTTGCAGAAGACCTGGGTTTGGTTCTCAGCACCCACATGGTGGCTCACAACTGTTGGTAACTCCAGTTTCAGGGGATCTGAACTGTGTTAGCTCATCCTTTCAACAAGTACTGCTGAGCCCCATGACCCCTGTCACTTCAGGACAGACAACTGTGATAAGCTCCGGGACATCATGTGGAGCATCACATGGGCCTGCCCTTTGGGGTACTTAATCAGCCCATGAACAGGTAACAAAAACTCTGAGGTAAAAACTTCTAAAGGTGCCAGCCTAAGCTAGTCAGGAAAAGAAACTTCTAGAAAGAAAAGAAAAGGAAAAAAAATGCTATCTGCCTATTGAATCTATCTCATATGTTACGTTCTCATGGAAATTTCCCTTTTGTTTGGCATTACATCACTGACCTTTTCAAGGGTGCTTATTTCTTGAGTACACATCAATCAATATAAATTTATTGAATGCCGAAAATCCAAGTGCCTCATTTTCCTGGGTTATTCTCCATGTGCTAGAAGCTGAAGTTACAGGAATACAAACGCGTCCCTGGAGAAAAATAAGCTCCCAGGTCAGAGACTTCAATAATTTCCACATAAGAAAAAACGTAATACTGCTTTGTAACACAACATTTCTTCACGAGTTCTTTTTTAAATTGTGATTTTTCTATCCAAATTAAATCTAGACATCTCTCCAAAATAAACTTCAGAAAGGCTAATAAAAGAGAAAAAAAAAAAAAGCACTAAAATGTAACGTTAAATATTTCAATATGATTAAATCCATTAACAGGAAATTCTTTGCACTATTTTATTATTTTATTTTTGTACCGTGTTTTGCCTGTTTGTATGTCTTTGCTCCACACACAGGCCTGGTGCAGGAGGACAAAAGAAGGCACTGGATTCCCTGGAACTATAATTGCAAATGGTGTGGGCTGCCACATGGGTGCTGGAAATCAAACCTGAGTCCTCGGTGGGAACAGCCAGTGTGCTCTTAACAGCTACACTGCACAGCCCTCCCAGGAAATTCTTCTAGCCTAGCAACATCGCATAGATTTAATTGACAATCTGGAGTCAAAATCAGGTTGCTGTATTTACAAGCTGTAGGGCCTTAGCAAGTTAGCTAACTTCTCCAGGTTTGTGTGTGTGTGTGTGTGTGTGTGTGTGTGTGTGTGTGGTTTTTCAAGACAGGGTTTCTCTGTGTAGCCCAGGCTCTCCTGGAACTCACACTGTAGACCACCAGGCTGAAACCCACCTGCCTCTGCCTCCCAAGTGTTGGGACTGAAGGTGTGCACCACCATGCCCAGCTTCATGTTTCTATTTGTAATAGGTAAATGAGTTATAAACAGCCCTACTTCACAGAGCTGATGAATTAAATATGCATCTCTATGAGGGATTTGAAAGCCTGGGGGCTGTGTTGCACACCCGTGACCCCAGCACTTGGAAGGCTGAAGCAAGAGGATCAGGAGTCCAAGATCATTCAAGGCTACCTAGAAAGTTCAAGGATAGCATGAGCTATGTAAGACCTTGACTAGGGGGGAAAGAGAAACAATAAGGAATTTGAAATAGTGTCTACCGTGATGACTAAGTATTATCTAGTCTCATTAATTACAATGCTTCTAATTCCAGGAAATTCTAAAAACCAAACAAATAAAATGCATAGTTCGGAAGTTAGAACAAAGGTGGGAAGTAGACATCCCTCAGATTCGGCAACTTTCGTCATTCTGTCCTTTGCTCCACTTGGGGGACAGAAAGGGGCCCCAGGCACATCTGTGAAGAAATCTGAACTCAACAACACATCGCCTTGAAGACCTCTTCCCAGGAAAGTCAGCTATTCATTTCCTAATTCAGAGGCGTGTGTGTGTGTGTGTGTGTGTGTGTGTGTGTGTGTGTGTGTGGTCTTTGTGTTTATTTCCCTGTTGCTGGTTTTTTTTTTTTTTTTTCTTCCCCTTCCAAGACTTTGACGGGATGACTCAAAAGAAAAATGGTCACAATTACTAGAAAGAATCTAAAACGCCACCAGTGGAAACAGTCGCCGCACTGCCGTATTGCAGGCTTCCTCCCGAGGGCCGAGATAAGGGCGGAGTGTCTACGTAATGTCTCCTCAACCAAACAGCAGCCTAGGAGTGTACTTGGAGTCGCCTCGGGGAGTATGCATGCCATTTCCAAATCCTCGCTGGGAACCGTCTGGAATCACCCCGCGACGCTTCGGGGAGTTCCTCGTGGGTCTGCGGATTTAACGTGACATCTGCGAGCGCCTGCGGGGCCCCTGCTCGCTCGGGCAGGGGTGGGCTGGGGTGTGAGTGTGTGGGGGGACGCTCTGCACCGCACAGCTGCCCACGTCGGGACCACGAGTGCGAGCACCTGCACATGGGGCGGCTGTCCTCGCTCCCGCCTCGGGACGTGCCTACACCGCCGCGCGTGTCAAACCGCGCCGGGCCTCACGGCTTTCCTCAAAGCACCCGGGAGTAGCCCCGACGTCCGGGGATGCCTCGATGGCCCGTGTCACTGGCTCCCCGCTGCGGTACCCAGTCCCTTGCATCCCTCCCGCCACGCACCCGGGAGGAAGGCGGAACCCAGAGAGTGAATCACCGTCACGTGGGCGCTGGCTGAGCCGAGGCGGGCTGCGCAGAACACCTCCGCGCAGCCACACGGCCCGCGCGCTTCGCCGGCCTTGGCGCCCGCAGCCTCAGTGGAAAATTTTCAGCAGGCGAACTGAGGCTGCGCGGCGCGGGCCACGCCCCCTTCCCGCCCGGTTCCTCCTTTTCCCTGGGGAACGGCCCCTCCCCGCCCGCGCGCTCCGGCGCAAGCCCCGCCCTCCCCCGGGGAACCGCTAGCGCAGACCCCGCCCCCTTCCTCCCTCCCGGGCTCGGCCTTGACTTTCCCCGTGCTCCACGCGCTGCCTGGCCGCGCTGCGGCTGCCAGGAGGTCGCCTGGCATCCCGATGGGCGAGGAGCGGCACCCTGGCGCCTCCACCGCGCCGTCAGCCCCGCCAGCCCAGCTCCACGGTCGGGTCCCACCGCTCCTGGATGGAGCAGGACGGAGGGAGGAGCGGTTGGGATGGGCGTCTTGCGGCTCCGCGTGGGGAACCGATGGTCGCCTAAACAAAGCTCGTCCTGACTTCACCCACCTGGAAAATAAATACTAAGTCATCATTCTCCCCATCCAGAAACAATGCCTCACAGAGTTGCTCCCCGAGGCAGCAATTTTGAGGAGCTTGACCTCACCCACCCAGGGGTGACCCCATCCATGACACCCTTGGGCTGTAAACGGGGTGTGTGGTGTGTGTGTGTGGTTCGCCTCAAGCAAACAAATGAACAGTTTTAGCGACGGGTTGGTTCCCATCGGTTGACACCGGTGAGTGTTGCAGAATGCGGTGGCATCCGGTGAAGTGGCAATTAGCTCCTGGTTGTTCCCAGACCCAAAGATGCAGGCTTCTACATGAGACAACATTGTGCCAAAGGTTTCTGCCCAAACAGTGAGAGTTTCTGTGAGTAAAGATCTCAGAACCAAGCCCATAAATCTCTCTCCCCAACCAGAATTGCAAGTATGTTAATTTTAGTAAATCCTTATTTCAGTATCTTAGCCTTGGGCAAAGAAAGATCAGGAAATTGAAGGCCAAGAAGGTTGTCGCCTCAAAGTCGGTCCAATATATCGATAAACCCCTGTCCTTTCTTTCTCTTTGAACAAAAAGACTGCCCATACGTTAAAAAAGGGGGGGAAAGTTACATTTTGGAAAATTGTAGTGATCTGAGATTTTGTTTTTCAAAACAATTGAATGTAGCAGACTATTCACCAAAGCGCACATCTGTGTAAGTGCACACACTCCTCGTTTTCTCGCTTACTTCTTCATTCTGAGTGTGAGCATTCCATAAACCTGTGGACATGTGTGAGAACAGGTGTGATAGGCTTTCACTTCCCACCCCATTCATTGCTGGATTGCAGGTGTCAGGGAAAAGAACTAGGTTCATAAATCCTTCATCTTCTCTGCCATTCTTTCCTACACCTAGCAAAATGGACCACTGCAGGGCCACTGGGAAATGGCAGTGATAAGCATTACAGAAAGCACCTAAATCAGGCCATCCCTCCTCTTTAGGGAGGAGACAGAAAGGATGCTGATGCTGAGTCCCTGGAGAGTTTCCCAGTCTCACTAACATTAAACATTTATACCAAAATACCTGTAAATCTACCCGAATATTTCTTAAAAGGTCTTTTAAGGCTGTCTGGGGGCACGGGAATTTTATTCTTGTGGAGGAAAGCATGCATTGAACATGCTTACCAATACATGGTTTCGCTGCATAATGCCCTGTTTATACATGATTGAGTTACTTGGTCCTGGTCAATGGAGCATGAAACATCACAGCAGCGCTGTCAGGGAATATTATCTCTCTTAATAAAATTGGCTTAGAATTGACACCTCTGTCCTCCCCAGTGGATGTTCTGCCCTTTGACCTCCAAAACCATTCTAGTCAGCCTGTAGTCCTATTGGGAGACACCCCCAGGATATTAAAGAGGTCAGAATTGGGGTGGGGGGGAACATGAGTTACAACTAGTTTTAGAGAATACTATCATGGCCAAAAGTTACCCTCGAAACTGCTCTTTCTGCAAACCTCCTACTATGTGCTCTAGTCTAAGCCACTTTTCATTGCATAGTGCATTTGTTGCCCTTGTGCCTGGCTGACAAACCCTCTGTGGTAGCCAACACAGGTACAGCCCAACGATTCTCCCTGCCGACATCCATGCTTATCTCTAGTCTTCTGCATTGAATCATGTCTTGTGTTTGTGGGTAAACACAATATGACAGAGGAAAGAAAAGTGTCTGAAGAGCAGGTCATAAAGGCAGCCTTTGCCTTGGTGAATAAAACTGGAAACCATTCTGATAAGTGAAATAAGCCAAGACTTACACTGTAGGATCTCATGTGAAATTTAAATTACTTGAGGTTATAGAACTAAGGAATAGAACTACCAGACAGGATATTGTGGTTAAATTTGAAGATGGCAAGGTCAAGTGCTTACTGTACAAGCATGAGGACCTGAGTCTACAGCCACAGAACCCACATTTCTTTTCTTTTCTTTTTTTCCCCCAAGACAGAGTTTCTCTGTATAGCCCCGACTGTCCTGGAACCTGATATGTAAACCAGGCTGGCTTCAAACTCAGAGGTCCATCTGCCTCTGCCTCTTGAGTGCTGGGACTAAAGGCGTGCACCACCACTGCCCCGGCTTGAACCCACATTTTTTTGTTTTTGTTTTTCGAGACAGGGTTTCTCTGTGGATCTTTGTGCCTTTCCTGGAACTCACTTGGTAGCCCAGGCTGGCCTCGAACTCACAGAGATCCCCTTGCCTCTGCCTCCCAAGTGCTGGGATTAAAGGTGTGAGCCACCAACGCCCGGCCTGAACCCACATTTTTACAAAAGATCATGAGTATGGCAGCATGCACCTATAATCCCAGCCTTAGGAAGCAGGGACAGGAGGATCCCAGTGGTTTGTGGGCCAGTCATACTAGCCAATCAGTGAGCACCAGATTCCCTAAGAAATCATGCCTCGAAAGATCAAGTGAAAAGTGATAGGGAAGATACATTGACTTCTAGCCTTTACAGAGTAAGCATGGGTATACATACACCATACATCTACACCACTCACACAAGGAGAATGAATAGGAAATTTCAGTTAAATAGAGTAAGTTCACAAGGTATATTGTACATCATGGTGACTGTACCTAATAACTATATATTTTATTTTGAATATTCGAAGAGAGATTTTAAGTGTCCTTACCCTCACAAAAGATAACTATGTGAGACAATGCAGATATTACTTAGCTTACTCGAGCCATTTTTTTTTTTTTAAGATTTATTTATTTATTATATATACAGTGTTCTGCCTGCATGTATCCCTGCAGGCCAGGAGAGGCCACCACATCTCACTACAGATGGTCGTGAGCCACCATGTGGTTGCTGGGAATTGAACTCAGGACCTCTGGAAGAGCAGCCAGTGCTCTTAACCCCTGAGCAATCTCTCCAGCCCTCGAGCCATTTCATATGTAAACACATTTCAAAATGTCTTTCATAAAGTGTATAATTCTATTGGACAATTTAAAAATAAAACAAGAACATATGGAATTCCTGGGAATAAAGGAAAGGGTGTGGTTTGGAGGAAGAAGGAGGGGAGGAAAAGTAATTTTATCATCTTTCTATAATGCTAGTGTCTAAGTTTGAACTTCGAGTAACCCTGTCTTGGGACAAGGGAGTCAGGCTATCGTTTAATTAGATGAAACAAAGCCATTGGAAAACAAGTCTTAGCAATTATTCTCCTACCTGTGGCTTGCAGAAGAGTGGGTCTGAGAAAGAGAGGAAACAAGAGTGTCCATTGCAACGATCAGTCTGGTGTGTGCGACAGGTAAGGGGGAAAAATCAAGTGTATAATAAATTCGGCAAACGTTTTGCTGTTGGCCACCTACGTATCACATAAGATACTGGAGTCAACGATGCAGAAAGAGATGTGGGAGGGGGAAGTTGCAGAGAGTCAAAGATCATTAGCAGATAAACAACAAAAACAAGCAGTATCCAACCCTAGTGGAAACATCCGTATCATCCCTCGCCAACTCTCAAGACTTTAAGAACATCATAGAAGAGGGGGCGGAAAGAATCTAGGAGCCAGAGAATGGAAGGGGCGCTGTGCAACGCTGTCTCGCGGACACGACGTGGTCCTTCACATCTGCCTGAAACATGTTCAAGACTAAGCCAACAAGATGAACCAACATTCCACCAAGCAGCACTAATGGAACTCAGCGGGTTACAAGAAAAGAGAGAGGACATGCAGGAGGGAAGCCGGACATGTGAGTGCCTGGGGAAGTGGAAATGATCAAGATACATTGTTCTCATGTATGAAATCATCTAAATAAAAGATATATTTAAAAATAAGGAACAAGCCAGGTGTAGTGACGTACGCCTTTATCTCAGCACGTGGGAGGCAGAGGCAGGCAGATGTCTGAGTTCAAAGCCAGCCTGGTCTATAGAGTCAGTTCCAGGACAGCCAAGGCTATGCAGAAATTCTATCTCAAAAAACAAACCAAACAAACAAAAAAACACAACAACAACAAAAAACAAAACAAACAAACAACAAAAAACCATCCCACACATCATGTTTTCATTTCGTGTAGAAATACAATAGAAATAAAACAGTGAGTATCAACCTTGGCTGAAGTGCTGGGGCAAATATTTTTAGGCTATATTATTTAAGGATAAAAATGGAGAGAGAGTGGTAGAGAGGAGACTGAGATTACCAAGGGCACAGCCAGGTGTGTAATGTTAAGTAGGAAACACAATTTTAGTTTGATTGCAATTCGAGGTTTCTAGAGGGCTTTCTGTAAGGGAAGAAATGATTTCTCGCTTTACGTAAGAAATTTGAGCTGGGCATGGTGGTGCAAGCTTTTTAATCCCAACACTAGAGAGTCAGAGGCTGGCAGATCTCTGAGTTTGAGGCCAGCCTGTTCTACAGAGAGATCCAGGACAGCCAGGGCTACAGAGACAGAAACACTACCCCCTCACCCCAGCCCACCCCCCAAAAAAGAGAGATTCTACTTACGTTCAGAGGTTTTCTGACTGCTGGGTCGGAACTGGACCGTGAGCACACAGACTGGATCCACATGCAGGTTAGGATGTGAGTTAGGAGGACAATGGGCATGACTTGTTGATGGGTTGAGGAAAGGCAGACTAAATGAGAGTTTAAGGTGAGTAAGTGGCCCGGGGGTCGAGCCCCTATCAATCACTGCCATTCCTTCAAGTTAGCTAGGTGAGGAAAGGAACAGTTTTGATAGGGAAATCAAGAGTTCTGCTGTGGCCTGTAAGGGATAGGATGGATGCCCTTCAGTCAGGTTAGAGCATCAGTTTCTTCTGCTTCTGGAGAAACTCCGAATTCTTTGTTCCTGCACTTATGAACTCAGGAGATATGGTGCTCAAACTGAATTAAGCCCCACTCTTACCTGGTTACACTCTAGTGAGGGCGGCAGGTAATCAACACACACACACACACACACACACACACACACACACAC